>NC_042998.1:23838167-23910667 GCF_006345805.1 Octopus sinensis
GCTGTTTATCTTGATATGAGATCACAATGTCGCGCACATATGGTTGTGATGCATGTGCCTGGTGTACCTTTATCAGACGGGTAGTCATGATGGGTATATTGGGCTTCGTATATTTTATCCCAGTGTCACTTTGATGGCAAGAACTGCTCTCTCACTCAATAATAGTAATAATAAAAATAATCATGATAAAAATAATTCTTTCAGGCACAAGGCCTGAAATTGTTTTGAAGGAGGAGTGAAGTCGATTACATCAATCCCAGGACTCAACTAGTACTTATTTTATTGACCTTAAAGGGATGAAAGGCAAAGTCAACCCTTGACATTTGAACTCAGATTGGGAAGGTAGACAAAATGCATTAAGCATTTCACCTGGCATGCTAACGATTCTGTTAGCTTACCACCTTAGTAATGATAATAATAATGATGATGATGATGATATTTGCCCTGATGCAGTACCAGGCAGTGGCTCTCATGGCTTCTGATCTTAGCTGATTAGGGGTGTTATGTACGTTGTTTTGAATTAATATAAAAGATGAGCTACAGCAAATAGTCTGCTCAATACCACAGATTTGCTTGTCAGTTGTTTGACCTTAACCAGTTGAGCATGTCCCTTGGTGGCTGACGATATGTGCATCTCTGATCACGAGCAGAAGTAGTGGGGGAGCATCATAGCCATGTGTTGAAAGGAATTCTTAGAGGTTTGGATAATTCCCCTTTGGAAACATGGGTGGTTCGTTCAACATACTTAAACAATCCTTATTCAGGGACCTTTTGATCGGGATGGGCTACTCGACCAGAAGAAAATTCTAACTGGGCCCCACCTGCAAGTAAAGAAGGTGTACAATGCATATACAGAGTTGGCCAAAAGTCACCTGACAGTAAATCAAAACCATTTAATTCCAAGATTCATTTATGTTTAACAACTGAATGAATTTAATAAAAGCATCTAAATATAAAACTGAAATCCTTCTTGAGTGACACATTTTTCCATTCAAGTCAATACAGAATTACAGATAGTATTTATGGAAATTTGATTTACTGTCGGATGACTTCTGGCCAACCCTGTACATTTCATATTTTTTCCTATTCATTCTTACATTTTCTCAGTTTTGGGTATGACTTAAGGAAAAAATCTGCATGAAGTAAGCCGTCTACTGTTAATGGATGATATTAAGATGTATGGAAAGAGTAAATAGCAGAATAGCTGCACTAGCAAACACAGTTCATATATTCAGTGAAGATATAGGATTAGAGTTTTTTTTTTTTTACATTCAGAAGTGAGTTTTGTTGATTTTTATGGAGAGATAAAGTTGCAACATCTAATGGGAAAGTGTTTCTGGCTGGGCAGGTGAGGAAATACATAGAGGTCAGTGGATACAAATGATTATATATTTTGGAAATAGATAGGATGAAGGAAAATGAAATAAAAATGATATTTAATAAAAAATATTTTAGAAGGTTGAATTGGGTGTTAAAAGGCAAATTAAATTGGAAAACAATATTATGACTGGAAACGCAGAGATAATTGAGATACTGAGGCACAGGGCTGAGCTTATCAAATTGAGTAATTAAAAAATTAAGGGGATGATGTTAAAACAAGATGCTAGAAGAGCATTGTGGTTTTCATGAAGCATTGTATTGCAGAAGCAGAATAATTAAGGAAATGAGAAATAAGGAAATCTTGTAACAATGCAGAAAGCTTTAAAAATGTCTTTATGATAGGCACAAAGGTCTATCATCATCATCATCATCGTTTAACATCTGCTTTCCATGCTAGCATGGGTTGGACGATTTGACTGAGGGCTGGCGAACCAGATGGCTACACCAGACTTGAATCTGATCTGGCAGAATTTCGACAGCTGGATGCCATTCCTAACGCTTAACCACTCCAAGAGTGTAGTGGGTGCTTTTATGTGCCACCAGCACAAGAGCCAGTCAGGTGGTACTGGCTTTAGAAAAATACAGCCAAAGAAATATGTTTTTACATAGATCCTGCCATTCTGGATAGCTGGAGGGGCAGCCCAAAATATAAACCTACTTGTGAGAAGCTTTTCTGATTTGTCTTTCTATTTATTACAAGATTCTAACTATAAATGGTGTACCTCATCCAAAAAGTGATATCAGTTGAATTTACCTCCACAGAAGTAGAAGAGGTTTGGTAAGCTGTATAAAAAGTGATGGAAAAAATCCCTTGAAGGTAACATACAGATATTCTGCTGTATATATTTGATTGTATACAAACTATCTGAATTCTCACTTTTTCCCCTCAAATGCTAGTTAAAGATCTGGTTTGGGGAGGATTTCAGAAGTTACATGGTTCTTTCTAAAGACCAGCTCTTCCATTCTAGATCTTCAAGAAACTTCCAACAGCCTACTGATAAGGCATAGCCATGGTACTTTACTGCCCCTGCATTTGTTGAAAGAAATCATAGCTTTTGATAAAGCAGTGCGTCATGTCAGTGAGAATGGGTCCCTGATATTATAGAATAGATATGATGCTAGCTTCGGTACTTCATAAAGAAACGGTAATAATTACTGCCACAATTACGTTATGATATTAAAAAAAAATTCTGTTCAGTATCTATCCATAAGAAAGAAATGTAACAATACCAACAACAGCAATAATAATAATATTAATAATATTAATAATAATAATAATGATAATGATAATAATAAATGACATTAGTGAATATGAAGCTAATGACTATGATAATAATTGGCAGAAGTATCTGTGTAACTTTCCTGAAATATAATCAACATTGATGTCTTTCTTTGAAGATTTTAATCAAGTCACTAAGCTCTACAAAAGAAAAGAACACTAATCATACAATTCTATATAAAACTTGTGTCTGCAATATGTTTACTTCACAATAGAGATAATTAATTACTTTTTATTCATTTAAAATCTAGATCTAAATTTACCGTAACATGAAAAACATAAAGCTATCATCATTAATGTTCTCTGGTTGCAGAACAATTGAAATCAAATATGAAAAACGCCACTGTATATAACTGATGTTCTTTTCAACAATAAGGAGTGGTAGATTGGATGCAAGGTTAGGGTAATGAAATATTGCCTACATTGTCATGAATTTGAACGTTTGATAAAACTGTTGTGTCGAGTACTTGGGTACATTAGTCAATATACTTTCACCAGTTGACAAGTTGGCAGAGTCATTAGCACACTGGGTAAAATGCTTACTGGCATTCTGAGTTCAAATTTTGCCACGGTCAACTTTATTTTTCATTTTTTTTTCAGAATTAATAAAATAAGTACCAGTTAAGCATTGGAGTCAATGTAATTGACTTTCCTTCTCCCATGAAATTGCTAGCTTTGTGCCAAAATTTTAAACCAATATTAGATATTAGTAAAATACTGGGCTCAGTGTAATTGACTTACTCCTCTTAAAATTGCTGGCATTGTCAAAATTTGAAACCAAAATCCTTTCACTCTTCATATCACCTATATAACCTTTATAGCATTATACAGTAGCAGTCCACAACTGAACAACCTCTAAGTTATGCATATACAGCTGAACTATATACACAACCACTCTCAGCAAAGAGACATGAGGAAAGAAAATAATTTACTATGATTAACAGTGTGTGTGTAAAGTGTGTGGGATTTTCTACAGTTACTGAAATTGAAAACAAATTCTTCCCTTAGAGACACAGTTCTATTCCACGGTTTCATCACCTATCATTCTTATATCCATTTTTTCCATGCTGTCATGGGTTGGATGAATCTTATTGAGATAGTATATATATATATCAAGATACATTTTTTCTCTCTCTAGCCCTAAGGCTTTTTTCTAACGCCAGCTCAAAAATTTACTCGTCCTGTCGAAAAGACGCTTGTCTGTGACGTCCTGTTTTTGTTGTTATTATTATTATCATTATTGTTTTTACGTATTTTTGTATTTTTATTCGTGTAACATCGTCCAGTTTTCCGTCCTTGTTTTGTATACATTCGAGGTTTTCTTCTAAGGAATCTAATGCACTTGGCTTAGATTTTCCTTTGGGGCTGGCCAGATCGGAGCAATCTCAAGATTAATCAGCCGAAATTGCGAAGATGATCCGGTTCTTGACTGAAGATTGAAGGCTTCGAATGTCCCGTCCGTGTTTTTTGTATCGTCTTCTAAATGTTTCACGTTCTTGTCCCAGTTTGTATTTTTTTTACATTTACACACACACACACACACATATATATATATATATATATATAAATTTTGAACAGGACTATGAAAACAGCTTGAGAAAATAGGGCTATTTATATATGCATGTGTGATTGTGTGTATGTGTTTACTTTTGTATGTCTTTGCACTGACATTATTTGGATTATGGTAATGTTATGCTTATCTTCCTTGCATGTAGCATGTTGTGTAACTCAGTAGTTGAATTAGTTTTAGTGTATTAAGACTAGTGGTATGGAAATAATGGAAATACCTTAGTTGAGAAACAAAGCTTAGCAATATGTTGGGCAACCAGCCATATTATACTATCTCAATAAGTTTCATCCAAAATACATAGGTTCATCGTGCTTCTTTAAAATGAAGATGTATGCGGGAAAAATACAAAACATGGCTTCAAAGAATCCTGCAAACAATTCTCTCCTCATTAACTAAACTCATAAAAACATTCTTATTTATAACTACCTGTAGGCTCAAAAAGACCTATTAATATGTCCAACCCATACTAGCATGGAAAACGGACGCTAAACGACGCTGATGATGATGATGATATATATATCATCATCATCATCATTTAATGTCTACTTTCCATGCTGGCATGGGTTGGACGATTTAACTGGGGACTGGCAAGCCAGGAGGCTGCATCGGGCTCCAGTTTGATTTGGCAAGATTTCTACAGCTGGATGTCCTTCCTAATGCCAACCACTCCAAGAGTGTAGTGGGTGCTTTTTACATGGCACCGGCACGGGAACCAGTCAGGCGGCACTGGCATCAACCATGTTCAGATGGTGCTTTTTACATGCCACTGGCACAGGAGCCAGTCAGAGCAGGGAGTGGGGTCTGGCATCAACTACATTCGGATGGTACTTATGTTCTATTGGCACGGAGAATCAGTCAGGCGGCATTGGCATTGGCCCATGCATGAATGGTGCTTATTGCATGCCACCAGCACACACACACACACACACACACACATTCACACACACACACACACACACACACACACACACATATTCATACATATATACAAAGGGCTTTTTTTTTCAGTTTTTACCTACCGATTCTACTCACAAAGACACTTGCCCTAGATTCCACACAATGGGACTGAACCTAGAACTGTGTATTTAGGAAGAAAACTTCTTACCACACAGACATGCCATTTTTTTTTGCTTCTTGTGTAGTTTCAAAATATTGTTTAGATTTGAAATAAAGTCCCATGTCATTTTATTTTGAATATGTAACTTCCACATATTAGAATATTTATATATTCTATAATTCTTTGTTGATGCATAATAGAATATTAAAAATACATTCGGCTTTTATAATATGAAGAATCGATTCTTGTATAATGCATTTTCTGTGCTACAATTGTTTGACCAATGAATTAATGAGGTTCTGAAATTATTCAACAATTTCAACTCATATTCCTCTACTTAATGCAGTAATATACAATAACAGAATAAAGATGGATTCTAATAATAACATTATATACACACATATGTGTGTGAGTATGTATGTATGTATGCATTCATGTATGTAAACTGTAGATAGTAGAGGCATTGAGAAATATAAAAACATGTATTTTTACAAAATATCTCAAATATGAATGGAACTGAATATGAATAATAGATCATAAAACGTAGTTTAAAAATCCCTAGTCAGCAATAAAGAGGCAGGCAGATACCCATGGGACTCAAATTGCCCATCTACTCAATCTCAAATGTTTCTGAGGTCATTACACCAAAGTGACCATCAGGTTTCCAACTGCCCAAATATGATACTTCAATCTTACAAGTGAGAAAAGAAAAAAATGTTTGTTTACATTTAGAATTATTGAGTATTGTCAAACAACCGTCTTTTCTTGCTTGTAAGATTAAAGCATCTAATTTGGATGGCTGAAAGCTGAAGAATCACTTTGGTGTAATGGTCATATAGTTTAAGCAGGTGTAGCACTACAAAGAAATGTAGGAGTTCCATGTGTGCAGAAGAGAATTGCCACTGTTTACATTCAGAGCAGCAGTTCTCAGTGTTTAGGACTCAGAGAAAATTTTTCACTTTTGAAATAGTCAATGATATATAAAATATTCTTGAAAGTGTTGCTATACAGTTAACCATCACAGAAGAGCTGTGATATATTTACTTCAAGTAGAAGCTGAGGAATATACCCACAAGAAAAGTATGAACTGTTAAGCGTTTCCTATTGTGCATATAAAGAAAAGTTGCAGAAAATCCTTCATCATCATCATCCTCGTTTAACGTCCGCTTTCCATGCTAGCATGTGTTGGACGATTTGACTGAGGACTGGCAAACCAGATGGCTGCACCAGACTCCAATCTGATCTGGCAGAGTTTCTACAGCTGGATGCCCTTCCTAACGCCAGCCACTCCAAGAGTGTAGTGGGTGCTTTTACATGCCACCAGCACGAGGGCCAGTTAGGTGGTTCTGGCAATGGCCACGCTCAGATGGTGCTTTTTATGTGCCACTTGCACAGGAGCCAGTCCAGCAGTACTGGCAACGACCTCACTTGGAATGTTTTTCACGTGCCACCAGCACAGGTGCTAGTAAGACAACACAGGTAACGATCACGGTTGAATGGTGTTTTTTAACATGACATTGGCACGGAGGCCAGCTTGTTGCTCTGGCAACAATCTCACTCGTATGGTACTCTTAGCGCTCTACTAGCATAGGTGCCAGCCATCGAATTTGATTTCGATTTCTTGCTTTGTTGAAATTAGTTGCAATAGTAAAAGGTCACAAATTGCTGAGCTAAGTGATGGAACTCAGCCTACACTATAATTATTTTTTTCTTTTGTTCATTGTCTTTGCTATCATTAAAATTGTAAAGTTAAACAAAACCTGTAGTCAAACAATCTACACCTTTTGTCTTTGAAATTTTATATCAGTATTTCTCAAACTCGGGAATATCCACCCCTACCTTAATATATTAGTGAAAGTTTTACTCTCTCTCTTTATTAATATGAAGACAATAAGATGGCTAGCTGGCAGAATTGTCAGCATGCCAGGTAAAATGCTTAGCAGCATTTCCTCCATCTTTACATTCCTGAGTTAAAATTCTGCCGAGGTCGACTTTTTGTCATTCATCTTTTTGAGGTCGATAAAATAAATATCAGCTGAGCCCTAGAGTTGATGTAATGGACTTACCCCTCCCTAAAATTGCTGGCCTTGTGCCAAAATTTGAAACCAATTTGAAGACAGAATAGAGTTTTCATTCTTATAATATACTAGCAGTATTGCCTGGCGTTGCTCGGGTTTGTAAGGGAAATAACTATATAAGCATTTTTAGAGATGTAAAGCATAATAGCCATCTCAATATGGTTAACCACAAAGGGGGGGTGTTACTGTAGCTTTTTACGTTCTGAGATTTAATAAATTTCTAGAGAGTTACTTCCCTTATATATGCCCAAAATGCATTAAAAATGGGAAAAATTGTTGGTAAATTTTTTTTTAAATCGTAGACTCATCGTAGGCGCGCGCTAATACCCAGAAGGGCTCGATATGAATCACGACTATAAGATACCCAGTTTTGGTTAAACTGCACTGCAAAATGTGGGAGTAGTTAGGAATCTAAATCGTAGGAGACAGACACGCAACTTTTATATATATAACTAGCAGTATCGCCCGGCGTTGCTCGGGTTTGTAAGGGAAATAACTATATAAGCATTTTTAGAGAGTTACTTCCCTTATAGATGCCAATTCGGGCTTTCTTAGCCATTTCTGTTTTGGTGTCTTCAAGCCATGAAGTCGTTCTAAAAGAACGCTGGTCTCCTTGACAACGCATTACAACGTTGATTTCCTTACACTCCCTTCCCCACAGCTTCACGAGGGAGGGAAGAAGGGGGAGAAGCAAACAGGTGCAGGTGTGACCATGGACGCCAACTCCGCCGCCATCGACACACGAAAAATTATGCATTAAAATGGAATAAAAAATGATGTTAAATTATTTTTAAAATCGTAGACTCATCGTAGTCACGTGCTAATACTCAGATGGGCTCGATATAAATCACGACTATAAGATACCCGAATTTGGTTAAACTGCACCGCAAAATGTGGGAGTAGTTAGGAATCTAAATCGAAGGGGACAGACACTCACACAACTACAGTTTTATATATATAGATTTATGACAGTGTTGGACGATTTTAAAAAGTTTAAAAACTATCTTAATTGTATTAATCATGACAATTTATCCATCCCAGACACCATTTTTTAACCCTCACAGCCACGCCCTGTGAGAAACATTGTTGTATGAAATAATCTCGTACATCTCTGTCATTAATTATATCATTATATCATTAATGTATTAATTATATTTTCCAGCAATAAAATCATCAAATACTTGTGATTTCTAAGTTGAGTTTTTTCAGACAAGACTCTGGGCCACTATTTCATAGATGAAAGATATTTAGTTATGCTATTTAGATTTTTCATGTTGTATTCTTTAGTTCTAACCTTGCTAAAGTAATCTTATCTTTTGTCCCTCCAGGTTTGTTAATGTAGATACTAATCATATGCTATGATCAGTTCAATTGACTTTACTTCACCACTACATATTTGTAACCTTGTACAGATATAAGAAAATTATTGTCACCTCAACAACTGCATGAGTCAATGTATGAGTTCGAATGTAGTCATTCTATTTGCTAGAAATTGCAGCCAATATTTCCTCAAACAATACTGTACCACCTCGAAAATGAACAATTAGATAAAGTAAGCCAAAGTACATTATATTTAAAACGAATATGGAATGGTCATAACTAGAATGCTAACGTTTCTGCCAGCTCAAGCCCAACAATGATAACTGCAAAATCTACATGTGATTTTACATAGTTATTTGACCTACCTGTGCTGACACAGTATAAAAAGCACCTATGCTGGTGCCATATAAAAAGCACCCTCCTCCCCAGTACAATTTGTGAAGTGGTTGGCATAAGGAAGAGCATGGAGGTGCAATGGCCCAGTGGTTAGGGCAGCGGACTCGCGGTCGTAGGATCGCGGTTTCGATTCCCAGACAGGGCGTTGTGAGTGTTTATTGAGCGAAAACACCTAAAGCTCCATGAGGCTCCGGCAGGGGATGGTGGTGATCCCTGCTGTACTCTTTCACCACAACTTTCTCTCACTCTTACTTCCTGTTTCTGTTGTACCTGTATTTCAAAGGGCCAGCCTTGTCACTCTCTGTGTCACGCTGAATATCCCTGAGAACTATGTTAAGGGTACACGTGTCTGTGGAGTGCTCAGCCACTTACACGTTAATTTCACGAGCAGGCTGTTCCGTTGATCGGATCAACCGGAACCCTCGTCGTCGTAACCGACGGAGTGCTTCCATAAGGAAGAGCAACCAGCCATAGAAACCATGCCATAACAGACAATTGGTGCCTTGTGTTTCCTGGCTTCTGTCTTCCCAGCTTCCTAACTTCTCCGGCTTCCCAGCTTCTGCCAAAACATCCAACTCATGCCAGCACAGAAAACGAACGTTAAATACAAATACGAACACGGTGAGTGCATTAGCTAAATCTATTTCAATAAATACTTTAACATCTGCGAAATGTGAACTGCTTATTTCATGTACACAGTTTCGTGACATACATCGTATGCCCTGTAAAAATAGGAACATCAAGAAATGTGTGATCAAATATTTTCTTTAGTTGCCTACCTCTCCACCGTAGCTACCAAACATTAACAATATCTACACTAATTTTATCACTGATTAAATATATGGTATTTGATATTGTGAAATAGAAGACGACGAATCTATGAGCATTGCTGTCAAACTTATTCAACAAAGAGCGAATGATTAATTGAAAGCTGTGACACTGTGTTAATATTTACTTCTGTTTACTGTAATTTCTCATAATTCCTCTCGACGCACCCAAAACTGTACAATTAAATTATTCAATAGCAAATTTTCCATTCACACACACACACACATACAAGCGTCGTGTCTGTGTGTGTGTGTGTATGCATACAAATGCACACATACAAACATACACACACTCACATGCACACACACACACACACACACAAACGTTGTGTGTGTATGCATACAAATGCACGCATACAAACATACACACACTCACATGCACACACACACACACACACACACAAACGTTGTGTGTGTATGCATACAAATGCACACATACAAACATACACACACTCACATGCACAGACACACACACACACACACACACACACACCACACACACACAGATATACCCTTTTCTTGTTTATCACCTCTTTTTTCACTCACTACTTTTCTTTCTCATTCTCCCTGCACTTCTCTCCTTATTCTGATGAAGGATTAAAATCCAAAACGTTAAGACACTCTTTCCTATAAAGTATCAAAAAACTAATACCTTATTTGTTAAACCTTGGCCCTCCTGTGTTTGTTGTCTTTTTTTATTGTTCATTGTTTCTAAAAAGAGATTTATTGGAATGGCATGGCTGTGTGGTTAGGGAGCTTGCTTCTTAGCTATATGGTTTCGAGTTCAGTCCCACTGCGTGGCACTTTGGGTAGGTGTCTTCCGCTATAGCCCCGAGCTGACCGAAGCTTTGTGATTGAATTCGGCAGGCGGAAGTTACTGCTGTGTGTGTGTATATGTGTGTGTAGGTGCTTGTGCCTCTCTGAAAGAGAGAGAGAGGGGACCTGAGCTAAAACCTGAGCCAATTTTGAAGGTCTAAAAAGACCTAGATTTTTCTGAAACTCATACAGGTAACCTCCGACTCTTTTCATGGAAAGGGAATTTCAGAGAACCAAATGAAGAACTACTGAGCCTATCATTTATCTTTTACCTTTTACTTGCTTCAGTTATTAGACCGTGGCCGTGCTGGGGCACCACCTGGAAGAATTTTAGTTGAATGAATCAATGCCAGTGTTTTTTTTTACTTTTTTTTTGAGCTTAGTACTTATTTCATCGGTCTCTTTTTGCTGATCCACTAAGTTACAAGGATGTAAAAGCACCACGCCAGTTGTCAAGCAGTGGTGGGGGACAAACACACACACACGATGGGCTTTATTCAGTTTCCATCTTCCAAATCCACTCACACAATGCTTTGGTTGGCTTCATACTATATGTTTAACAGAAGACACATGCTCAAGGTGCCATGCAGTGGAACTGAACATTGAACCATGTAGCTGGGAAGCAAACTTCTTACCACACATCCATGCTTGTACTTTGGGCATTATTACAATATACAAAGGCGACAAGCTGGCAGAATTGTTAGCACACCGGGCAAAATGCTTAGCGGTATTTCGTCTGCCATTACGTTCTGAGTTCAAATTCCACCAAGGTTGACTTTGCCTTTCATCCTTTCCGGGTCGATTAAATAAGTACCAGTTATGCACTGGGGTCGATGTAATCGTCTTAATCCGTTTGTCTGTCCTTGTTTGCCCCCTCTGTGTTTAGCCCCTTGTGGGTAGTAAAGAAATAGGTATTTCGTCCGTCTTTATGTTCTAAGTTCAAATTCCGCCAAGGTTGACTTTGCCTTTCATCCTTTCGGGGTCGATTAAATAAGTACCAGTTACGCACTGGGGTCGATGTAATCGACATAATCCGTTTGTCAGTCCTTGTTTGTCCCCTCTGTGTTTAGCCCCTTGTGGGTAGTAAAGAAATAGGTATTCCACCTGTCCTTATGTTCTGTGTTCAAATTCCAAAAGAGGTCGACTTTGCCGGGTTCATCCTTTTGGGGTCAATGAAATAAGTACCATTTGAGTACTGGGGTCGATGTAATCGACTACCCCCCCCCATCACTCCCACATGCCTGAATTTCAGGCCTTGTGTCTATGGTAGAAGGGATTATTACAATATACATGGCAGGGGTGGGAAGTGGAGACAAATAATTCAAGCATGCCTGAGTGAAAGTCACATGAAAGTAGTCAAAAGGTTTTGAGAGGATAGAGACCATTATGTAATGTGTGGAGGCACATGGCCTAATGGTTAGAGCAGCAGACTCATGGTTGAGGGATCGTGGGTTCGAACCTCAGACCGAGTGATGTGTGTGTTTATGAGCAAAACACCAAAGCTCCACACGGCTCCGGCAGAAGGTAATGGCAAACTTCTGCTGACTCTTTCGCCACAACTTTCTCTCACTCTTTCCTCCTGCATCTTGCCACTCACCTGCAATGGACCGGTGTCCTGACCAGGTGGGGAACCTATATGCCAAGGAAACTGGGAAACTGGCCCTTATGAGCTAGGCATGGCTCGAGAAGGAACAAACAAAAAAAAAATAACATTATGTAATGTGGCAGAAAAGGCAGAGAGAGAGAGGGTAGATGATATGTCTGTGGGTCAGGAGTCTGTTTGTAAATGGAAAAAACACATACAACAAATGAAGAAATTACAAATTATTTCAGAAAGAAATTAAAACCTGTTTGATAATCATATTACTATGAAATGAATTTGTGATTATATTCAGCATTTTATCATTTATAATTTTCCTTTTTTTCCTTTTACATTTATTTTTTTGTCTATTATAGTTATTTTTATTCATTTTCTTGTTAAAGATTAAAACTCAATTAGTGTTCCTGTAGTCTTATCAGTGTTTGTATACTGTAATGTATGACAGCTGTTCACAAAACAGATATTGTTTTATTCTGATACTTAGATAAACTGCAAACACTGTTTCTTTACACTATTAGTGTTGTTATTATTATTATTACTGTTGTTGTTATTATTGTTATTGTTATTATTATTATTGTTGTTGTTATTATTGTTATTATTATTGTTGTTGTTGTTGTTGTTATTAAAAAGGTGGTGAGCTGGCAGAATCATTAGCACACCAGGTGAAATGCTTAACGGTATTTTGTTTGCTGCTACGTCTGAGTTCAAATTCCGCCGAGGTCAACTTTGCCTTTCATCCTTTCAGGGGTCGATTAAATAAGTACCAGTTACGCGCTGGGGTCGATATAATAAACTTAATCCGTTTGTCTGTCCTTGTTTGTCCTCTCTGTGTTAAGCCCTTTGTGGGTAGTAAAGAAATAGGTATTTCAGCTGCCGTTATGTTCTGAGTTCAAATTCCGCCGAGGTCAACTTTGCCTTTCATCCTTTCAGGGGTCGATTAAATAAGTACCAGTTACACACTGGGGTTGATATAATTGACTTAATCCGTTTGCCTGTCCTTGTTTGTCCCCTCCGTGTTTAGCCTCTTGTGGGTAGTAAAGAAATGGGTATTTTGTTTGCCACTATGTTCTTAGTTCAAATTCCACTGAGGTTGGCTTTGCCTTTCATCCTTTCGGGGTCAATAAATTAAGTACCAGTTGTGTACTGGGGTCAATTTAATCAACTGCTCTTCCTCCCCCTAAATTCCAGGCCTTGTTCCAATAGTAGAAAGGGTTATTATCATTATTAAATAGGCAGTGAGCTTGCAGAAACGTTAGCACACTAGGCAAAATGCTTAGAGGTATTTTGTCTGTCTTTATGTTCTGAGTTCAAATTCTGGCGAGGGTGACTTTGCTTTTTATCCTTTCGGAGTGAATAAATTAAGTAACAGTTGCGTACTGGGGTCAATATAATTGACTGGCCCCCTCCCCCAAATTTCAGGTGCCTAGAGTAGAAGGAATTGCTTTAATTATCAAGGTTAGTTAGCATGCTGGGCAAAATGACCAGTGGCATTTCATCCAAGGTCAACTGTACCTTTCATTCTTTCCAATAAAATATGTACCAGTGATGCACTGGGGTCGATAAGAACGACTTAGCCCATCTCTAAAAATTACTGGCTTTGTGCCAAAATTGAAATCATTATAGCAGCAAGTAAGCAGAATTATTAAAGTATCTTAAAAGAATTGTTCAGCAGCAATTCTTTTGGATTCTTTACATTCTTAGTTCACATGCAAGTAAGGCCAAATTTGCTTTACACCCTTTTTGGGATATACTGCAGTAATGTTTTGTTTGGTTTGTTTGTTCCTTCTTGAGCCATGCCTGGCACATAAGGGCCGGTTTCTCAGTTTCCTTGGCGTATAGGTTCCCCACCTGAACGTGATGCCAGTCTGTCGCAGGTGAGCTGCAAGATGCAGGAGGAAAGAGTCAGCAGAAGTTCCCCCTTAGCTTCTGCCAGAGCCGCGTAGAGCATAGGTGTTTCGCTCATAAACACACACATCGCCCGGTCTGAGATTCGAACCCGCAATCCCTCGACCGCGAGTCCACTGCTCTAACCACTAAGCCATGTGCCTCCACAGTAATGCCACTGACTAATGCCTCTGGCCTTGAGCCAAAATTAGATAATGTTGTGTGGTTTGCTTGTTGCGTGTGTTGAGCTGGTCAATGATGGTATGTTTCGTTGGCTGTATAAATAATAACTAAAGTAAACTCACAAGCATTTAATTTGATATTTATTGCCAGAAATAATGATATTTAGTGAAGGCTATTTACAATGAACAATATTAATAATTGCTGAATGGGGGGGAGAGAGAGAGAGAGAGAGAGAGAGAGAGAGAAAAAAAAACTGCTCTGAAAATATAGAAAGCTATCTGTGCGACATCATGCAGTCTGTTCAAAAAACACCCCTCAAGTCCACCTCTGAGGTGGCTTGTGGTATCAGCAGTCTGTTGGCTATCTGCTTGTCCAGAGGTGAAGAATGTGAATCGGTCAGCTCTCCTCAATGTTTTGTAATGAGCCAAACTGTTTTTATAGGGGACAAGAGGTTAAATTCTAAAACATTTGAGAAAACCATATCACACCACAGCTTCACACAGATTTACAGATCAATCATGTGAAACTGTGGTGGCTCCCTCATGATGCCTAAGTGAGTATCTAGCAGTTAGGGTTTCAAACCCTGCTACAAAGGAATTATTATTATTATCATCATCAGGCTGTATTTAATTTTGTGTTACAGGATACAGAAAATTTTCATTTCATCAATTTTAATTTACAATATACATTTTTATGTAGGTATATGTGTGTATGCATATATTGTGCATGTTTCTGTATGTGTGTCTTTGTTTAGTCGAAAGCTAAAGCCATATTTTAAATGTGAACATTATCAGTAAATTTTCTGTATAGAACTATTTATTATTACCCTGATTATATACATATATATATATATCATCATCATCATCATCATCGTTTAACGTCCGTTTTCCGCGCTAGCACGGGTTGGACGGTTCGACCGGGGTCTGGGGAGCCTGGGGCTGATCCAGGCTCCAGTCTGATCTGGCAGTGTTTCTACAGCTGGATGCCCTTCCTAACGCCAACCACTCCGCGAGTGTAGTGGGTGCTTTTTACGTGCCACCTGCACAGGTGCCAGAGGGGTCTGGCATCGGACATTATATATATATACATACATATATACATTATATATATATATATACATACATACATACATACATTATATATATATATATATATATATATATATTATATATCAGGAAATACTTATTATTTATTATTTATTATTACCCTGATTCTTTTCACATTTCATAAAAATTATATTTGGATAATCTATATTAACAAATAATAAAAAAAGGATTGTACCTATATATATACACACACATATATACATACATGCATACATGCATACATACTTACATAAATATATATATATATCAGGAAATATATACATATCAGAATACATGTATATGAGTGTATGTATGTGTATATATATATATATATATATATATCAGGAAATATATACATATCAGAATATATGTATATGCGTGTATGTATGTATGTGTATGTATATATATATATAT
Source organism: Octopus sinensis (assembly GCF_006345805.1). Classification (NCBI taxonomy): domain Eukaryota; kingdom Metazoa; phylum Mollusca; class Cephalopoda; order Octopoda; family Octopodidae; genus Octopus; species Octopus sinensis. The sequence goes on from NC_042998.1 coordinate 23,854,057, forward strand.
ATATATATATATATCAGGAAATATATACATATCAGAATACATGTATATGCATGTATGTATGTATGTGTGTATATATATATATATATAAGAAAAGCAACAGAAAGAGAAACTGTACAAGAAGCAAAATGGCATATTCTTGCTGCTAGGAAGATAAATCTCAAGTGGTTGGAATCAATAGCAACTAAATAGTATGGTGTAGTGATATCTGCAACTCATCTGTGTGTGGGAGAATCTAATGTCGGTTGTTTTCTTTGTCATACTATATTCGAAATTATGTTCTCTGCCATTATACGTTCAATGTATGCATGTAGACATCATCACATATTCTTGCATTCATATAATCACTCCTTCCCTTAGCTCTCTCTCTCTCTCTCCTTCTATCTCACTCTCTTACTCTCTCTCTCCCTCTCTCTTTCACTGTCTCTCACTACCTCTCTAGAACTCTAGATTGCTTCTTTAGTTATATATTTCCTTGTGAGTAAATATAGACATGCATGCAAACATATACATATATATATATATATATATATGAATCTTATACATACACACACACATATATATATATATACATATACATATGTATGTATACATATACATATGTTTGTATATATATTTGTATATATATATATATATACATATGTTTGTATATATATATATGTATATATATATATGTTTGTGTATATATATATATGTTTGTATATATATATATATGTATATATATATATATACATGTTTGTATATATATATATGTATATTATATATATATATATATATGTTTGTATATATATATATATGTATATTATATATACATGTTTGTATATATATATACATATATATATATATATATACATGTTTATGTATATATATATATTCATGTTTGTATATATATATACATATATATATATATATACATGTTTGTGTATATATATATATATATATATATATATATATATATATATACATACATACATACGTATGTGTGTATAAATATACATACATATAGCCGGCCGCCAACACTTTTTCTCCGCAAAATAGGGGTAGCTTATCCTGTTCAGGCTATAATATTAGCATTATCCTACATTGAGAATTTAAAACCACTTCTTTAACTTTCTAAGACATCTCAACGCTTCTAAAGCAAATTTCATTTGTTTGTTTACGTTCATCGTAATTTGAATTATATATATATACATATATATATATATATACTTACACCCACCCACACATACACACACACATATATATAAACATTTGTATATATATAGACACAAAAAGGATATTGAAGGCTTGAGGTTAAAAATGTACCAGCATTAATACATACATAAATTCTTATATAATTATGTATGCATGGCATATTCATCTATATGTATGTGTGCATGTCTTTCTATTATATATATATATATATATACTCTTTTACTCTTTTACTTGTTTCAGTCATTTGACTGCGGCCATGCTGGAGCAGTGTCTTTAGTCGAGCAAATCGACCCTGGGACTTATTCTTTGTAAGCCCAGTACTTATTCTATCGGTCTCTTTTGCCAAACCGCTAAGTGACGGGGAAGTAAACACACCAGCATCTGTTATCAAGCAATGCTAGGGAGACAAACACAGACACACAAACACATACACACACATACATATATATATATAATAATAATAATAATGAAATTATTGTATGCAGTGCTCAGGTGCACCACAACTTGTCAGAAAGTGCATATAAAGTACATGCAGTAATGTAGAAATGTCTGGAAAGTGAACATGCTTGTGTGTGTATGGAGGGGAGAAAATCAAGTGTAGTGTTGGCAAATCTCAGGAAGCATGGAAGTCTTGAAGGATGCAGTGCTCCGACAACTAACAACCGATGCCGGCAGTTTGTTCCACGCTTCAGCAACTCTCAGCGTGAAAAAATGTTTCCTGAAGTCATGGGAGCTGTGCTGTTTTCTTACTTTGTAAATATGTCCACGGGTGTTAGATGGGTGGAGTTTGAAGAGGTGCTCAGTGTTATTGTTTGTGCGATGGTTGATAATTTTATGAGTGTCTGCCAGGTCAGCTGCCAGACGTCGGAGTTTCAATGTGTCCATGCCCAGGGAAGTAAGGCGTTCAGGATATGGCAAATGCCTGATGGAGGGTATTCTTTTGGTTGCACGTCGCTGAACAGCTTCCAGACGATTGATGTCCTGGGCAAGATAGGGGTTCCAGACCGGTGATGCAAATTCCAGGTGAGGTCTTACCATAGCTATATAAAGCCGCAGATAGATAGCCGGAGAGCGGCTCACAAAGGATTTGGTGAGTGATGCCAAGACACCCTCAGCCTTCTTGACAATTTTGGCGATGTGTTTTGTCCAACACAAATCACTGTCGACAATAACACCCAGGTCACGTTCACTTGAAGACTTTTTGAGACTAGTGTTGTGGAAGGAGTAGGTGGACGCTGGGTTTCTCCTCCCAAAATGCTTGGTGGTACATTTGTCCACAGCCAGCTTGAGTTGCCAGTCCATGATCCACTGCTGCATTGTGTCCAGGTCTGCTTGCAATAGAGATCCATAGTGTATAGGATTTGACCTTTTTATTTCGAGGTACAGCTTGATGTCATCTGCATATTTCAGCACTGTGGCATTCTTTAAGTTGGCATCTATGTCATTAACATATGCAACAAATAAAAGGGGGCCAAGAACAGATCCCTGCGGCACACCAGATGTCATCTCATAGGGCGAAGAGTGCTGTCCTAGAACTGTGACAACCTCTTTTCGGCCGAAAATAAAGGACTTTAACCAGTTATAGAGTTCGTCTCTTACACCCAACGCAGAAAGCTTCACCATAAGTCTTTTGTGTGGCACAGAGTTAAAAGCCTTAGCAAAGTCCAGGTATATATATATACGACAGGCTTCTTTCAGTTTCTGTCTACCAAATCTACTCACAAGGCATTGGTTGGCCCGAGGCTATAGCAGAAGACACTTGCCCAAGATGCCCCGCAGTGGGACTGAACCCAGAACCATGTGACTGGTAAACAAGCTACTTACCACACAGCCACTCCTGTGCCTATATATATATAAATTATAATTAAGGGTATCTAAAAGATACCATCATGCTAGAGATAGCAGTCAAAACTTGACTCTAAAACCACACCACATCAAATATTTATCCAGCACCAGAAGAGAAGACAAAGAGACAAAATAAACTAGCAAATAATTTTTTGCTAGTTTTCAGAGTCAAGTTTTGACTGCTTTCTCTAGCATGATGGTATCTTCTAGCTACCCTTAATTATAATTTTAATAATAATTATTACCTATGCTAGCCACTTGATATGATTAGTATTTTAAATAACGATCTTATTCTTATTTATATATATTTTTTTTCCTCGTACTTTTTCCTTGTCCTTTTTTACCTTTCTTCTTCTACCTCCATTTTCCACTTGTGTCGAAACTTTCCTTCTCCTATGTTTCCGACGAAGAGCTCCGCTTGAAACGTTAAACCCTCCTTCTTTCCTGAGCGTCCAATAATACTATATTTGTTCCACGTCCTCGCGTTGTTGTGTTTTTTTTGTGCTTTCTTGTTTGGATTAACTTTATGTATATATATATGATGGGCTACTTTTAGTTTCTGTCTGCCAAAACCACTCACAAGGCTTTAGTTCACCAAAGGCTACAGTAGAAGACACTTACTCCAGGTGCCACATAGTCAGACTGAACCCGGAAGCATGTGGTCAGGAAGGAAAGCCTCCTACCACACAGCTACACCTGTGTCTGGTGTGTCTGTTGTGCTTGATACATATTTTTCATCATGCTACCTTGATAATTATGTTCGAACCTTACATGCAATCCTTGTATTTTCAAAAGAGAGTGGTGTAGTGAGTCAGTGATATCTTTCTGATGTCAAACTACTTAGAAATGTGATAAAAGCCGTATAATCTCAATACCATGTTTGAAACAAATATTCTTTTACAGTGCAACGTTTCTTTTGTGGTTTAATATATATAAAATGATTAAGGTGGCTAGATGCTATTTAAAATCGAAAAGGAAAAATTCGACCATCACTATATATATATACATATAATATGGACCCAGTCGGGGTGGCGCTGGCATCGGCCACGTTCGGATGGTGTTTTTTTTTTTTATGTGCCACCGGCACAGGTATCACAACTACTATTTCCATTGATATTTATTTCGATGTTCGAAGCAGCCTGGGTCTTTGCAGTTATGCTGTGACTGCAAAGACCCGGGCTGCTTCCTGCACCAGTTCCGCATAGCCCCTGCCCATTCAAAGTACCCTGGATCCCAGAACGTCCCGCTGTGCTTGAGGAGACCTGTTGAGTCAAGTACATGAACATCGAAATAAATAACAATGGAAATAGTAGTTGTAATACCTGTGCCGGTGGCACATAAAAAACACCATCCGAACGTGGCCGATGCCAGCGCCACCCCGACTGGCTCTTGTGCCGGTGACACATAAAAAGCACCATCCGAACGTGGCCGTTGCCAGCGCCACCTTGGCTGGCTTCCGTGCCGGTGGCACGTTAAAAGCTCCAACCGATCGTGACCGATGCCGGACCCCCCTGGCACCTGTGCAGGTGGTATGTAAAAAGCACCCACTACACTCGCGGAGTGGTTGGTGTTAGGAAGGGCATCCAGCTGTAGAAACTCTGCCAGATCAGACTGGAGCCTGGTGCAGCCCCTGGCTTCCCAGACCCCGGTCGAACCGTCCAACCCGTGCTAGCGCGGAAAACGGACGTTAAACGATGATAATGATGATGATGTGTGTGTGTTCGTGTGTGTGTGGGTAGATGAAGAGGTGAAATAAGTAAGTAAATATAACTTTACTTTAATCCCAAAACGCGTATGTAGCGAATCTGAGTTGTGAAGATTCATTATTTTTTCTTTTTGCCTATATGAAAAAGTGTGTTACTATCTGGGAGATTTTTACAGTAGCAGAAAAGGAATTTAAACTCCTATTTCTAAATTCGGTATGTGGTGAAGCAATTAGCTCACTTCTAATTATAATTATGTTTATAATTATAGATAATTTGGATAATTTTACCTAAATAGGTTATTTTAACATATTGATCTACTTAGTAAAATTATTAATTATTAATTAATTAACTGATTAATTAATTTTACCCATTTATTTTTAATATATATATATATATATATATATATATATACTCTTGTTTCAGTCATTTGACTGCAGCCATGCTGGAGCACCGCCTTTAGTCGAGCAAATCGACCCCAGGACTTATTCTTTGTAAGCCCAGTACTTATTGTATCGGTCTCTTTTGCCGAACCGCTAAGTGACGGGGACGTAAACACACCAGCATTGGTTGTCAAGCAATGCTAGGGGGACAAACACAGACACACAAACACACACACACACATACATATATATATATATATATATATATAATATATATATATATATACACATATATATGACAGGCTTCTTTCAGTTTCCGTCTACCAAATCCACTCACAAGGCATTGGTCGGCCTGGGGCTATAGCAGAAGACACTTGCCCAAGATGCCACGCAGTGGGACTGAACCCGGATCCATGTGGTTGGTTAGCAAGCTACTTACCACACAGCCACTCCTGCGCCATATTATTTATTATTAATATATATATATATAATATATATATATATATCTATATTATTATTATTAATATATATATATATATATATAATATATATATATATATATATATATATATATAATATATATATATATATATATATATAATATATATATATATATATATATATATATATATATATTTGGTCATCCCATAGATAATGTGGTTTTTCAATTGCATGAACTATGTCAGAGGGGGACGAGCTGGCAGAAATGTTTGCACTCTGGGTGAAATGCTTAGCTGTATCTCATCTGCTACTATGTTCTGAGTTCGAATTCCACCAAGGTTGAATTTGCCTTTCATCCTTTCGGGGTTGATTAAATAAGTACCAGTTACGCACTGGGGTCGATGTAATTGACTTGACCCCTTTGTCTGTCCTTGTTTGTCCCCTCTATGTTTAGCCCCTTGTGGGCAATAAGGAAATAAGATAAACTACCTACATCAGCTTGCTATAAAAGCAGGTAGTAATTTTACCTTGTATTTATTCTTAGTGTAAGTTTTGGAGAGTGCAGTTCGATTTTAAGTTATTTTTTCAAAGCTATAATGGAAGTGACAAAGTAGTATATTCAGTATATTTTGCTTTATAAGTTCAGTAAAGGCAACGACACAACAGAAAGTGCAAGTTTTGAAGAGTGCAGTTCGATTTTAGCAGTTACTTTTTTCAAAGCTATAATGGAAGTGACAAAGGAGCATATTTGGCATATTTTACTTTATGAGTTCAATAACGACAGAAACTACGACATATTTTCTTTCTGTTTTCTACGATAAAATTCTCTAAGCATTTTCTTGCTCTTCTTATTTTATACACACACATACACACATGCATAAACTAATTCCTATGACATCAAAACACACACATTGAGAGAATATATTTGAGATGCAGTCACTACTAAAATTCCACATTTGAGAGTCATCTTCTAAATAAGTATTTACATGGTTTCAGATAACATGGAAAATAGAAAATAATTAATTTTTTCATTCTTTCACATTTGCATTTGTTTATATTTCAAAAATATTCAGGCTTTATGTACTATAAATACGAACTGTGTAATTATGATAATATTTCAATAGATTTCAAATTTTATAACAGTCCCGTCCGCAGAGAATAATAATTGAATATTCTGAAAGTATAAATGAATTTAAATGTGAAACAATCAAGGAATATATTATTTCTTCATGATTCATTGAACTTAAAAGTGCATGCTAACTTTTTGAATATATGGTTCGTAGAAGAGCAGTTTTTTATTACCTATTTTAATTTCAGACATCAGTGCAATATTTTAGATTCAACCTCGTTTCAAGAATACAAAGCAGCTGCTTGATTTGTCTGTGCACTATAATAGAAAGCTTATTTACATTATTTACGTTTGACGGATATTTGTCCTCACCTTGTTTGTTGTTAACACGTTTCAGTTGATATACCCTCCAGCCTTCTTCAGGTGTCTTGGGGAAATTTCGAACCTGGGTTCTCATTCCTAATGTGTTTTCGATGTTGTTTATGTTGTTGTTGTTACTATGTAGAAAACCATGCTGAATCAGACTGGAGCCTGGCACAGCCTTCCAGTGTGCCAGCCCAGTCAAACTGTCCAATCCATACCAGCATGGACAACAAACATTAAATGATGATGATGATGATGATGATGATGTTCTAGAAAGAACCAGGCAAACTGAGACTGTTGAAGGACACAAAAATGGAAGTGGTGAGATTCATGCCTTTCCAAATGGTATTACCAGCATAAGCAAAGTGGAGCCATGTAAAATAAAATCTCAAAGGAGTTTGTAAACTTGCACACTGAGAGAATAATTATTATGATTTCTTAACCAGATTTAAAGCTTTCACAATGAGAGAGAGAGAGAGTGTGTGTGTCTGTGTGTGTGTCTGTGTGTTCATGTGAAATAAAGTACAAGGTGAGAAGATACCTTTCCAATGAGCATTAGCAATCAATGCAAGCAGAGTGAAGTAATTAGTTCTGCAAAGTGACACCAGGTCTTGAGAGAACGATACATTAACACTTTAAATGTCTACTTGTCTACAACCAAGCTAATTAAATTGCTCAAATTTAAATTTAAATCTTTGACTGATATTTCATTATTACAGCACAGAAATTATCAAATTTCAATGAACAAATATTTGACAGCTGTTATTAAGCTGGAAGTTCAGTTCCGCTAAAAGAAATTTTAGAGCAGAGAACTGATAGAATCGTTTGCATATCGGGAAAAAATGCTTCTTGCTCCAGCTCTTTACATTCTGAGTTCAAACCCTACCAAGGCTGAATTTACTTTTCATCCTTTACAGGTCTGTAAAATAAAATATCAGTCTAGTAATGGGGTTGATGATATTGTAGGCGCAGGAGTGGCTGTGTGGTAAGTAGCTTGCTAACCAACCACATGCTTCCAGGTTCAGTCCCACTGCGTGGCATCTTGGGCAAGTGTCTTCTGCTATAGCCCTGGGCCGACCAATGCCTTGTGAGTGGATTTGGTAGACGGAAACTGAAAGAAGCCTGTTGTATATATGTATATATATATATACTCATATGTAATGGTGTATTAAAGTATTGATTGGGTATCATCGGATAGTTGATGTTTTATTGATTTAAGTATGTTTCTCCATTCTCTAATTTTGTAGTATATATATATATATATATGTATGTATGTGTGTGTGTGTTTGTGTGTCTGTGTTTGTCCCCCTAGCATTGCTTGACAACCAATGCTGGTGTGTTTACGTCCCCATCACTTAGCGGTTCAGCAAAAGAGACCGATAGAATAAGTACTGGGCTTACAAAGAATAAGTCCCGGGGTCGATTTGCTCGACTAAAGGCGGTGCTCCAGCATGGCCGCAGTCAAATGACTGAAACAAGTAAAAGAGTAAAGAGTAAAAGAGAGTAGTGGGGATTCGAAACCCAGCTGCTAGAGACTTGGTCAGATGCCATGAGTAAGCCACAGGTTTCATGTCATCAATCTATAAATCTACCAATCTGCTGGAGGCTGTAGCATGATACAGTTTATTCGGATGTTCTAAAATTTGACTTTTTATCTCCCACAAAGACCATTTGGTGCGTAACCTAGAGCGCAGACATCCAATGGACCACTGATTCCACAGATCACCATGAAGATTTGCACAGATGGCTTCATGTATCTTTGGACTGACAGCATAATGTCACATAGATAGCTTTCTACTCTTTCAGAGCAATTTTTCTCTCTATCCCATTTGGCGATTATTAATATTGTTTATTGTAAATAGCCTTCACCAAATATCATTACATCCAGCAATAAATATCAAGTTAAATGTTTGTGAGTTTCCTTCAATTATTATTCTCACAGCCAACAGCAACAGCAGTGGCGGCACAATGGCTCAGTGGTCAGGGCAGCGGACTTGCAGTCATAAGAATGCGGTTTCGATTCCCAGACCGGGCATTGTGAGTGTTTATTGAGCAAAAACACCTAAGCTTCATGAGGTTCCAGCAGGGGATAGTGGTGAATCCTCCTGCTGTACTTTTGCACCACAACTTTCTCTCACTCTTTCTTCCTACTTCTGTCACAAAGCAGAGGAACCATGGTGTAACCCACTATGGTGTGGTAAAACTTTCAGACCCTAGTCTAGATTGCGAATCCTCTGTACCCCAGGATGGTTCAGCTCTCCACCCATTAAAAGCCACCATTTACGGAATGAGGATAACAACGTAGCTTTCGCACCCATGCAATGACCAGTCTATTGCGTGTGGTGGGTGGATCTTCAAGTTGCCACACGCATTCTTAGTAGCTTAGAGTAGGCTCCAATTAGAGATTATTCTTTGTGGCTGATGGTGTGAGTCTTGATTGGAAAAAGAAGAGGAAGAAGAAGAATCAGTGGTGGTGGCAGTGGCGAAGACAGCAGCAGAAATGGTGGGGCAGCAGTGGTGGGGCAGCAGTGGTGGGGCAGCAGTGGTGGGGCAGCAGTGGTGGGGCAGCAGTGGTGGGGCAGCAGTGGTGGGGCAGCAGTGGTGGGGCAGCAGTGGTGGGGCAGCAGTGGTGGGGCAGCAACAGTGGCAGGAACAGTCGTGGCAACTGTAACAGCAGCAGCAGCAGCAGCAGCAGTAGTAGCAGTAGTAGTAGCAGCAGTAGTATCAATAGTAGTAGCAGCAGCAGCAGCAGTAGTAGTAGTAGTAGTAGTAGTAGCAGCAGCAGTAGTAGTAGTAGTAGTAGCAGCAGTAGTAGTAGCAGTAGTAGTAGCAGCAGTAGTAGTAGCAGTAGTAGTAGAAGTAGTAGTAGCAGCTGTAGTAGTAGTAGCTGTAGCAGTAGTTGTAGTAGTAGTAGTAGTAGCAGTAGTAGTAGTAGCAGCAGTAGTTGTAGTAGTAGTAGTAGCAGCAGTAGCAGCAGCAAGAAATTTCACAGGCATTATACCATTGAAAACACAGTAAGTGAAAAAGAAACGGGGGGCTAAGGTTTAATACTCACTAAAATCCCCCGTGATGTTGTGAATTTGCAACAACAAATGCGATAGTTGGATGTAATTACAGAGATCTTAAGGAAACGGCATTAATGCTTTGTTGTTGTAGACATTTGAAGAATGCAATAAAAATGACAGCCTTACTTTAAGCATAACAATATAATGTAACACTGGGGTGAGCAAGATGTATAAACAAGCACTCAGTGCAACGTAAACATCAGCTGGCAGAACATTTTCATCCAGAAGGCACCTGTCATGCTTATTGTATGCTTATATTAATGAAAACTTTTAACTCTGATTCACCATCTAAACATCTGATTTCCATAAAATTCCCAGAGTTTTTGATTCTTTGTCATTAGGTGCAGGAGTGGCTGTGTGGTAAGTAGCTTGCTAACCAACCACATGGTTCAGGGTTCAGTCCCACTGCGTGGCATCTTGGGCACGTGTCTTCTGCTATAGCCCTGGACCGACCAATGCCTTGTGAGTGGATTTGGTAGACGGAAACTGAAAGAAGCCTGTCGTATATATGTGTATATATATGTATATATGTGTATGTGTATGTGTGTGTGTTTGTGTATGTGTGTTTGTCCCCCTAGCATTGCTTGACAACCGATGCTGGTGTGTTTACGTCCCCGTCACTTAGCAGTTCGGCAAAAGAGACCGATAGAATAAGTCCAAGGCTTACAAAGAATAAGTCCCGGGGTCGAGTTGCTCGACTAAAGGCGGTGCTCCAGCATGGCCGCAGTCAAATGACTGAAACAAGTAAAAGAGTAAAAGAGTATGCATATATTCTCAGCACACATGTACTATTTTCAGGACTTAAGAGACACATATGCACTATAATATGTTGGTATGTACTGGGCAGTCCGGAAAGTTCGTGTCGATTTTTAAAGGAAAGAAAAAGGTCAATAAATATTTGCCGTTACATTTTTAATTAACCAAATATGAACCCTTTTGTTGCACAATGTGTCTCCATCTTTCCTTTAACTTGAAAATACCCTCTTCCCAGAATTGAGGTGGTTTCATGGCAAAGAATTCATCAAGGTATCTTTTTACGTCATCCAAGGAATTGAAATTTTTACCATTAAGACTATTCTGCAGAGACCTGAATAAGTGGAAATCTGAAGGAGCAATATCTGGTGAATATAAAGGGTGGGGTAAAGGTTGGGTTGACAGGGACAGACATAAGGTGGTGAGCTGGCAGACGTTAGCATGCTGGGTGAAATGCTTAGCAGTATTTTGTCTGTCCTTACATTCTGAGTTCAAATTCCGCTGAGGTCGACTTTACCTTTCATTCTTTCACGGTCGATGAATTAAGTACCAGTTGCATACTGAGTTCGATCTAATCGACTGATCCCCTCCCCCAAAATATCAGGCCTTGTGCCTAGAGCAGAAAATATCTGTTTAAGTAGGCTAAGGTGGCGAGCTGGCAGAAATGTTAGTACAGTGGGCGAAATGCTTAGCGGTATTTTGCCTGCAGTTACGTTCTGAGTTCAAATTCCACTGAGGTTGACTTTGCCTTTCATCCTTTTGGGGTTGATCAAATAAGTACTAGTTATGCACTGGAGTCGATGTAATCAACTTAATCCCTTTGTCTGTCCTTCTTCGTCCCCTCTATGTTTAGCCCCTCGTGGGCAATAAAGAAATAAGAAATGTTAACACAGTGGGTGAAATGCTTAGTGGCATTTCATCTGTCTTTATGTTCTGAGTTCAAATTGCACCGAGGTCGACTTTGCCTTTCATCCTTTCACAGTCGATAAATTAAGTACCAGTTGCATACTGGGGGCCGATCTAATTGACTGGATCCCTCCCCCAAAATATCAGGCCTTGTGCCTAGAGTAGAAAAGACCTGTGCAAAACAGCAGTAACTGCTATTCAATAAATTTTTTGACCGCATATAAATGCCAAAATCGATATATTTGCCTAGGTGTCACGTAAAAGTACCCACTACACTCGCGAAGTGGTTGGCGTTAGGAAGGGCATCCAGCCGTAGAAACTCTGACAGATCAGACTGGAGCCTGGAGCAGCCCCTGGCTTCCCAGACCCCCGGTCGAATCGTCCAACCCGTGCTAGCACAGAAAACGGACATTAAACGATGATGATGATGATACAATCCACTGTAGCCAGCCTAACAGTTAGAATCAACAGAACCTTACCAAACAACGACAAGCATCTACTTATTTCTATAAACCATCAAATTTCACACTGATTTTTAATTTTTTTATTTTTGCTACCCTCTCTGAATTAACTTCATGATGACATAAAATGATAACTTAATCATGGCTTATAGTGCTAAGCGCAAAGTTTGCTATAAATTACTTACAAATTTCTTTGTTTTTCTGATTATGCGGTGCAGTTCTATTATAGGATTGCACTGTTAGAACTGATCTTCTTTATCTGAGAATAGATCTTACACTGACAAGCATTCGGTAGAAATTATTATTCCATTTCAACTTAAAACCAAATTAATGCATTCCATATTCTATGTGTTTTATAGTCTTTTACATTATTCTCTCCATTTAAAGATTTCTTATATGCACACTCACACACACACACACACACATGAATGTGCACACACACTCACATGCATTCGCGCACACACACATGCATGTGCACACACAAACACACACAAACACAAACACACACAAACATAAACACACACACGCAAACACACACACACACACACACACGCAAACACACACACAAACACACACACACAAATACACACAAACACACACAAACACACACACACACACACAAACACACACACACACACACACAGAGGACACACACACAAACATAAACACGCACAAGCACACACACGTACACACAAACACAGACACATACAGAGGTGTACACCTCCTTAAACATTTCCTTTTCTTTAATTTGTTTTACTTCATGCACCTCCGCCTCCCCTCTCACCCCATCATTATGTTAAAATTGAAATTTTTGCATAAATTTCAATGAAACTTAACACAATGCAACAAAATCTCCCTTCTCTTCTCTTTTTCTTTCTTCCCATTGAAGTATCTGAGATAGATGAATGTATCCCCACCAATTCTTCTTCTTCTTCTTACTCCTCCATCCTCCTCCTCCTCATCATCATCATCATTGTCACCATCATTGCCACCATTACCATTGCCATCATTATCATAATCATCACCGTTGTCATCATCATCATCATCATTTTCACCATCATTGCCATCATAATCATCACCGTTGTCATCATCATCATCACTATCATTGCCACCATCATCATCATCATTGTCACCATCATTGCCACCATCACCATTGCCATCATTATCGTAATCATCATCGTTGTCATCATTATCGTTATCAACATCATCATCATTATCTTCATCATCAACAACAATAACGACAGCAAATGCAAACTCCCACCCACCTGAATCAAATCAAAAGACTTTATTTGTCCATCCTGTTTTGTCATATTCCTTACATCCCTAACAAACTACTTTACCCAATCCTCCCCCCAGCACCAAAAAAAAAAAATCGCCCTCCATCTACAAGAGGAGTTAGATGTTGCGTGAAAGAGCAAAGACTGCATTGCTGGTATGGCTATGTGATGTGCATGGATGATGGCAGCTGTTATAGAAGAAGAAGAAGTCGTAGCTCAGTTGTAAACTATTGTTGCAGAGATCTGATAGACCAGAACTCAGTAGTGACAGGATCACATCTCATATGGGAGCAAATGAAATTTTCTTTGTGGGCCATGGATCTTTTCTAAAATTTTAAAAATCAAATTTGATGTATTTGGGAGTCATTAAGCAGTTGATTGCTTTTAAATAGACTTTTGTGTCACAATTTGTTTCAGGAGAGAATTAGCTGTGAAGACGTCTGTCTATATCATTGCTGTATGAAGACAGACCACTTGACCAACAGACTAACGGCTGCCTCTACACGCCACCAAACAGTACGTTAACTTTGTTTACAAGATCAGTTCAGCCTAACCATGAAGTCTCTCACACATCCTTATTGTAACCTTTTATGTTATTTTACTCCATGTATGGCAATCATTGTTGTTGTGATTTTAGTTTTGATCACGTGATTTTGATTGTTTCGATTGCTGTTATATGCCTACACTGCGATTGCACGGAGTTCTGTTCTGTTTGCAGATGACATGTTCAGCGTTGATTTTTAGTTAGCCGAGAATGTAGCAACTCGCTGCATAAAAAATGTTATTGCGTTGAAGTTTGGTTTTGCTTACAATTTAACAATCTTTGTTTGTATTGTATATTGCTGTATTTTTAGTCAGTGGACGTGCAATGGCACAGTGGTTAGGGCAGCGGACTCGAGGTCATAGGATCGCGGTTTCGATTCCCAGACCGGGCGTTGTGAGTGTTTATTGAGCGAAAACACCTAAAAGCTCCACGAGGCTCCGGCAGGGGATGGTGGTGATCCCTGCTGTAGTCTTTCACCACAACTTTCTCTCACTCTTACTTCCTGTTTCTGTTGTACCTGTATTTCAAAGGGCTGGCCTTGTCACACTTTGGGTCACGCTGAATATCCCCGAGAACTACGTTAAGGGTACACGTGTCTGTGGAGTGCTCAGCCACTTACACGTTAATTTCACGAGCAGGCTGTTCCGTTGATCAGATCAACCAGAACCCTCGTCATCGTAACCGACAGAGTGCTTCCATCCATTTTTAGTCAATTAAAACCTTTTAAACTTTGGTATTCCAGTTTGGATTGATAACAATTGTATTTTTATAACCAAGAACAAATCGTCACTTACCAGTTCCTTTCATCTCAAGTTGTATACATCCATTTTTACATTCTCCTCATTAATCATCATTGTTATACATCTTTTCTAAAAACTTATCAAATTAATGTCTCTGTGGGTCATTGAGCAGCTGATGCCTGTTAGACCATCGTTTTATGTCACAATTTATCATTTCCCTTTCACTTGTTTCAATCATTTGACAGCAGCCATCCTGAGCCACCACTTTGAAGGATTTAATTGAAGAAATCAAGCCTAGTACTTATTTTGTTTTAATTTGGTACTTTTTCCATCACTTTCTTGTGCCAAACTGCTAAGTTATGAGGATGCAAACAAACCATCACTGTTTATCATGTGGTGATAGAAGACAAACTCAAGCACAAAAACATAGTCATATACGCGATAGGTTTTTGGGCTTCTTTCAGTTTCTGGCTGCTTTAGCCACTCGCAAGACTTTGGTCATTCTGGGTCTATAGTAGAAGACACTTGCCTAAGGTGCAGTGCAGCAGGACTGAACTCAAGACCACATGGCTGAGAAGCAAGTTTTTAACCACAGAACCACACATGCAATTTGATTTATTTAATTTTTGTTTACACCAACCACATGTTTTTGGGTTCAGTCCCACTGCATGGCATGGCACCTAGGGCAAGTGTCTTCTACTATAGCCTTGGGCTGACCAAAGTCTTGTGAGAGGATTTGGTAGACAGAAACTGAAAGAAGCCTGTCATATATATATATATACTTATGTATGCATGTATATGTGTATTTGTGTGTGTGTGTGTAAGTTTGTGTGTCTGTATTTGTCCCCCACCACCATTGCTTAACAACCAATGCTGGTGTGTAACTACCTTGGGCAAGTGTCTTCTACTATAGCCTCGGGCTGACCAAAGGCTTGTGAGTGGATTTGGTAGACGGAAACTGAATGAAGCCCATCGTATATATATATATATATATATATATATATACTTTATTCAAAAGCAGCAGAAAATTCAACAAAACCTGTTACTCTGAGTTTCATGTTTCCATTCGTCGGACAGTTTTTGCTAGAATATATATATATATATATATATATATATATATATATATATATACATATATGTATGTGTGTTTTGTGTGTGTGTGTTTATCACCCCAACATCGCTTGACAAACAATACTGTTGTGTTTATGTCCTTGTAACTTAGTGGTTCGGCAAAAGAAGCAGATAGAATATTCACCAGGCTTACAAAGAATAAGTCCTGGGGCCGATTTGTTCAACTAAAAGGCAGTGTTCCAGCATGGCCACAGTCAAATGACTGAAACAAGTAAAAGAAATAATACACATTGGCAATGATGGAATTGAGAAGTATTTGCAAAGATATTTTTTATATGTAAGATTTGATGTAATATTCTTGACAGCCATGAGCAACTGTGAAAAATAAAAAATAAAAAGTGGACCATTACAAAAAGAAGTTGCTGATCCATGTGATAAATCATACTTAGCTTGTTCCTCTCCAGCTATTGCAGCATCTCTATAGTCTCCACACATCTCACATATCATATTTAGCAAATAAAGAGGATATCCATGATAGAAATCAAAGCAAATTTTGAGACATGAAAATCAGATTCTATTTGTTGACTAGATTCCTGGTTCAAAGAAAGGGGGAAAAATAAAACCGAGGTAAAAAATGGAGAAAAGAAATTTTTGAAAACACCAGCTAAAAAACTTCAGGGAGAATAAAAAAAAAAAATAAAAGGTGAACTGACGCTATGTTCCAACATATAAGTAGTTCACCTCATCGTTGTTGGTGTATCAACATCAAAGTAAATAACTGTCAAAGATTGTGTGTTCTGGGGAAGATTTTGGAGAAAGAAATCAGTTTTAAATATCGTATTTTGTTGGCAGATATACAGATGGCAGTATTTTTTTTTCACCAGACAAAGAAGCTATCACTTTCAGTTTCATAAAATATTAAATCAAATATATAAAAAAAACCCTAAGAAAAACAGAAAATAAATCATGCACACACAGATGCACATGTGCACACACATACATACACATGCAAATATGGAGATATATTATTTATTTTCAGATGGTTGTCTACATTTCAAATTCAAATTTAATAAAGTGAAAACTACTAATGCTTCAAAATGATAGCTGTCATCTTTTAGAAAGTTACTGTAGCATAAAGTTTTTAGTAAAAGGAAAATAAAAATATTGTTAAATTATCTAATGAGTCTTGATATAAGCAAGAAAATTGCCTCATATCACCTAACACTTTTTTCTCACAGCTGCAGGTAAGACAATGTTTTCTATGTATATTTCATGTGAGGTCAAACTTGCATATGTATTTTAATTTCTTCTCATGTTTATTTTATTTTATTATATCAACTTTCAGCTTGTTTTCATTTCTTTTTACTTAAGACTCCTACTGGTTTGGTGACAGTTTATTAAGTTCACTAGTGATTACTGAAAATTTTATTCAGATATATTCAATTTTCTTGTTTTCATTTCATAAAGAAATTTCTTTATGATCATATTTCGCATTTAATTATTTTCCTTCACATTGTAATCATCATTATTGTTATTCCTATTATTGTCAGTTTTATTATCATCATCATGTATTCAACTATTTCATGTGAATTTCTACCACATCACTAGGTGCACCTCCATATTCCTGAGATGTGTGCAGCGTTGTCCCTTGATGATGTAAATTTGCATTTATATTCTGCCGTCTGCCAGGCTCGTCTGGCACATAAAAAACACCATCCGAGCGTGGCCGTCTGCCAGCCTCGTCTGGCACCTGTGTCGGTGGCACATAAAAAACACCATCCGAGCGTGGCCGTCTGCCAGCCTCGTCTGGCACCTGTGTCGGTGGCACATAAAATCACCCACTACACTCTCGGAGTGGTTGGCGTTAGGAAGGGCATCCAGCTGTAGAAACACTGCCAGATCTGACTGGCCTGGTGCAGCCTTTGGGCTTGCCAGACCCCAGTTGACCCGTCCAACCCATGCTAGCATGGAAAGCGGACGTTAAACGATGATGATGATGATTCTACATCAGTTTTGCATTGTTGCAGGGTTTGTCTGTTGTTTCTGGCATTAGTGTTTTATTTGCTCTATAGATTATGTGGATGCTGAAGAAGCTGAACAGTTAAAACATCTTCTTTGCATCTATGAAGACCCAAGTTTGAATCCGTTATTCGGAATTTTGATCAGATGCATTAATCATAGGTTTGGGGTAAAAAGAAAAAGGGGTAGGTGTATAGATGTATGCCTTATTAGGGTACTTCTGTATGTAGAAATGGGCATAAAGGGAATATTGTACACATGTGTGTTGGTGGGGATTTATGTCCGTAGGTGTAGGAGTGGCTGTGTGGTAAGTAGCTTGCTTACCAACCACATAGTTCCGGGTTCAGTCCCATTGTGTGGTACCTTGGGCAAGCGTCTTCTACTGTAGAAGACACTTGCTCAAGGTGCCTCACAGTGGGACTGAACTCGGAACCATGTGGTTGGTAAGCAGGCTACTTACCACACAACGACTCCTCCTCCTATTCTGTCATTTGACTGTGGGCCATGCTGGAGCACCACCTTTAGTCGAGCAAATCGACTCCAGGACTTGTTCTTTGGAAGCCTAGTACTTATTCTATCGATCCCTTTTGCTGAACTGCTAAGTTAGAGGGACGTAAACACACCACCATCGCTTGTCAAGCGATGTTGGGGGGACAGATACACACACATACATACATACATACATACATACATACATATATATATATATATATATATATATATAATATATATATATATAATATATATATATATATATATATATATCTCCGATGGGCTTCTTTCAGTTTCCATCAACCAAATCCACTCACAAGACTTTGGTCGGCCCGAGGCTATAGTAGAAGACACTTGCCCAAGGTGTCACGCAGTGGGAATGAACCCAAAACCATGTGGTTGAGAAGCAAGCTACTTACCACACAGCCACTCCTGCACCTACTACCACACAGCTATCCTAATAAGATATTGAAAATTATTGGAAAACATGACAATTAAAATGAAAGGAAAAGAAGTCATAGTGACAAGGGTACCTGTTTTGGAGGGATGGTCAGCAGTTCAGAAATTGAGGTGATAGTCATAAATGAAATTAAATGAAAATAAAGATGAAAATAAATATAATAAAAGAAAAATGAAAACAAAATGAAAAAAATCGGAAATATTGGTGGGGATATAAAATTAAGTAAAATTATATGGGGAAAATATTGGAAAAAATATTGGAAAAAAAGTTAGTGTAAAGATGATGAAAAGATAATGAGCTAAAGAATGTAAAGATATTGAAAGAAGTCTCAAAAATTATAACGATTATGAAAAAACTGTAAAATAAAACAGGAAAAGGCAGTAAAATGAAAGGGACTAAAAACTAAATATAGTGGGATGTCAGGGTAAAATATAGTTGAGTGAATAAATTAGATGGGGATAATGGTGGTGAAGAAGGTGAGTAGAACAGATGAAGTGGGGGTGAAATTATATAAGGGTAAAATGATATTAGGTGATGGTGATAAAGGTATTGATCATAAGTAGTGATAAATGTGATTTACAGATCTCTCTCTATATATAAAGCTGAAGTTGTCTGTGTATGGCAGGTTTGGTAGCCTTCAACTAGCACTATCTCCTCCAAGACCCTGTGGCGCAAGTTGACCAAAATTGAAAGTATGATAGAAGAAGGCTTGCTCTTCCTTCCATAGTAGAAAAAAATTCAAATCGGACCAGGTTAACACAAAAAATTATTTACATCAAAAAGGTGCTTTTTTTCTATGAAAATCCCTATTTTTTACAATTTTTTGACTGTCACCATTTTTCAGTGTATTTCAACCAGAAAAATGTTCATTTAAAGAGAATAACAAGCTACATAATGCAAATTTTTTACTTTTCAAAACTTTCAATTCTAAAGGATCAAAACAAACCTGAGCAATGCTGGGCGATACTGCTAGTATAGAATAAATAAAGAGGGAGGGATGGCGAATATAGGGATACTGCTGAAAGGATTAGGTCCTAAAGCCAACCATGTTCATGGAAAGTGCATATGTGTTTCTACTTACAGCACTTCCAATAGCAGCAATGGGGTTAGTAATGAAATTACTGATAGGAGTGGCTGTGTGGTAAGTAGCTTGCTTACGAACCACATGGTTCTGGGTTCAGTCCCACAGTGTGGCACGTTGGACAAGTGTCTTCTACTATAGCATTGGGCTGACCAAAGCCGTGTGAGTGGATTTGGTAGACAGAAACTGAAAGAAGCCCATTGTATATATGTATATATATATATATGTATGTGTGTGTATATGTTTATGTGTCTGTGTTTGTCCCCCCAACATCGCTTGATAACCGATGCTGGTGTGTTTACGTCCCTGTAACTTAGCAGTTTGGCAAAAAGAGACCGATAGCATTAGTACTAGGCTTACAAAGAATAAGTCCTGGGGTTGATTTGCTTGATTAAAGGTGGTGCTGCAGTATGGCCACAGTCAAATGACTGAAACAAGTAAAAGAGTAATAGTGGGCAGGGACAATGATAATGACAGTGAGGTTAGGATAATAGTAGGATGGGCAGCGATGATGATTATTAAGGGATGAAAATGGGAGGGCCTAGAAATTTCACCTTCATGGTTACTGCTATCCTGTTTGGAATTTGTCTGGAGAACGAGTATATTTAAATACTTGCAAACTGAACCTTCTCACATATGGGCAGGGGGAAAGTATCTCCTCTCTTGAATTTAGGATGTTAGTTGCAGATAGGAGGTTCAGTTATTTGGCTATACACAGATTACTACTTGTTCCTTATCCATTATCAGCTTTTGCTCCACTTTATGATAGGATTATCTATACTTTTTTTGTTTCTGTAACTTGTTTCAATCATTAGACTGCAGCCATGCTAGAGCACCATCTTGAAGAATTTTTAGTCAAATGGATTGACCCCAATACTTAAATTTTTTTGCTAAGCTTGGTACTTATTCTATTGGTCTCTATTTACTGAACCGCTAAGTTACAGGGACAAAAATACACAAACACCTGTTGTCAAGTGGCAATAGTGGACAAACACACACACACACACAGACACACACCCACCACAAGCTTCTTTCAGTTTCCATCTACAAAATCCACTCACACAGTTTTAGTTAGTCCAACACTATAGTAGAAAAACATGACAAGGTGTCATGCAGTGGGACTGAACCTGGAATAATTAGATCAGGAAGCAAGCTTCCTACCACACATCCACGCTTCTGCCTACAATAAATACTAAAATACTATTGTATCTATACCATTTCTTTTACTCACTTTTATTATTTCCTTTCCTTTCATCTTCTTTCTGTTACTCATTCATTTTTCTTCTTCTCTTTGTTTTTTTTTTCCCCTTTTACTTCCTTTACCATACTTTCTCTTCATCATTACATGTTGTGACAAGAAAAGTATGTATAAATGGGCAAATCCCGTCCATTACTAGTCATGACTTGTCTGAAGATCCTGGGCACCAACAGGTGAAACGCAAAGTAGCAAGAAACTCGATTTGACCTAAATTATATATATGCGTATGTGTGTGTGTATATATATATATATATAGATATATACACACACATATATATATATATATATATATAGATATATAGATATATATATATATAGATATATATATATATATATATAGATATAGATATAGATATAGATAGATATATATATAGATATATAGATATATATATAGATATATAGATATATATATAGATAGATATATAGATAGATATATACATACATACACGTATATATTACGCACACACACATATATATATATATATAGATATATATACATACATACACATATATATTACACACACACACACACACACATATATATACATATATGTATGTATATATGTCTGTATGTATGTATATATGCATATATGTATGTATATATGCATGTATGTATATATGCATATATGTATGTATATATGCATGTATGTATATATGCATACATGTGTATGTATGTATGTACATATATATGAGAATGAGTATGTATGTGTGTGCATGCATGAATGTGTACGTGTGTGTGTCTGTGCATGCATGTGTATTTGTGTGTGTGTGTGTCTGTGGTGTATGTGTGTTTCTGTGTGTCTGTGTGTGGTGTGTATGCATGTGTGGGGTGGAGTTAAGGTTGGACAGTTGATGTTCTGATTATGTCTGTTAATGCAGAATCATTTTCTGGAGACTTCTTGTCTCCAGGAAAAAACAAAAGAAAGAAGAAAAAAAAGAAACAGAACAGATCTTCTCTTCCTTAATGAAGTGTCAGTTATAAGAATTCCTGACTCTTGAAGTTCTCTCCCCTTCTTACTTGGAATTTGTAATGATTGAGATCAACCATTTGATTTTTCCTTCTGTGCTGGATAATTTCAATAAATCAGGAATTTATTTCCTATAAAACTTACAGGCACAGGAGTGGCTGTGTGGTAAGTAGCTTGCTTAACAACCACATGGTCCTGGGTTCAGTCCCACTGCATGGCAACTTGGGCAAGTGTCTTCTACTATAGTCTTGGGCTGACCAAAGCCTTGTGAGTGGATTTGGAAAAAAAAGGAAACTAGAAGCCCACTGTGTATATATATATATATATATATATATATATATATATAATATATATATATATATATATATATATATATACAGGAGTGGCTGTGTGGTAAGTAGCTTGTTTACCAACCACATGGTTCCGGGTTCAGTCCCACTGCGTGACACTTTGGGCAAGTGTCTTCTAATATAGCCTCGGGCCGACCAAAGCCTTGTGAGTGGATTTGGTAGACGGAAACTGAAAGAAGCCCGTCGTATATATGTATATATATAAATATGCGTGTGTGTGTTTGTCCCCCTAGCATTGCTTGACAACCGATGCTGGTGTGTTTATGTACCCGTTACCTAGCGGTTCGGCAAAAGAGACCGATAGAATGAGTACTGGGCTTACAAAAGAATAAGTCCCGGGGTTGAGTTGTTCGATTAAAGGCGGTGCTCCCGCATGGCCGCAGTCAAATGATTGAAACAAGTAAAAGAGTAAAAGAGATTTATATATGTTTGTGTGTCTGTGCTTGTTGCCCCCACCATCACTTGACAACCAATGTTGGCGTGTTTATGTCCCCGTAACTTAGCGGTTTGGCAAAAGAGACTGATAGAACAAGTACTAGGCTTACAAAGAATAAATCCTGGGGTCGATTTGCTTGGTGGTGCTCCAGCATGGCCGCAGTCTAATGACTGAAACAAGTTAAAGAATAAAAGACTAAAAGAATACCTTTATTCCTCTGTGTTGTCCTCATTCATGCTTTTGATGATCCTAAAATACTCCTCTTTGCTAATTTTCGCTTCGTATACATGGGCACACAAACACATACAGAGATATATACATATTCTTTTATTCTTTAACTTGTTTCAGTCATTTGACTGTGGCCATGCTGGAGCACCACCTTTAGTCAAGCAGATCAACCCCAGGAATTGTTCTCTGTATGCCTAGTACTTATAATCTATCAGTCTCTTTTTCCAAACCACTAAGTTACAGGGACTTAAACACACCAACAGATGCACAAACATATATACATACATATAATGTATATATATATATATGTATATATATATATATACATATATACATGCATATATATATAGATAGATATGATGGGCTTCTTTCAGTTTCCATCTACCAAATCCCCTCACAAGACTTTAGTCAGCCCAAGGCTATAATAGAAGACAAGGTGCTACGCAGTGGGACTGAACCGAGAATCATGTGGCTGGTAAGCAAGCTACTTACCACACAGCCACACCTGCGCTTATACACACACACACACACACACACACACACATATATAAAATGTGTGCATGTAATACGTAAAATAAATTTGGTTATATATTTACTCAATCAATCTGGCCTGTTTTGCAAATAACTGCAACAGCTCACTACATCATCATTGTAACATGTTTTAAGACATTTAAGACATCACACAGATGTGAAACGTAGTTCAGTTAGTGCTAAAATGCTAATAAAATACATTCTGTTTGATCAGCTGCTTTTTCTCTCTTCTCTATGTCTACATAAAGTAGCTGCCAGGAATAAGAGTTCTGTTATTGTTATTAATAATATAACGTTTAATAGATTATTAATCTAAGCTTTCATCTTATTTACTGTTTTACATTGTTCTGACCAGTCCAACACAGAAATCATCTTGAGTTTCCTGTGCAAGCACATACATATATGTACATACACAGTCACACAGTATATATAAACTCACACACTCACACACATGCACATGCACACACACACCGGAGTAAACACATAAATGTAAAACAAGGTGGAAAAAAGAGTACTCAAATACCAGGGGTAGAGTAATATGCTTTATTTAAAAGCAGCAGAAATTCAAGAAAACCTGTTACTCAAGGTTTCACGTTCCCGACGAACGGCAACGTGAAACTCTGAGTAACAGGTTTTGTTGAATTTCTGCTGCTTTTAAATAAGGTATATATATACACATACATATATATATACACAGTATATACACACATACATATATGTATGTCTGTATCTATCTATCTGTCTGTCTATGTATATAATGTATAATATATATGTTTATACACACACACATACGGTATCCATAAATTACTTACACAATTTGAAAAATTCTGAAAAAAATGAAAAATATGGATAATTCAGCAGAGTTTATTGGAAAACATTAGCAAACAAATAACATTTTGTTAGAACCATCAGGTATGCTTCCCAACCACATGGTCCTGGGTTCAGTCCCACTGCATGGCACCTTGAGCAAGTGTCTTCTACTATAGCCTCAGGCCTTGTGAGTGGATTTGGTAGACGGAAACTGAAAAGAACCTGTCGTGTGTGTGTGAGTTAGTGTTTATGTGTGTGTGTCTTTGTGTCTGTGTTTGTCCCCACTCCATTGCTTGACAAGTGATGCTGGTGTGTTTATATCCTTGTAACTTAGCGGTTCAACAAAAGAGACCAATAGAATAAGTACCAGGCTTACAAAGAAATAAGTCCTGGGGTCGATTTCTTCAACTAAAAGACATTGCTCCAGCATGGCCACAGTCAAATGGCTGAAACAAAAGAATAACACTTCCATTTGGACTCCATTGGTTGCACACAAACACATGATACAATACAATACAAAAAACTGAGAAAATTGTAAACATAATTTATGAACACCAGTATATATGTATACACACACACACACACACACACATAAGTATATATTTATGTGTGTATGAAGGCACGTGGCTTAGTTCTTAGCATACTCGGCTCGCAATCATAGATGCAAGTTCGATTCTGTCTTTTATAATCTTTATATATAAAAGAGAGGTTGTGTGCTGTCTGTCTCCTACGATTTAGATTCCTAACTACTCCCACATTTTGCGCTGCAGTTTAACCAAAACGGGGTATCTTATAGTCGTGATTCATATCGAGCCCTTCTGGGTATTAGCGCGCGTCTACGATGAGTCTACGATTTAAAAAATAATTTACCATCAATTTTTCCCATTTTTAATGCATTTTTGGCATATATAAGGGAAGTAACTCTCTAAAAATTTATTATTAAATTTCAGAACGTAAAAAGCTACAGTAACACCCCCCCCCCCTTTGTGGTTAGCCATATTGAGATGGCTATTATACTTTACATCTCTAAAAATGCTTATATAGTTATTTCCCTTAGAAACCCAAGCAACGCCGGGCGATACTGGCAGTGATTAATAATTGCTTTTATGGAACTTGTAAACATTTTTATAAACAAACATTGAAGCTTGGTGTGAGTTGGTATTTTTGAAATGGATGTGCTTGGATGAAATTGTTACTGAATGAGATATACTCAAATGGAAGCATTTCAGCAGGTTTTGCCTCAATTACATCTAACATTCAGCTTCTAAATATGGAAGAGGCACAATCCAAAATGGAACATCGGTAAAGTTGTATTCATAAAGACCTCATCATCTTACCTGAAAAATTCATTCAGGATCAAGTAAAGACTAACTTGCTGTTGTCTCATGAAAATAAGTGGGACCTTTTTTGTATCCTCAGAAGACCTGTTAAAGGAAACCCTGGCAAATATCTGGACTGCTACCTTATATATACTGATGGGTAAACCTGCAGCACAGTCTATCTAACCTTCATTACCAAGGGCAAGGCTCAGAGACAGGCAAAGATTGTGCAGGTAACACTTATACATAAGCTTGTCTTCAGTTTGTGAGGCAGCACAACTCCATGGTAATAGTCAACGGAATATTAAGTGATATGTTGTAAGGCAATGTAGATGGTGCACAAGCAATGAGAAATGATAGTATGGCTCCTTATGTAGCCCCTTATGATCTTCCAGGACCCTATGCTATTTCCTGTTGTGGGAACTGAGTCAAAAACTCCATAGAAAAAACTGTTGTATAGGGATGAGAGCCTAGTTGTTACACTCATGGTAGGAAAAGCCATTTAAAGGACTTTGCTTGGAGAAGCTCAAAAAGCAGAGAGAGAGAGAGAGAGAGATGGTCAGCAGCAGCAGCTGTCCAAGAATTTGGACCTGGAGATCTCCATTTCCAGTGACTTCAAGGGCCACCTCCCAGTGGTGTCGGGTGTCAAAGAAGAGCCCTCGACTACAACAAGACGACCAAAGTTATTTTTTCTAAGGTCTGGAGTCTCCCGCTCCTAAGCCCTAGACCATCACCTAATCACCATTACCCGTCTTGTTGCTTAACAACAACAACAGCAGCAGCAACAGCATATTTTGTAGATCTGTCCCAAAAGCACATCAGATGCACCACTGAGTACAGCTGCAAGGAGTGTCAGAACACAGACCGCATCTCTGGTTTCAGAAACCTCAAAACATGAAGAAAACAATAGAGAAGCAGCAAGTCGATGTCCCAGTTATGCTATTGCATCATCTTAGAGGAGAGAGAGAGAGAGAGAACAAGAAGAACAAACTGCTAGAGAAATCATTAAAATAAACAAAGATCTCAAAAATGGAAAATGAGCTTATGGGGAAGGCAACTAAAATTTCAGAGAACTGCTCAACAAGTCAATATGGCTTTTATCAGACTCTATATGGAATTGAACTATTAATGGACAAATTAAACAAGCATGGCTGCAGTAGTTTAGTGACTGAAACAAGTTAAAGAATAAAGAAATGGGATCACATGATGTGAAATATGCGATGGACAGGCTGCTCATTGTTTGAATCTAGAAATGAGAGAAAATTTACTCAATACATAGAGCAGAGTGTATATAGGTTAGCTCACCATTTTTCCATTATTTGTTTATATTTAAAAATTGTCGCTTCAAATCGGAGAATAAATATCATTATGATATATATTGTATACAGTTATTGTACAGTTATTATACTATGAGCCTTCCATAGTAGCTTTCTCTCCATAACTTGCAAAGCCTTTTGGGTTTGTTTATAAAAATATTATATTCTCTTTTTTTCTCTCTTTTCTCTCTTTTACTTGTTTCAGTCATTTGACTGCGGCCTTGCTGGAGCACCGCCTTTTAGTCGAGCAAATCGACCCCGGGACTTATTCTTTGTAAGTCCAGTACTTAATCTATCGGTCTCTTTTGCCGAACCGCTAAGTGACGGGGACGTAAACACACCAGCATCGGTTGTCAAGCAATGGTGGGGGGACAAACACAGACACACAAACATATACACACATACATATATATACATATATACGACGGGCTTCTTCCAGTTTCCATCTACCAAATCCACTCACAAGGCTTTGGTCGGCCCGAGGCTATAGTAGAAGACACTTGCCCAAGGTGCCACGCAGTGGGAATGAACCCAAAACCATGTGGTTGGTAAGCAAGCTACTTACCACACAGCCACTCCTGCCCCCTTTATTTCATTAAAACTGTTTTTTTAATTAAAAAAAAATTTTTTTGTCATTTTGTCATGATTGGTAACTTAGCCATGGTAAAGAATTGAAATATGATAGAAAGAGACCTGAATCTGAATAAACACCCACATGCATGTACATACACATTCACATATAGTTAGACAGACAGAAAGACTGATAGATAGATAGGCAGATAAATATAAAAGGGAAAGCGGCAGAGATGTAAAGATAGATAAATAGATAGATAGATAGATAGATTAAAATGGAGAGAGACTAAAAGTTATGGATTGTTGAGGATGTAGATATAGATAAATGTATGTATATAGATATATAGAGATCAATAGATTGATAGATGAATGGAGTACATAACATTTATTTTGATTAAAAACAATTTTTTTCTTTTAAAATATTGCTTAAATATTTTAAGCAATTCAAAATAAGTCATTTTAACCACTTTGATTTATGTTTAATTTCTCTTTTAGTCTGAGATATTTATTTTTTCCCCCTTTTATATTTATGCATTTCAAAATAAGTTTATATAGCTAGACTTCAAATAATGATTTAATCACTTAAAAATGTTAATGTATAATTACCAAGTTCTGTAATAATGAGTAAATTATACTTATCCATATTTATTAAATTCTAAACATAATCGCCACTTTGGCGTATGTGTATGTATGTGTGCTTATGTATGAATTTATATATGTGTATCTGTCTGTGTGTGAATCTGTCTGTGTGTGTGTGACTAATGCTGTAGTAGAATGAAGCAAAAATGATAGAATTTTATGTAATTGTAGAATTGATAGAAATAATGGTAGTGGTCTAAAATTGTTGGCTGCGCTTGGCTGTGGACCTTTGATGTCATTTGTTAGCTGATGTCATCCCTAGACTGGTTGATTTCTAAGAAATTAATCCGATTAGATTCCAGCTGAACTATTTCTTATTGCTGCCGGAAGCTGGAGCGCCAATCGTCATAAAGTCAATCAGTTGTAAGTCAATGATGACCTGTGTTTGGTTGTACATTCATTCATTTTACATCTATTTTTCTATGTTAGCATGATTCAGATGGAAACTCACCTGAAGCAATATTTCATGGCTGGATGCCCTTTCTGTCACCAACCTTTACCTGCTTTTTTTTTTCAGGTAAGGTTTTGTTTTTATTCCACTGGGCTTCAAAGTGCAAAGTGATTGGTCATTTATCATTAAGGAGTGTAAACATTGCGTTACTCTGTTGCGTCTGGTGAGAGTCATTTTCTTTTTGTGCCTTATAATGTAACACACTCACCAGTAAAATTTCCACTTATTTCTTATCTTTATTTTCCTAAAATTTACGTTGCGCCCCAGACACAACAGAATATGTTTCAACACACGAACTCATATAAAGAATCTTGCAAACCAAATCCAAAAATGAAGCATTGCATTACTGTTTTATTCAACCAGTGATAAGTTAGAATGTGAAATGTCTATATTTACACACACACACACACACACACTGCTTGCATTCTACAGTGCAGTTAGGGGATGTTGTGTGATTACTTGGTGCATTTACACCTACTTGTTGACAGCAAGAAACTTTCTCCATGACAAAATGCATTGAATGGCTGGCTTTTACATGGCCTCAAGCATATTTGAACTGGTAATGAGTTCCTATTTATATACATCACTGCTTAGAGCTGTCACCCAGTATTTTATTTACGGCAGCCCACTTAATAGCACAACCAGTCATTGGATAACAATGGAAATATCATAAGAGGGATTTGTCTCTTATGTCAGTTCACCTTTATGGTCTCTGGAGCTGAAGAGGAGATAATCACTCTGAAAACCGTGCATCCTACTGTCTGGTTAGAGAGTGCAGTGAGCTAACTCTGTGTATTTACACCTATTAGTCAACAGCAAGTGAAGGCACATGGCTCAGTGGTTAGAGCATCGAGATTATGATTGTGAGGTTGTGAGTTCGATTCTCGGATTGGGCTGCATGTTGTGTTCTTGAACAAGACACTTTATTTCACATTGCTCTAGTTCACTCAGCTGTAGAAATGAGTTGCGACATCACTGGTGCCAAGCTGTATCGGTCTTTGCCTTTCCCTTGGATGACATCAGTGGTTTGAAGAGGGGAGTTTTGTATGCATGGGCGACTGCTGGTCTTACATAAACAAGACTTGTGCCTCGGAGGGTAACTTTCTAGGTGCAATCCCATGGTCATTCATGACCGAAGGGGGTCGTTCCCCAGTCAACAGCAAGAAATTTTCTCCATAACAAAATACAGTGAATGTCTTCCTTACAGGTTTGGATATGCCTCAAGCATATTTGAGGTGGCAACAAGTTTAATATGCATTATTAGTGCTGTCACCCAGTATTTTAAGATGAATGTCCTGTCTACCAATTCCCTTTACGAAGCATTGGACAGGAAGAGGACTATAAAAGAAAAGATTAGTCCCAGTTGTCACACATAGAATTCAAAAACATGAGGTAGCAATGTGAACTCTATATCCAAGTTTTCATATCATAAACTGAATGACTAAATTTGACATTAGATTTATTACTAGCAGTATAGCCCAGCGTTGCTCGGGCTTGTTTTCTTTTCGACTCCTTAGAATTGGAATTTTTGAAAAGTAAAAATTTTGCATTATGTAGCTTGTTATTCTCTTTAAGTGAACATTTTTCTGGTTGAAATACACTGAAAAATGGCGACACAGCAGTCAAAAAATCGTAAAAAATAGGGATCTTCATAGAAAGAAAGCACCTTTTTGATGTAAATACGGAATGAAGAGCAAGCCTTCTATCATACTCTCAATTTTGGTGTTAGTTGAAGGCTACTAAACCTGCCACACACACACAGACAACTTCAGCTTTATACACATAGATTGAAGGAAAACCTGAGATATCAGTAGCATAAAAGAGTAAAAGAGGTGAACTTGCCTGAACAGAGGATCAAACCCAGAATGACATGTGGCAAACTAATCTTCTGCCATACAATACTCAACACTAGAATTATTTTAATCAACAATTACTTCCTGAGTTTATAAGATCATTATTTCATTTCACATTGGTTCACCTCTGAAGATCAAAGTTTTCTCATTAGTGACCATAAGAAAGGAATGTGGCCTAGTGGTTAGAGCAGCGGACTCGCAGTCGAGGGATCGTGGGTTCGAATCTCAGACCGGGCGATGGAGCTGATCTTTGGAAATTTTCACTCCATTCCTGTCTAACCATTTCTACATTCTCAGCTTTGCAGTACTGCTTGATGATTCACTTTTATTTACTGTTGGTCGAATTTCCAGCCATATTATAAATATCTGAAAATAGGAATAATTATTTTATTATAGAAAAAATTAGTTTAAAAGGACACAAGACCTTAGAATTCTTATCCTAAGAAAGAAAGAGAGATATGAAAAGAACATTCCACTCATATTAAGCAACTGTGTACCTACTTTTGTCCACCCCTGTACAATTTTACTTCTGCACAGGTTAGAGAATAAGCCACATTAACTTTTCATACCCCATGTGAAAAAACATTCGAGCGAGGTCGTTGCCAGTGCCTCTGGACTGGCTCCTGTACAGGTGGCATGTAAAAAACACCCTTTGAGCATGGCTGTTGCCAGTACCACCTGACTGGCCCTTGCACCGGTGGCATGTAAAAGCACCCACTACACTCTTGGAGTGGTTGGCGTTAGGAAGGGCATCCAACTGTAGAAACTCTACCAGATCGAGATTGGAGCCTGGTGCAGCCATCCGGTTCACCAGTTCTCAGTCAAATCATCCAACCCATGCTAGTATGGAAAGTGGACGTTAAACAATTATGATGATGATGATGATGATTTTAAATGTAGGCATGGCTGTATCATTAAGAAGCTTGCTTCCCAGCTATGTGGTTTCAGGTTCAGTTCTGCTCTACAGCACCTTTAGCAAGTGTTTTCTTTTTATAGCACCACGCCATCCAAAATCTTGTGAGAGGATTTTGTAGATGTAAACTCAAAGAATCCACACTCCCTTCTCAATGCCCTCCCTCCAACACCATCATCACCACCAGCTGTAAGACAATGCCTCAATAACATAGTTGTCCAAACCCTGCAAGCAAAGAAAAAATGGATGTGAACATGAGTGAAACAAATATATACATGTGTGTGTATGCTTGTATGTATGAAGTATATATAAACACACACCAGATGTTGCCTTAATACCACAGCCTCCAATCAGTCCTTAAGGGTGTATTTAACAGAGTTTACTCTGTTGCAAATATCCTACTGACATTTCTATTCATTTTTTCTGCAGATATTCAGACAAAACCTACCTATTCCTCTGACTAATCTAGTTTGAGTATTGATGATAAGATTTTAAAAATTTGTCTTTCAAACTTATAAAAATTCTTTTGGACACGGTATTAGGATTTAATCCTTTAGTACTTAGATTACTTTGTCAAATGTAAAATTTATTTATTCACATTGTTTTAAATTGATCATGCCTTATCTCATAGCTTCAAGATTTCGATGATATCATCATCATCATCATCATCAACATTGTCTTCATCATCATCATTATCATCATTCAACATCTATTTTCCATGCTGGCATGGGTTGGACAACTTGACAGGAACTGGCAGGGCCACAGACCACACCAGGTTCCATAGTCAGTTTTGGCTTGGTTTCTACTGCTGGATGCTCTTCCTAATGCCAGAATGTTCTGGATTCTTTTTATGTGACACCAGTGTTTTTTTACATGAGGTCAGATCTGACAGGTTTGGACATAAAACAGGTGGAACATTTGAGCTGGATGCTAAAGGATTAAGACACAGTTTAAATTCTAAACGCTTAACTGTTTAAATGCTAAAGTGTGAAGATGCAGTTTAAATGCTAAAAGTTTAAATATTTAAACGCTGAAGAGTAAAGATACAGAAAATGACCAGAAAAACCAAAGTGTGACTACCAGAGAGATCTTATTGCTCACAGGAGTCTTGCTTGTTTAAAAAATGGGTAGTTGTATGTGTTTGACAAGTGATTTGATTTGATGCAGCAGCTCTGCGACTGAAACAATTACATCAGATGAGAATCATAACAGTCCTTTTAAAATGCACGTATGGTTAATATATTCATTTTTTGTTCTGTTTAGTTATAGTATTATCTACCATTAACTACCAAAAAATGTTGTCGTATATTTACAATCAGGTCACTGACTCTATTTCATGAGACAATTACATTAGGGAAAAATGCTGGTAATCATTTAAAATGCATATACCATTATATTCAATATTGTTTTATGTTGTCATGATATTATATACTATTATGCATTAAAAAAAATTTTTTTTATACATGTAAAATCCAGCCATTGACACTATTTGATTAATATTTTCGAATCAAACATATTTTGCTCCCATTTATGTTTTTTGTTTACATTTAATCAAAACATCTATGTATGTCTAAGTTCTTTGATCCAAACTATTCATCTATGTACATAAATGTTCTTTGATCCAAAATTACAGATTTATATATGTGTATGTATGCGGTTTTTTGTTACTTTGGTGTTCAAAGTTTATACATGTGGCAGATTCATTCAATTCATACATGAGCAAAAAAAATAAGACAAAACAAAGTAAAATAAAATAAAATAAAATAAAATAAATAGTTGAATGTTAAAATGCTATTGATGGTATGTATGACTTTTTAAGAGGATTCCATTTGAACACAGCTTTTAGAATATAACAGTGGAATTGCATTCTTTCCTTTTTACTTGTAGCTGATACTTTCAGTGAACCATACAGAAGCCAACTGGAATCTCTTTGAGACTCAAATATCTGATGACCATATTGTTTACGACAAATACAAATATGCGTCACTGTTCTATTGTCAATTTTTTCTTTGCTATCATATGGTAGATAAGTCTGCTAAACAGCATATCACCTTTTCTATGGGGGTCATTTGTGAGGCTTGATCTCCTGTGATCTAGCCTCCCCACATTTCCCCATGTCTTCATCATCCACCTTCTTTTACTGTTATCTTCCATAAACAGTATGTAACCCTTACCCATTCGTGATTTATTTATCCTCTTGAATGGCATGGCCATAGCATTGCCTCACTCACACCTGCACACTTCAGCTGTTTCCTTTAATCCTTGGTTATTCTCACTGCTTAATATTACAAATAAAACAATTGATAGAGCTCACATCTACATTTGCAGATCTACATTCAGTGTTTCAATCAGGGCCGGATTAAGACCCATCGACGCCCTAAGCACTTAAAATATTTTTGTGCCCCCATAAAAGATTATGTAATTCAAAATATAAGCAATAACAAACCATAAAATAAATTTTCATTTTTCAAAACAAAACAAAACAGTAAGAGGGAAAATAATGTTTATTTTTGTATACTTCCACTTTATTTCTATTTGAAAAGTTTCCTCCTACTTTTTTGAATTGCAAAGTCTTTGATCAGATCCTCAAAATTGATCTTAGGTAACACATCTGCATCTATACTTAGCAGAGACAAAGGCATCCCGAATATTATTTTAGTAAGTTTGAAGTGATTTCTTTTGTGCCGTAAACCATTACCATTTCTGTGGTGTCCCCTCCTTCCCTTGATACCCTAAGCATGTGCTTTTTTTGCATAATGGTTAATCCAGCACTGGTCTTAATGTCCCTGTCTCACTACCATGTCTGGTGATTTAGTAGAAGACACTTGCCCATGGTGCCATGAACGAAGAATTATGTGGTTGGGAAGCAAACTTCTTGCCCATCTATCAGGTCATCCCATAAGTTCAGTCCGAATTTTGAATAAAGAAAACAAGTGATCAAATGTTATATTTAATTGAAATTTAATCATCAATGTACTTTCCCTGATTATCTATAACTTCCTTCCATCTATTTACAAGCTTTTTAATCCCATCAATGTAAAACTCTTTTTGTTTCAAAGTGAAGAACTCTGAAATGTCAGTTTCAAACTCCAACTGGCTTGCGAAGGTTATGTCCCCCAAATGATTCTGTAAACTACAAAACAAATGGTAGTCTGAAGGAACAAGGTTGGAAGAATAAGGTGGATGAGGAATTTTTTTCCAACCAAGCTCTTCGATCTTCTGTGATGTGATCTTTGCAGTGTGGGGTCATGCAGTGTCTGATGAAATATCACTCCTTTTTTATTCACTAAAGCGGGTCTTTTTTTCTTCAAAGCTTGGTTCAAACACTCTAATTGCTGACAGTAGACTTGAACATTGATTGTTGCATTAGGTTGTAACAAATCAAAGGGAAATACTCCTTTGCAATCCCACCAGATAGAGAGAAGAAACTTTTTTCCATGAAGTTCCCTTCTCGGTCGTGGTTGAGCTTTTTCCCTTTTATCAAGCCACTGTTTATGACGTTTATCATTTTGATAGAAGATCCATTTATCGTCACCAGTCACAAGTCTATCCAAAAAGGGTGAAATGAGTACACGAGAATGGAGAGAAGAGCAGATGTCAACTCAGGATTTGTGGTTGCTTTTGGATAATTCATGAGGCACCCATTTTCCAAGTTTAGGAACCTTTACAAGTTGTTGAAGATGACAATGAACAGTTGTATGGTTTGAACTAAGCTTCATTGCCATTTCTTCAACTGATAATGCATGATTTTCTTCAAGTAATGCCTCAAGGAGCTTATCATCAAACTCAACTGGACGTCCTGTTCGATCTTCATCTTCCAGGCTGAAATCTCCACTTCTGAATTTTACAAACCATCTTCTGCAAGTTCTTTCATTCAAGCATTCTTTCCCATAAACTGAGCGCATGTTTTGAGTTGCTTTGGCCGCAGAGTTTCCTTTTTTGTACTCATAAAGCATTATGTGCCTCAAATGCTCTTTGGATACTTCCATGTTAGAAAAAGTTTTAATCAAAGAAATTTTAATTCTCTTATTCTATAAAATAATATTTAATTAGTTTAAATATACACAAATACATAAAAATAATTTTTAATTCCATTAGACATTCTAAAATACTATTAAATTTCATTCAATTTTAAAAACGGTAAAATCGGACAGAACTTATGGGATGGCCTGATACTTTTTATTCTTGGTCTCCAAAAACTGGGGAAATCAAATATGGCTAATGCTTACTTTGAATAACTGAAAGTCACAAACTGTAGAAAAATAGAAAAAACAAAAATAAAATATGGATGCAAAGGAAAATACCATAGATCTGACACATAACTGGGAATGGATTGAAAAGGGCAAAATATTTAGTACAAGACATGGGGAGCAGGGACAGGGGGAGATTTGTTATGAATTTGTTGGGTTGAGGTGGTTTTATAATCTAGTATCTCTAAGTAGCACAGGCCATTTTTAATAGGGGTTAAGAGAAAAAAATAGAGTAAAGAGGTGGTACATGAGAAGACAAGAATTTGGAGTGTATTGGTGAGTAATTTCATGCCAATTGTTTGGATGGCTTTCTGCATCACTGATTAGAAATGGTAGGTTTACTATGGAGAGAAAGTGGAGGCACATGGCCTAGTGGTTAGAGCAGTGGACTCATGGTCGAGGGATCGTGGGTTCGAATCTCAGACCGGGCGATGTGTGTGTTTATGAGCGAAACACCTAAGCTCCATGCGGCTCCGGCAGAAGGTAATGGCGAACTTTTGCTGACTCTTTCGCCACAACTTTCTCTCACTCTTTCCTCCTGCATCTTGCAGCTCACCTGCGATGGACCGGCGTCCCATCCAGATGGGGAACCTATATGCCACGGAAACCGGGAAATCGGCCCTTATGTGCCAGGCGTGGCTTGAGAAGGAACAAACGATATGGAGAGAAACATCATCAGTAGTATCAAATATATTGTAGTCAGGTTGATTCCCGATATGAAAATGTATAACATCTTAGAAATAAATAATTAATTAAATAAAAAAATTATATGAATATTGTCAAATTATTGCCCTGTTACTCTTTTTTTCTTAACAACTTCACTCATTTGGGAAATCAATTTTGAAAACTAAAAAAACGTGAGAAAAATAATTAATTCAATAAAGAAACTATACAAATGTATTTTGTAGATATTTTATATACATACGTATATATGTATATACGTATGTATGTTTGTATGTATGTATGTATCTCCTCCCACTCTCTTTCCCTCTCTCTCTCTCCACACATGCACACACACACACACACACACATATATATATATATATACTCACACATACATATATAAGTTTTTGTGAATAATTCTTGATACTGCCACAGTATTTTGAAGTAAGAATTTTCTATTTAAATTAAAAATCATTAGTTATATAAAATATCTTAAAAAGAGAGAACCACAAGAGTCTTTTGGAAGTAAGATTTCATATTGTTTAAATGCTTTCGCTGTTTTCAGCTTTTCAAACACATGTATTTTGGGGTAATCTGTATATAGGACGTTTTTAGTAGTAGTGTTAACTCTCTCCAGTTTAGCTTTGGATTTAGAATTTTTATAAAGTATTCTTCTTTTGCTTTGTGCAGTTGATCATTTCTTTCTTATTTAAAAGAAGGGAAATATTTCGAATTTCTCCATTTGTACAAATGTCTAGATGTTCAATACATGGAACATTTCTAAAAGATAAATCTTTGATTTGTTGTTTATATGCCCCAACTCTATTCTGTTTGGTTGATATAACTCATTACGTATGTACGTAAGTACATACATACATACATACATACAGACATCCATACATGCATACATACACACATACATACATGGATAGATACATACATATATACATACACACATACATGCATACATACATACACACATACATACATGCATACAAAAATACACATACATACATACATGGATAGATAGATACATACATATATACATACACACGTTCACACATACCTACATATATACATACATACATACATGTGTGAGTGTATTAAACTGACATTAAACTGCATCTTGTAGTGAGGCTCCAGTTTGGGAGTTGTAGGGAGCATTGAGTCACTTCTTAATTGCCATCACTCCTGGGTCTGTTCTGACCCACAGCAGTAGTACTATCAAGGTCCTATTTCTCAGTTAAACAAATTTTTGTAAGGGCTGATTGAGTTCCTCAGCTGTAGTGTAAGCAATCAATCGAGAAGGAAAACTCTAAAATCAATATCCTCTTCCAACATGCTTTAAGCTAGCATGGAAGAGTAATACTGATGAAGCTAAGATGAGGTACGCCCAATAACATAGATTCATACAATGGAAGCAAATATCTCATGTGAGCATGATCAATGATATATGTATATATATATATATTTATAATTTATCTCTAATTCATATTTTACATATATATATATATATATATATATACATATAATAATTTAATAAATAAAAAATATAGATACATACATACATACATATATGTATGTACCTACATCTACATGTATATATACATGCATATATATATATATATATATATATATGAGTACAGGACACCACAATTAAACGTAGGACACAACGAGAAACGAGAACATAAAAACAACTAGGAAACAGACTTTTTTAAACAATGAAAAAACAGGGTATAAGACAAACAATACAAGGAATATTCCCCTTCATCAGCTGTCCCAGGATCGACTCTATGCGTGTTTCAAAGGTAAGGACAGAACACGACCCGTCGATCCAGTCCTATATATATATTTATATATATTTATAATATATATTTATAATAAGTGTAGGTGGTATACGAGTGGGTATGTATTTATAAAAAAGAAGTTTGGAAACACCACAATATAAGATAAATTTAAATTTCCTTAGAAATTTTACATGTTTTGGTTTTTCTTGAAAAAACGAATCTTATCAAAAATATTTTAAAAAGTTAAGTGTAATAAAAAAGTTCATAATTGTTTTTCTTTTATATATATATATATATCGTCATTATATTCACTGCAGTGGTATTCTGCAGTGGTATGCACGAGGCGTTTTAGGCTGGTTGTGTGCATATGTGCATATATATGTATGTATACGTTTGTATATGTAAGTATATCGTATGTTGTATATATATCATCATCATCATCATCATTTAACGTCCGCTTTCCATGCTAGCATGGGTTGGACGGTTCAACTGGGGTCTGGGGAGCCCGAAAGCTGCACCAGTCCAGTCAGATCTGGCAGTGTTTCTACAGCTGGATGCCCTTCCTAACGCCAACCACTCCGAGAGTGTAGTGGGTGATTTTATGTGCCACCGACACAGGTGCCAGACGAGGCTGGCAAACGGCAACGCTCGGATGGTGTTTTTTTATGTGCCACCGACACAGGTGCCAGACGAGGCTGGCAGACGGCCACGCTCGGATGGTGTTTTTATGTGCCACCGACACAGGTGCCAGATGAGGCTGGCAAACGGCCACGATCGGATGGTGTTTGTTACGTGCCCACAGCACGGAGGCCAGTCGATGCGGTACTGGCTACGGCCACGTTCGGATGGTTATCTTGTGTGCCACGTGCCACCGGCACTGGTACCACAAAGATACAAATTCCATTGATGTTCATCTATTTTGATTTGTTTTGATTTTCACTTGCCTCAACAGGTCTTCACAAGTGTCACAAGAAGCAAGGTATGCACAGGTGGACTGACTACGTCCCAGGTAGGGCCCACAGGTTATGGCCTGACTAGTCTTGCCGGGTCTTCGGATGGTGTTTTTATGTGCCACCGACACAGGTGCCAGATGAGGCTGGCGAACGGCCACGATCGGATGGTGTTTGTTACATGCCCACAGCATGGAGGCCAGTCGGTGCGGTACTGGCTACGGCCACGTTCGGATGGTTTTCTTGTGTGCCACTGGCACTGGTACCACAAAGATACAATTCCATTAATGTTCATCTATTTTGATTTGTTTTGATTTGATTTGATTTGATTTGTTTTGATTTCATTTTGATTTTCACTTGCCTCAACAGGCCTTCACAAGTATCACAAGGAGGAAGGTATGCACAGGTGGACTGACTACGTCCCAGGTAGGGGCCATGGGATATGGCCTGACTAGTCTTGCCGGGTCTTCGGATGGTGTTTTTATGTGCCACCGACACAGGTGCTAGATGAGGCTGGCGAACGGCCACGATCGGATGGTGTTTGTTATGTGCCCACAGCACGATGGCCAGTGATGCGGTACTGACTACGGCCACGTTCGGATGGATTCTTGTGTGCCACCGGCACTGGTACCACAAAGATACAAATTCCATTGATGTTCATCTATTTTGATTTGATTTGATTTGATTTTCACTTGCCTCAACAGGTCTTCACAAGTGTCACAAGAAGGAAGGTATGCACAGGTGGACTGACTAGTCTTGCCGGGTCTTCGGAAGGTGTTTTTATGTGCCACCGACACAGGTGCCAGATGAGGCTGGCGAACGGCCATGATCGCATGGTGTTTGTTACGTGCCCACAGCACGGAGGCTGGTTGATGCGGAACTGGCTACGGCCACGTTCGGATGGATCTCTTGTGTGCCACCGGCACTGGTACCACAAAGATACAGATTCCATTGATGTTCATCTATTTTGATTTGTTTTGATTTTGATTTTCACTTGCCTCAACAGGTCTTCACAAGTGTCACAAGAAGGAAGGTATGCACAGGTGGACTGACTACGTCCCAGGTAGGGGCCATGGGTTATGGCCTGACTAGTCTTGCCGGGTCTTCGGATGGTGTTTTTATGTGCCACCGACACAGGTGCTAGATGAGGCTGGCGAACGGCCACGATTGGATGGTGTTTGTCATGCGCCCACAGCACGATGGCCAGTCGATGCGGTACTGGCTACGGCCACGTTCGGATGGATTCTTGTGTGCCACCGGCACTGGTACCACAAAGATACAAATTCCATTGATGTTCATCTATTTTGATTTGTTTTGATTTTCACTTGCCTCAACAGGTCTT
The DNA here is from genome assembly GCF_006345805.1 of Octopus sinensis. Taxonomy (NCBI): domain Eukaryota; kingdom Metazoa; phylum Mollusca; class Cephalopoda; order Octopoda; family Octopodidae; genus Octopus; species Octopus sinensis. The sequence continues at coordinate 23,894,558 of NC_042998.1, forward strand.
CACAAGTGTCACAAGAAGGAAGGTATGTACAGGTGGACTGACTACGTCCCAGGTAGGGGCCACAGGTTATGACCTGACTAGTCTTGCCGGGTCTTCGGATGGTGTTTTTATGTGCCACCATGTTCCCACAGCACGGAGGCCAGTCGATGCGGTACTGGCTACGGCCACGTTCGGATGGTTTTCTTGTGTGCCACAGGCACTGGTACCACAAAGATACAAATTCCATTGATGTTCATCTATTTTGATTGATTTTCTCTTGCCTCAGCAGGTCTTCACAAGTGTCACAAGAAGGAAGGTATGCACAGGTGGATCGACTACGTCCCAGGTAGGGGCCACGGGATATGGCCTGACTAGTCCTGCCGGGTCCTCTCATGCACAGCACACTTCCATAGGATATATATATTTGTATTTATGTGCTATCTGAGTATATTCCACTGATGAAGGCAGAGCATTTCTAATGCAAATCCAGAAATTCGGGATCTGGAATTATCCAGTAATTTTTTTTGCTAGTTTATTTTGTTTCTTTGTCTTCTCTCCTTGTGCTGTATGAACATTTAATGTGGTTTTAGAGTCAAGTTTTGGCTGCTATTAGGGTATCTTTTAAATACCCTAAATTATCATTTTAAATATTTACTACTTTTGAAGGTTTTTATTCCCATCCTGGCCACCTGATAAGTTCGGTATTTAAATATTGATCTTATCACACACATACACACATATATACACACACATATATATATATATATATATATATATTGCTGGTCATGATGTGCTTTTTACCATTTTAGCTTTCAAACGGTGCCACCCTCAATGGTGAGGGAAGTAGGCCAACATTACTCCTGATTGAAGGCAATTCTGTCACAGAATTCCCCATTTAAAGGTGAGTGGACCCTGGAACAATGTGAAATGAAGTGTTTTGCTCAAGAACACAACACACTACTTGGTCTGGAAATCAAACCCACAATCTAGACATTGTAAGTGCAAACTACCTAACCAGTAGGCTATGTTCCTTCGCACATATAACAGTTAAAGTGATTCCTTCCAAAAAATAATCTTCTGTTCCATTAACTCTTGATTTTTTCTCTGTCATTTAGCCTCTTGGCTTCATATATTTCGCTATTTACTACATTATTTTTTTTTTTCATGCAAGAATATACACAAAATAATCTTTACATATCAGAACTCATATCACTGCTAAAACGCTACATTTAAGATAGCATGTTAGCAAACACACACACACACAAACATGCACACACACACATGCACACACACACACATGCACACATATATAAACAGAATTTCTGTGTTCTGTATCAGCAACTTCAAAGGAATCACTAAGATACAATCTGATGCAGAATGTGTTTCCATTATGTCAATCAACTTCAAAAGAATCTGCAAGACACTATAATCACCAACTGATGCAATTCATTCCTCTTTCTGCCACTCCCACTACCCCCTCCCACCTTTCTCTCCTCTTTTGTTTCTTGCTAATAGCTTCTCTTCACTCATCTCTCTTCTTCACTCTGACTCTGTCGTTTCCTTCCCCCTAATGGCAAGCAACTTCTATAAATTTTTTTTTTTTTTTTTTTCCATATTTTAATTTTCTTGTTAGTGCAGATATTATGGAAAGATATTCAATATTAAAATAAATCAAAGGGGGAAATGAGTTTTCAGAAATGCTAGAATGGTTAGACAAAATGTGTTGCAGTATTTACTTTCATCATTGTACTTTTTTTTTTTTGGCTCCATCTTCCACCAGAAGCTCACTTTGGTTCCCTTCATTTTGGGATCAACAATAACAACGCCAGTTGTGGTTGTCATTTTGTCCAAGGGAACCTACAAATCAGGTTGTCTTATGATGAAGTGTGTTCCAGTTATGGCCATCACACCCTTCTTTCTTCTTCATCAGTCAGTTTTCTTAATTAAATTTACTCTTCCATATACCATGTGTATATATGTGGAGGCACATGGCTTAGTGGCTAGAGCACCGGACTCGCGGTCGAGAGATTGCAGGTACGAATCTCAGACCGGGCGATGTGTGTGTTTATGAGCGAAACACCTAAGCTCCACACGTCTCCGGCAGAAGGTAATGGCGAAACTTCTGCTGACTCTTTCGCCACAACTTTCTCTCACTTTCCTCCTGTATCTTGCAGATCACCTGCGATGGACTGGCGTCCTGTCCAGGTAGGGAACCTATACACCAAGAAACCGGGAAATCAGCCCTTATGAGCCAGGCATGGCTCGAGAAGGAACAAACGATACACATGTGTATATATCTTTTGAGCCAACAACAGAAAGCCACAATTTCCTCACACAAACTGACAGAAATATCAGTCAAATCTCCATTGAATCACACCTACCATATGGAAAAAAGGAACAACAACACATTGGATTTGAATGAAATACAGGATGGTAAATAAGGGTCAACCATGGAACCTAAAATTTATCAAAAAGAGAAGCAGTTAGGAAAGTGAAAATGGCTGAAATTCACGATATCTGACATGCAATTTTTTAAAAACCCTTTAGTATTTAAACCAGCCATATCTAACCCAAATATTCTACCTGTTCAATGTTCACACTGATCAGATCCAGCCTCTTTCACCAACCCTACAATACCATTCTGAAAATATAGACTCACATCATCAACATCTTGAAGTTATGAGATGATGTTGGATTAATTCAAAACAATGTGAATAAATTTTATGGTTATCCGAATGCGAAAGGATTAAAAACAGTAATCATCGTTTAACGTCCGCTTTCCATGCTAGCATGGGTTGGATGATTTGACTGAGGACTGGTGAACCGGATGGCTGCACCAGGCTCCAATCTTGATCTGGCAGAGTTTCTACAGCTGGATGCCCTTCCTAATGCCAACCACTCTGGGAGTGTATTGGGTGCTTTTACATGCCACCGGCATGAGGGCCAGTCAGGCAGTACTGGCAACAACCACGCTCAAATGGTGTTTTTTACATGCCACCTGCACAGGAGCCAGTCCAGCGGCACTGGCAATGACTTTGCTCGAATGTTTTTTCACTTGCCACCAGCACAAGTGCCAGTAAGGTGACGCAGGTAATGATCATGCTCGAATGGTGCTTTTTACATGCCACTGTGATTTGAGGGGGCTATAACTTTTGTTTCCAGCAATCTGACTTATGTAGAGATTTCCTTCATAGACTTGAAAAATGTTTCAGTCATTTTCGTTTTCATAACTGCCTCTCTTTTTTATAAATATTAGGTTCCATGGTTGACCCTTATTTACCATCCTGTATTTCATTCAGATCCAATGTGTTGTTGTTCCTTTTTTCCATATGGTAGGTGTGATTCAATGGAGATTTGACTGATATTTCTGTCAGTTTGTGTGAGGAAATTGTGGCTTTCTGTTGTTGGCTCAAAAGATATATACACATGTGTATCATTTGTTCCTTCTCGAGCCATGCCTGGCTCATAAGGGCTGATTTCCCAGTTTCTTGGTGTATAGGGTCCCCACCTGGACGGGACGCCAGTCCATCGCAGGTGATCTGCAAGATGCAGGAGGAAAGAGTGAGAGAAAGTTGTGGCAAAAGAGTCAGCAGAAGTTTTGCCATTACCTTCTGCCGGAGCCGCGTGGAGCTTAGGTGTTTCACTCATAAACACACACATCGCCCGGACTGAGATTCGAACCCGTGATCTCTCGACCGCGAGTCCGCTGCTCTAACCACCAGGCCATGTGCCTCCACATATATATATACACATGATATATGGAAGAGTAAATTTAATTGATTAATTCTTTTCTTTTGTAGCAACATCCTTGTACTTTGTCCAGAAGAAAAATAAGTATTAAAATTATGCCAAAATAATATCATAAAGGCTTTAGATTACTTAACTGAACACCTACTCCATACCCAAGAGTATAGTATATAACACAATTATTTCAGAGAATTGTGAATATATGTATTTTTAATGAGTTCCAGTAGCGTGTTTTGGTGGCTGTTGTTTGTACCAATCAGTAATGATAGTTGTCATAATGTTGATGATATCAATTAATTTGTCACTAATTATGAATGTGGTTTGAATAGTGATGGCAGAATAAAATGGTGTGACATTACTCACAGGCTGCTAATAAAATCAATGAGAGCTGAATGAGTGGCAATTAACGATTACTGATCGCTAATATTAAAATACCAGCAAGTAAGTATGATCGGTATTGTGTAGATACTCTCCAAGTATCCATAAACATAGTATCTTCTTCCTTCCATAAGTCTTAATATCATATTAGGTGTCCATTGAAAACTTAATCTATATGTAGTGTAATGAAGGAGATTCAACTCAGCAAAGCCTATTTCTTCCTTGACAATTGTATCAATTTTATAAAATGCTGTTTGAATTTGAATTATGATATTCCTAATGTTCGTCTTATTCTGTTAAATCATTGTAACTGTAGTATGTGATTGGTGTTTCTCAGCAGCTGTGACAATAATGGAAGTTGTTGCAGAATCATTAATAATATCTAATATCTAGGAGCTGCATAATGAAAAATATGAATGGTATATTGAAATATTGAATGCAGGGAAACCAAAGCAATATTGGTGGGGGGAAAAAAATATAGTATTTATGAAATTAGTAATCACATTGATTAGAACAGGAGCGCGAGGAAACACTGATAGTAACAGTACTTGGAGCAGCGAGTAATGATAAAAAGATAAATGTTTCATATATTTAGAATTGTATTCTTAGCAACAATGCCTTTAAAACTGGAAGGGAAAGCTGTAATATAATTATCTGTCGAATACTATTTGGAATTTATCAGAAATATTGCAATCTCAAAATACTTAACTTGTCATACAAATTGGCAAATGTCTGACTGTGATTCACTCAGAAAATAGGTTATCTTCTGCATGTAATGCATTATATATTGATAGAATTCAATGCCTTTGCGTCAAAATGACACTGAATGTACAATTACATTATCTCCAAACAAATTTCCCACAATTCCTTTGCATCTCTAAAATAACAATAATAAATTTCTCTCTCTTCCTTTCTTATGAACATTTATTTCTTTGATTATTTTATTCTATGTCGTTAGATGTGTTATTTATTGTTTTTATTGTTAATTTTTACTTTGACTTATTTATTTCCTTTCAGCATAGATAATTCTAGATTTCTGAAAGAATTTTGTTTATGGCATAGAAATTCTACATTTGTGTTGACAAAACACAGATAGAAATCATTGATTGTGTGTTATAGTCAAAATGAGTAAAAGCTACAGTTCTGAGAGTAGGTTTTACAGCTTTTTTTTTTAAAGTAAATTATATAATTTAATGAAGTAAAGCTTTTTTTCTTTTTATCTTTCCTTACTTTTGTAATTATCAATTTTCCTTGTTTTCCCATTTATCTTATTAAGTACAGCAGTATTGTTTCCTACTAAATGTTATCTGACTTAAGTTGCCTGGGATACAGACACACACGACAGACAGCCAAAAATAGATAAATATAAACTTACATCTCTACATTTCGTGTCATCTTCATAAACATTGTAATCTGAGATGATAGACTTCTGCCCTTAAATAATAATAATAATAATAATAATAATAATAATGATAATAATATTGATAATAATAATAATAATAATAATAACATTAATAATAATGATAATAATAATAATGATAATAATAATAATATTAATAATAATGATAATAATAATAATAATATTAATAATAATGATGATAATATTAATAATAATAATAATAATAATGATAATAATAATAATAATAAGAAGAAGAATGATGATGATGGTAAGACTATATAGGACTGAGGTAACTCATCCAGAAGTTATACACAAATAAATAGAAGAGTGCCATATCATGATGATGATGATGATAATAATAATATTAATAATAATAATAATAAGAAGAAGAAGAAGAATGGACAACGCATCAGAAAGCGATAAGTGCAGAATCTGTGGACAAAATGGTGAAACCATATGGCACATTACCAGCCAATGTACGCCGCTAACCCAGAAGGAATATAAAAGATGCCATGATAATATAGCAAGGACACTTTGCAACAAGTATGGACTTGACAGAGCAAAAAATTGGTATGACCACAAACCTGAAGGCATCATCGAAAATGATAATGCAAAGATCCTGTGGGATTTTATGATTCAGTGCTATCATGAGATAGAGAATAAGAAGATAGACATAGTTTTAATTGAGAAAGAAAACAAACTATGCTGGATCATTGATGTAACATGCCCAGCTGACAACAAGGTATGAGATAAGGAAGAAAGAAAAGTCGAGAAATATGACAGGTTAGCTTAGGAAATTAAGCAGTTGTAGTCGATGAAAGAGGTGGTAGTAGTACCAATAATTGTTGGAGCCCTGGGAACAGTGAGTAAAAATCTTGAGAAGTACATGGAATGAATAGGGGCTGCAATAAGGGTGAAGCACTTGCAGAAAACAGCACAGCTTGGAACTGCTTGAATACTCTTGAAGGTGCTCAAAAAATAAGAGGTGTTACCTTAGTTCACTGGTAGTGAATAGCTGACACTGTAGTACATCTCCAGTATTAGAAGCTGTGAAAATAAAATAATAATAATAATAATAATAACAATGATAATAATAATGATAATAATATAACCCAGTTTAGTACAGCTGCAGAAAGCAGTGTTATTAGGGTCAGCCGGGGTACTTAGGAGGGTTCTTGGCATCTAAGGCTTCTTGTTGTAGCCCAATGTTAGGATTCTTTTCTTTTCCAACAGTCTAATTCGTTGAGGATATATGGAAATAATAAAAAGAACAGCAACAACAACAATAGATAAAAAACATTCAAACAAATACATCACCAGAACACCAGGACTTACAAGTGTATATAATACACAGAAAATAGTACTACTAGGCACTGCACAATGTCATCAGTTTTCATTTTTACATAACTGATAACAAGGAAGAAGGAAACAGAAAGAAAACAGGAAACAGAATTCTTAGTCAAACATTTTTTTGTGTAAATGTGATGGAATTCACCTGTCGTTTTGTTCATTCCCTTAGGGTCTGATGTTAATAATGCACAAATATATTTATCCTCATGTGTTTCGAGAACTGAAAGTATAGCAGAGTCAGAATATTTTCTGAGAATGTGAACTTGCTATTACAGCTGTTTGGATGTAAAATACTTGGCAAGACCCATCAAACTAGTGTCATTGTGTCTGACGTCATACCTACGCCCATTGAATCTTTTATTTAAGTGTTCTGTTGTGCAAACAACATATATATAATTGTTTGGTGAATTCCGCTGTAAGCTCCAAATGGGAATCCTATTTCTTTACTACCCACAAGGGGCTAAACATAGAGGGCACAAACAAGTACAGACAAATGGATTAAGTTGATTACATCAACCCCAGTGCGTCACTGGTACTTAAGTTATTGTCCCCGAAAGGATGATGGGTAAAGTCGACCTCGGTGGAATTTGAACTCAGAACGCAGCAGTAGACGAAATACCACTAAGCATTTCGCCTGGCGTGCTAACAATTCTGCCAGCTTGCTGCTTTCGCCAAATAGGAATCCTTACAGGTCCCACCTTTTGTATATATCATAACATTTCTGTTATAAATTTGCAATGGAATTGACTCAACTCCCTAATAGTTAGGGAGCAGAGGTTAGAGATTTAAACTGACCCCATTACTTCACTAGTACTTTATTTTATTGACCTCAAAGAGATGAAAGGCCCCGGGGTTTTTGTTTCAGTTCTCTAATAATTCTGCTAGTCTGCTACTCTTATCAGTTGTAGATAATCCTTTCTATCTAGGCACAAGGCCAGAAATTTGTGGGATGGGGATAGTCAATTACATCGACCCCAGTATTTCACTGGTACTTAATTTATTGATCCCGAAAGGATGAAAGGCAAAGTCGACCTTGGCGGAATTTGAACTCAGAACATAGCGGCAGACGAAATATTGCTAAGCATATTGCCCGGTATGCTAACCATTCTGCCAGCTCGCTGCCTTATCAATTGTAAATAAAAATAATAATAAATAATGAAAAACACCTATTCATCAGGTGCAGGCATGGCTGTGTACTAAGAAGCTTGCTTCCCAATCACATGTTTCTAAGTTCAGTCCCACTGCATGATACCTTGAACATCTTGAGCAAGTTTCTTCTACTATTGCCTTGAGGCAATCAAAGCCTTGTAAGTGGATTTGGTAGGCAGAAACTGAAATATTCAAGGATGGCGAGTTGGCAGAAACGTTGGCACGCCAGGCGAAATGCTAGGCGGTATTTCGTGTGCCCCTACGTTCTGAGTTCAAATTCTGCCATGGTCGACCTTGCCTTTCATCCTTTCAGGGTTGATTAAATTTACACACTGGGGTCGATATAATCGACTTAATCCATTTGTCTGTCCTTGTTTGTCCCCTCTGTGTTTAGCCCCTTGTGGGTAGTAAAGAAATAGGTATTTCATCTGCCACTATGTTCTGAGTTCAAATTCTGCCAAAGTTGACTTTGCCTTTCATCATTTCGAGGTCGATTAAATAAGTACCAGTTACACACTGGGGTCAATATAATCGACTTAATCCATTTGTCTGTCATTGTTGTCCCCTCTATGTTTAGCCCCTTGTGGGTAGGAAAGAAATAAGAAACTGAAATATGTCTGTCATATATATATGTGTGCGTGTGTGTCTGTGTGTATCTGTGTTTGTGACTGTGTTTGTCTTCCTCCCCACTGCTTAACAACTGGTGTTGGTGTGTTTACATCCCTGTAACTTTGTGGCTTGGCTAAAAAGGCCAATAAAATAATTATTCTTTTACTTGTTTCAGTCATTTGACTGTGGCCATGCTGGAGCACCACCTTTAGTCGAGCAAATCAACCCCAGGAGTTATTCTTTGTAAGCCTAGTACTTATTCTATTGGTCTCTTTTGCCAAACCACTAAGTTACGGGGACGTAACTTTGTTGTCAAGCAATGTTGGGGGTGAGGGACAAACACAGACACACAAACATATACACACACACATACAAATATATATACATGTATACGACGAGCTTCTTTCAGTTTCTGTCTACTAAATCCACTCACAAGGCTTTGGTTGGCCCGAGACTATAGTAGAAGACACTTGCCCAAGGTGCCATGCAGTGGAAATGAACCCAGAACCATGTGGTTGGTAAGCAAGTTACTTACCACACAGCCACTCCTGTATATATATAAATAATATTTTTTATAAACAAACCTTAAAGGCTTTGCGAGTTATGGAGAGAAAGCTGCTAAGGAAGGCTCATAGTATAATAACTGTATAATAATTATATATAACGTAAAGTATACTAGCCATCTTAATATGGCTAACCACTAGGGGTGGGTGTGTTACTGTAACATCCCCACCCCTAGTGGTTAGCCATATTAAGATGGCTAGTATATTTTACGTTGTCGAGCGCTTACTGTTTACATTTATTATTGTATATAATATATATCATAATGATATTTATTCAGTGGGACTGAAGCCGGAACCATGTGGTTGGTAAGCAAGCTACTTACCACACAGCCACTCCTGTGCCTATGTACCAGGCTTAAAAATAAATAAGCACTGGGGTTGATTGGTTCAACTAAAAATTCTTCTAGGCAGTGCCCCAGCATGGCCGCAGTATAATGACTGAAACATGTAAGAGATAAAAGATTAGTTATTTTAATTGCAAATATTAATTGTTGTACATATGAGAAAAACCTCCACAGAATTTGATCTCTATCAGTTTGGGTTTACAATAATCTACAATGTGCAATAAATCTATTTTCGTTTAGCGTTAACGATGAAGTGTTATTTGCACCTACTAACGGAAATTGTGGTTTATTGCAGGTAACAGTAACGTTAGTGATTAAATAAGGTGTAATTAATTCAAACGCTTGCTTTCGGTGGGATATTTAAGTGGCCAGGGGTTAGTAATTTAGTGAGCTTCTGTTGTAGCATTTTATGTGTGGTTGTTGTTCTTGTTTTTGTTGTTGTTGTTGTTGTTGCTATCATTGTCACTGTTGCTACAGCTCTTGTTGTTGTTTAGTTTCAGGTTAGCAATAACTGAACAGACTTACGTCCAAAGACTCCAGCCACGACCACTCCTTAGATTTAGAAGCACGTACACAGCTATTACTCTTTTACTCTTTTACTTGTTTCAGTCATTTGACTGCAGCCATGCTGGAGCACCGCCTTTAGTCGAGCAAATCGACCCCAGGACTTACCTGTCTGATAAGGGTAGACCTGACACATGCATCACAACCATATGTGTGCGACATGGTGATCTCATATCAAGACATACAGCACATGACCTTGCAGGTGAGGGCCCAGTTAGAATTTTCTTCAGGTCGAGTAACCCATCCCACTCAAAAGGTCCCTGAATAAGGGTTGTTTAAGGATGTTGAACAAAACACCCATGTTTCCAGAGGTGTATTATCCAAACCCCAAAGAATCCCTCTCAACACATGGCTATGATACTTCCCCACTACTTCTGCTCATGATCAGAGATGCACATATCGTCAGCCACTAAGGGACATGCTCAACTGGTTACGGTCAAACAACTGACAAGCAAATCTGTGATATTGAGCAGAATATTTGCTGTAGCCCATCTTTTATACCAAGACAAAACAATGTACATGATAACACTCACAATCAGTTAAGAACAGAAGCCATGAGAGCCACTGCCTAGTACTGCATCAGGGCATTATTATTATTATTATCATTATTATTATTATCATTATCATTATCATTATATTATTATTATTATTATTATTATTATTATTATTATTATAATCATTATTATTATTATCATAATCATCATCATCATCATTATTATTATTATTATTATTATCATTATTATTATTATTATTATAATTATTATTATACTCATCATTGTCATTGTCGTCGTTGTCATCCTCCTCCTCCTCATCATCATTATTATTCCTTCTTTTGTAGGGTTTATACAATCACTTGCTGAGCTATTATCTGTGGCCTTGGAGAAGAGATGTTAAGTGAGCGAGTATCTGCTTTCAACTTCCTGCTTAGGCAAGCCATTAAAGCATATTATTGACCAGAAATAAAACTGGGCTTTACACATGTATTATTGTGCTGAATATATATGAAGTGTAGCGGTTGTATAAAGCCTATCTAAAATTAGTAGGAAAGGTCTGCTTTTAAGGTATGTCGTATTAAATTTACAGTTCAACTGAGCAGGCTTTTTATAGTATGTATACAATGCTGATCAATACTATATTTTGAATTTCCTGGAGAGAGGATTTACCTGGGATATTACTAAGATCTGGAGGCACAATGGCCCAGTGGTTAGGGCAGCGGACTCATGGTCATAGGATCGTGGTTTCGATTGCCAGACCAGGCATTGTGAGTGTTTATTGAGCGAAAACACCTAAAGCTCCACGAGGCTCCAGCAGAGGATGGTGGCAATTCCTGCTGTACTCTTTCGCCACAACTTTCTCTCACTCTTTCTTCTGTTGGCTTGCTCGCTTAGCCAGCGGGGTGGCATCTTTCGAAGGCTAAAAACAATGCAAAGCGCATTGTGACCAGCGATGTGTAGCAACATCTGATAGCCTGGTTGGTCATGTGATCACGTGATTACTAAGATATTTCTCACAGCATTTTCTTGTCATATCTATGACAAGTGGGACTGTTTCCATTTTTCAAGGCCATATGTTTTCAATCTCTATTGAAGGCTGGGACAAAGTATTGAAGGCCGATCTCAAAACGCTGAACCTTACAATGTGGGTGACAAAGGACTGAAATGTGTGGTGTGTTGCTGTGCTCAAGAAGACCTGCCCACCACAACAGAATCAAGATCCTAATACTAAGGTGCCACATGAAAAGCATTGGTGTAGGTGCTTGTGCCATGTGAAAAACATTGGTGATGGTACCACATAAAAAAAAAAACCCAGAGCACTCTGCAATAGGTTTGGCATCAGAAAGGGCATTCAGCTGTAGAAACCAAGCCAAGGCAGACTATGGAACCTGGTGTTCCATAGTGCCAGTTCCGGTCAAGCCATCTAACCCATGCTAGCATGGAAAACAGACATTAAATGATGATGATGATAATGATGGTTGTGATGGTGATGATCTCCATACCTTTTGTATTTGCTTAGTTTTACCAGTTCATTACTGATATCTTCTTATCTAACAGACTACTTAAACCAATTAACTTGCTAGTTTTTAATTAGTTAACACATTTTTATCTTTCCTATCCTCGATGACATTTGCTCGAATTATCTGTTTTTTTTAGCAACTGAGAAATGCCAAAATATTGCTATCACATAATCCAATTCTGGCTTTGGGTGGTGTTCAGACTAGTTGAGGGCCATTTATATTTTGGAATGGTTGCATGACTTCCTGTGCGGATGTTGGTTTACTCTGTCAGGACAGTTCTTATTTTCCTTTGGTGTCAGTCTCAGACTGATAATTCTGTTTCAGCATTTTGGCTTCACATTTTGGCAAGCTCTTTGAGCATTTTGGCTTCACATTTTGACCAGCTCTTTGAGCATTTTGGCTTCACATTTTGGCCAGCACTTTCAGCATTTTGGCTTCACATTTTGGCCAGCACTTTCAGCATTTTGGCTTCGCATTTTGGCCAGCTCTTTGAGCATTTTGGCTTCACATTTTGACCAGCTCTTTCAGCATTTTGGCATCGCATTTTGGCCAGCTCTTTGAGCATTTTGGCTTCACATTTTGACCAGTACTTTCAGCATTTTGGCTTTACATTTTGGCCAACACTTTCAGCATTTGGCTTCAAATTTTGGCTAGCACTTTGGGGCAAGGGCATAAGTTGATTACATTGATCCCAGTGCTCAACTGGTATTTATTTTGTTGACCCTGAAAGAATGAAATGCAAAGTCGACCTCGGTGGCATTTGAACTCAGAACACAAAACCAGAAGAAATGCTGCTAAGCATCTTTTCTGGTACAATAACAATTCTGCTTGCTCACAGCCTTCTAATGTTTCATCATGTTCATCATTGATCATAAAACCTGAATTTTGGGTCTGCACTATTCTTCAAGACAAGGGCTTGGTAGTTTCTGGCAAGCAGGCTTTGATCTTTTATTGCCAATATGTCAGCTTCTAGTCCTGAACCTCTCAGCACGTAACAAACACCATCCGATCGTGGACGTGCCAGCCTCGCCTGGCCGCCGTGCTGGTGGCACGTAAAAAACACCATCCGAGCGTGGCCGTTCACCAGCCTCGTCTGGCACCTGTGTCGGTGGCACATAAAAAAACACCATCCGAGCATGGCCGTTCGTCAGCCTCGTCTGGCACCTGTGTCGGTGGCACATAAAAAAACACCATCCGAGCATGGCCGTTCGTCAGCCTCGTCTGGCACCTGTGTCGGTGGCACATAAAAAAACACCATCCGAGCATGGCCGTTCGTCAGCCTCGTCTGGCACCTGTGTCGGTGGTACATAAAAAAACACCATCCGAGCATGGCCGTTCGTCAGCCTCGTCTGGCACCTGTGTCGGTGGCACATAAAAAAACACCATCCGAGCATGGCCGTTCGTCAGCCTCGTCTGGCACCTGTGCCGGTGGCACATAAAAAACACCATCCGAGTGTGGCCGTTCACCAGCCTCGTCTGGCACCTGTGTCGGTGGCACATAAAAAAACACCATCCGAGCATGGCCGTTCGTCAGCCTCGTCTGGCACCTGTGTCGGTGGCACATAAAAAACACCATCCGAGCGTGGCCGTCTGCCAGCCTCGTCTGGCACCTGTGTCGGTGGCACATAAAATCACCCACTACACTCTCGGAGTGGTTGGCGTTAGGAAGGGCATCCAGCTGTAGAAACACTGCCAGATCTGACTGGCCTGGTGCAGCCTTCGGGCTTCCCAGACACCAGTTGAACCGTCCAACCCATGCTAGCATGGAAAGCGGACGTTAAATGATGATGATGATGACATTGGTATCTTTGCTTTACTGTTAAAATTCTGCCAAAGTTAGCATTGCTTTTCATTGTTTCAGGGTCAATGAAATAGGACAGCAGTCAAGTACTGAAGTCATTTTAATTCAGGCCTTATGATTATGTTAGAAACAAGTGTTATTCTGCCACTTTTATTTAATGTATTGTTTCACTGCACAATTAATTCTAACTCGGTGTGTTTTGTTTTGTATATATGTGTGTGTGTCTTGCATTTACATTAATTACATTCAACATTCAATAGGCGCAGGAGTGGCTGTGTGGTAAGTAGCTTGCTTACCAACCACATGGTTCCGGGTTCAGTCCCACTGCGTGGCATCTTGGGCAAGTGTCTTCTGCTATAGCCCCGGGCCAACCAATGCCTTGTGAGTGGATTTGGTAGACGGAAACTGAAAGAAGCCTGTCGTATATATGTATATATATATATATATATATATATATGTATGTGTGTGTATATGTTAGTGTGTCTGTGTTTGTCCCCCTAGCATTGCTTGACAACCGATGCTGGTGTGTTTACGTCCCCATCACTTAGCAGTTCGGCAAAAGAGACCGATAGAATAAGTACTGGGCTTACAAAAAGAATAAGTCCCGGGGTCGAGTTGCTTGACTAAAGGTGGTGCTCCAGCATGGCCGCAGTCAAGTGACTGAAACAAGTAAAAGAATAAAAGAGTAAAGAGATATTTGTCCTCATCTTGTTTGTTGTTAACACAATGTTTCAGCTGACATACCCTCCAGCCTTCTTCAGGTGTCTTGGGAAAATTTCGAACGTGGGTTCTCATTCCTATGGTATTTTCGAGGTGGTTGTTGTTATTGTTATTATTATTATTATTATTATTCAGGTCACTGCTTGGAATCAAACTCGGAATCTTGGTGTTAGTAGCCCACGCTCTTAACCACTACGCCATATTCCCCTTGGCAATTATGGAGTGAATTTTAGGGCTTATAAATCTAATATTTTCCTATCCTTCCTTAATACCGGTTCCCATATGCTGTTCATATCTGCACTCAGTCTGCTTAGGAGGTTGCTGTGTCCTAGCATATGTGCTGCTTCTTTTAGTTTCCGTATTTTCCAGTGGTGTTCTCTGCCTATTATCTTAACTTCATCCCACAGGGGGAGGTGGTCTCCATTTTTCCATACCTGGTCAGCTATACCTGATTTATCAATATCTCCTCATGTCACAGCTTTTCGATGTTCGTCTACCCTTATTTTGATGGGGGCAGCACGTTTCGGCTTTGTATATATAACCTACCACAGCTGCATGGGATGGAGTACATGCATTCTTTGGTCATGTTCTCTTCTATGGGTGGTTTTACCCAAAGGAGATATTTGTGAAGAGTTGTATTACTTATTGCACTAAGCATAGCAAAAGCTATGCTTAGTGCAATATGTGTGTTGTTGATGTTGTAGTTGTTTATCCCCAAATCAACTCTCATGAAGCAGATCTATTATCAAGAACATACCTGATGTTAATTATCTTCCCCACCTCACTTACACAGCACATTAAGGACCATATTATACAATGTGTCCTTTCTTAAAATGGCAGAGGGTGATTTAAAGAATATTCAGCTGATCAAGAAGGCTTATATGATCAAAGATATTATACCTGGGATCATCTTATCTTTTAAAATTTATCTTAGAATACATTATCCCATGTCTTCTTCCCTTTTCAAAGATGTTGGGGTGTGATTTGAGAGAGATTTGGCTACTAATTAAAGCAGGTCAATTAATCATATACAGGCTTCCTCGTTGACTCAAGTATGGTAATATGATATGTACTTGGAAGGCAGCGAGCTGGCAGAATCGTTAGCATGCCGGGCGAAATGCTCAGCAATATTTCATCTGCCATTACGTTCTGAGTTCAAATTCTGCCGAGGTCGACTTTGCCTTTCATCCTTTCAGGGTTGATTAAATAAGTACCAGTTATGCACTGGGGTCAATAAAATCGACTTAATCCATTTGTCTGTCCTTGTTTGTCCTCTCTGTGTTTAGCCCCTTGTGGGTAGTAAAGAAATGGGTATTTCATCTGAGTTCAAATTCCGCCAAGTTCGGCTTTGCCTTTCATCCTTTCAGAGTCGATTAAATAAGTACCAGTTATGCACTGGGGTTGATATAATCGACTTAATCCGTTTGTCTGTCCTTGTTTGTTCTCTCTGTGTTTAGCCCCCTGTGGGCAATAAAGAAATAGGTAATATGATA
>NC_042998.1:23915667-23920667 GCF_006345805.1 Octopus sinensis
TTTATAATACTTCTTAATCCTAACAGTTGACAGTTTACCAAGCATATTTTATCAAGTTGCTCGTTTTTCACGTAATTGCATTACCAAGCTATTCATACTCGGGTTTTATTTCAAAACAATGCAATTGTTTTTTAAGTAGATTCTCATTTCTTTTCTCCATTCTCTACTTCATAACACATATTATGTTGACAATCTTGTCCTTTGTCACTATCATTACATTCACTTGCTAACTTTATTATAGGTTTTATATTTTCATTTTCTTCCTTGTATGGATTATACAGGTCTAATTTTCCTGTTTTTCCTTCAACGTGTTGTTTACCTCCTTTTCTTCAATTTTCACCTTTTTTTTTTTTTTTACTATTTGATTCTTACATTTTTATGTAGATCAGATGACTACATTTTTTTAAAGACATTTTTTTTTAACAAATTTCATCATAAACCTATAACATCCAGATTCACAATGACTATTCTCTATTATTATATATCCATAACACTTTCAATATTTTCCTTCAGAAACAACTCCTCCACTCTCCCTTCCTAACTCCCGGTGACCTTATTCTTTAGAATATACTATACCTATAATTTAAAACTACCGTCTCATAACAAACAGACTCCTAAAATATGTCTTCATTCTTTCTCGTAGTGGTTTTGCAAGATAGAATAAGAATGAGAAAAGTTAAACTGATGTATGTTGTGTATTAATCTGCATATTCTAGATTGTGGAGGAACCGTTTGCTTTTCTGAGGATTTATTTTCTTTTATTCATTATTGATTTTTTCTTACTGGCATAAAGTGAATTCTTCTGCAGTAAAACATTCTCAACAATTGTTTAAAGGCAGCACTTACTTTTTTTTTTCTGTTTTGTAATAACTTAATCTCATTTATAAACTTGGTAAGAAAACTAAAATTTGTGTAATTCACCTTCACTAACATCACAAAACAATTTTTATAGCCTGTCCTAGAATTGAGTTTCTAACCTTGATCTCTCTTTTTTTGTTTTTTTTTCCCCTATTTATTCTTGTCTTTATAGTTTCATCTTAGCTTAGTGTCTTAAACACTTCATTATTAGATCACAGGAAAGGCGGCGAGCTTGGCAGAATCGTTAGCATGCTGGATGAAATGCTTAGTGGTATTTCGTCTGCCATTACGTTCTGGGTTCAAATTCTGCCGAGGTTGACTTTGCCTTTCATCCTTTCGGGGTCGATAAATTAAGTACCAGTTACACACTGGGGTCGATGTACTCAACTTAAACCGTTTGTCTGTCCTTGTTTGTTCCCTCTGTATTTGGCCCCTTGTGGGTAGTAAAAAAACATTATTAGATCACAGGAAAACAGTTAAGAATTTTTGCATTCAAGGAGCGAATATTGTTCACCATGATTATTTCTTAAATTTAGGCACAAGGCCAACACTTGGTGGGAAGTGAGTCACATGATCAAATCACCTCCAGGACTTAACTGATACTTTATCGACTCCAACATGATGTAAGGTGAAATTGAACTCTGCAGGATTTCGACTCAGAACAAGAGCCAGAACAACAAAGAACCAGAAGAAATACTGCAAGGCATTTTTGCTGAGGCTTTAACGATTCTGCCAATCCACAGACTTTGCCAATATTTTTTTTACAAAACTTTTGAATAGTTTTAGTTCTTGTGTCTTTAATAGTACAATATCTTGATCTGAAAGCCAATCCCAGTTATATAATAAACAACGTTGCTCTATAAAAGATAGCAGACATTATTTTGCATAAACTTATTTAAGAATTATTATGTTCTTGTGATCAGAGCAATATATTTACATATTCTTTTGTAAGAGAAATGACAAACTAATACATATGGAGATTCTACAAATTGTCATAGAGGTGAGAGTTACCATGCCTATTGCACATCCATTTATCTCTCTAACAGTCCTGTCTTGATAATAATGGCTGTAAGATATGAGAATCTGCCGGTGACAAATAGAATGCTGTCTTACAATGTAATTCATTGATGAAGTATGTATATTCTGACCAAGAAAGCTTTTCTTATTTAAACTCAAGAATCTGAGGAAACTAACTCGGGTATGTATCAGTAAAAATCAGTTCACAAAAGTTATAAGAATGGATAATGTTAGTGTGCTGCTAAAAGAAGAAAGATTTCTATGTAATTTCGTTTTTCAATGTAATATTCCAGTGATTACTAATGCTCATCTCTTGCCTTGTCACCAGTATTCTAAGCTACTGAATTTCCAAATTCTAATTTCTGAAACAAAGAAGGACTGAGAATCAATGACCATCTAAAAGAAGTTGAATGTCAGATAATTCAGGACCAGATAACAAAATGCAGAAACAAAGTTCTATATCTTTATTATCCTGATCTGTGTCCATAACCAATTTCATTCACAGTAATCGGAATAACACTTTCAGCTTTAGAACATTAGGTTTAACTATGTCATTGGTGGTTGGTTTATTTAGGGTTTTGTTTATTTGAGTTCATGCAAGTTATCCTCAATATCGTTATGATTTATTACTATCCTTAAATCCTTGAAAATGTTTCGGCCCGAAGGCTGCGGCCATGCTGGGGCACCACCATTGAATGAGCTACACTAGTATGTGAAGCTACCTCTGATACGTGGCACCTGATCAACAAGGGAGTTCGACACCGCTGCCCACATCTGTGTTTCCTGCTGAGAGCTAGGTTCATCCAGAACCCCTGCCAAGAAGAGATCCAGTTTAGTTTTAAAGAAACCCACATCCACACCATGCAGGTCTCTCAGGCATTTAGGAAGGATATTAAAGAGCTGTGGTCCCCTGAAACCCAAGCTGTTGCAGTATCTGGTCCTGTATTTCGATGGTGATATTATATATTTAATCTGGAAGAATTATTTACCATATATATTAATAATTTTGATTTTTGTGAGAGGATTTAGTAAGATTATGTTATGTAAGTCAAAAAATTGTTTGGCAAAAACGAATAACCAGTAGACAAGATCTAATGGCATAAACATATTCTAATGAGTCTGCATTCTGAGACTCTGTTGTCTTTAGAAAACTTCTATATTTTAGACAATAACTGCTAGATAATTGTCACCATTCAACAGTGTTACTCATTCACTTGAAGGAGATTATATATCCATCAGAAAGTACATATGTACTTAGTTTGCTTTTCCTGTGAATCAAGTCTGGTTGTGACTAAAGATGAAGAAAGACAGGTGATAAACTGCACCATCAGAGAAACTGTTGACATAATGAGAAAGTATGACACTTTTATTTGCTAACACTAAATAATGATTGCATCACTTGACATGTGAACAATAGCCATTGCAATATATATATATATATCCTCATTCTCATCGTCGTTTAACGTCCTCTTTCCATGCTGGCATGGGTTGGACGGTTTGACTGAGGGCTGGCAAGCCACAAGGCTGTACCTGGTTCCAATCTGATCTGGCATATTTCTACAGCTGGATGCCATTCCTAATGCCAACCACTCCGAGAGTGTAGTGGATGCTTTTTACATGCCACCAGCACAAGAGCCAGTCAGGCAGCACTGGCAACGACCATGCTCGAATGGTGCTTTTTACATGATATATATATATATATATATAATTTAGTGTTAATCTTTATAAAATACACACACACACACACACATACACAATGTCTTACCATTTCTATCAATATATGTATATATATCATCATCGTCATGTCATCATCATCATGATTTATCATTCATTTTCTATGCTGGCATGGGTTAGACGGTTTGACCTGAACTGGTGTAGCTGGAGAGAGCGGCACCAGGTTCCATTCTGTTTTGGCTTGTTTTCTACAGCTAGATGTCTTTCTTAATGCCAACCACTCAACAGAATATACCAGCTGCCTGTAATGTGTCACTGGTATAATTGCCTTTAATATGTCACCACCATGGGTGTCTTCTATGTGTCACTGGCATGTGTACCTGTTACTTGTCACCAGCATGGTATGTATATAAATTTGTATATATAAAGTAAATCCAGTGGTATATCTCCAGACTGTTGATGGTATCAGGTTGCCAAAAACTGTGGATGACCTATAAATAAGATACTTCAATGTGTATATCCAAATATAAATAGATATATGGATAGATGGATGGATTGATGGATAGATAGATAGATAGATAGATAGATAGATTGATAGATTGGTAGGTAGGTAGGTAGGTAGATAGATAGATAGATAGATAGATAGATAGATATTTTCTTTGTCTATCTCTTTAACTTATTCAAGATTCTGGGTATAATTATACTAATGTGTCCATCTGTTCTAATTTAATTAAATTCTTTCTTTGTGCAGCTGAAGATTGCTCTACATTTTTAACTGATATAATGATTGCATCATTCAATTAAATGGAGTTGCATGAAACGATCGTACTGCATTACCTCTGGATATCATTGTTGCTTATTTTGATTTTAGATAGATAGATAGTTTACTGTTCTGTTAAAGTAAGATCAACAAAATGGTACTCTACCTAGCAAGAGACAAATAACATTCAATGAATACTGTATTGGAAAAGAACCTGAACATTGCTTTGCGGCACAAGACATGTTATAAAAACCTGCCTAACCACGTGTCTTAATGGCAAGCAACTACTTGTAGCTTTTATTTTGATACAGTCTACATTAAATAATATATATAGTGAACCAGTTTTTGTGTGTCCCACAAGAGGAGTTGATGCTAGATGTTGTGATTAATGATATATTTCTGTATATTCCATCTTCTGTCTTTCATTTGTTACATATATATATATATAAATATACATACAATATTAAATATGTACATATATGCATAAGGGCACTACATGAGCACTTGCATCGCTATAATAGAAGTCAAAAATACTTCTGTACCACCGAATAGTCACAAATCTACTACAGATATGATAGGAAAAAATATCAGTGAATAATAATAACGTGTTATCTCAACTGGGTCAGAACAAGTAAATGGTGGTCAACTTGGTACTGGTTTCGAAATTAGTGCCAAATAGGGGTCTTATTTC
>NC_042998.1:23925667-23946671 GCF_006345805.1 Octopus sinensis
ATAGCAATGTAATGTCAATCATTCTAATTTTTTTCCACTTATTTAACGATATGCTTGGAAGAAAAGCAAAAAAGAAAAAATCCAAAACATTAATCTAATAATTTCTGAAACATTAATTTTCTATTTGAAATAAAAATATCATTGATGATTAAAAAATTAGTAAAATAATGTGTGCACAAGTGTCTGTATGTGTATGTAATTTTTTGTGCATGCATTTGCATTTGTGTGTATGCAGTGTGTGTGTGTGTGCATGTGCACTTGCGACTAAATTCTCTGCACATCTATTTTTCATAAAAGTTTTAATTAGTTTAATTAAGACTGAGGAAGCTTCTATTTTGTGTTTGCATTGGCAATTTATGTAAAAATAAAAATTACTATTCGTATAAATATATTAACAAAATAAGTAAATATTTTCTACTGATGTATTTGAAACACTGATTTTCATTTTGAATTTCTAATATCCAAAATTCCTTTTTAGTTTATTGCAAAAATATAAAACTGAAAAAAAAAAAAATGAAGACAAATGCAAATATTATATAATTTATCAAAATATTTCATTGACTACATTTATTACCTTTTGGGGAATTTTATAATTAATTTTAAGCATTTTTATGAGTTCCACATTAGAATATGCAAAATAGAAAAATTGAACATTTCATTTTGTGGTTAACAAGTTGGAAAGCAATTTACCATTATTTACACAATTCTACAATATATGCCTTTCTCTTAGAACTATAAGAATACATTGTATTCAAATTAATTAAATACAGGTATTGCCATATGAAAGGTGGTGAACTGGCAGAATCGTTAGCGCACCGGGCTAAATGCTTGGCGGTATTTTGTCTGCCGCTACATTCTGAGTTCAAATTCCGCCGAGGTCGACTTAGCCTTTCATTCTTTCAGGATCGATTAAATAAGTACCAGTTACACACTGGGGTTGATATAATCGACTTAATCCGTTTGTCTATCCTTGTTTGTCCTCTCTGTGTTTAGCCCCTTGTGGGTAGTAAAGAAATAGGTATTGCTATATGTGTCATTAAGAAGAAATGGTTAATTGGATAACGCATTAGAATATAAATTTGCCTTTCTTAAACTAGGCTGTAGAATTAATCCAATCTTTGGCTTGGACCTTGGCTGGCTTTAACCGAATTCACTCTGTGACAAGAATTTGAACCATTTCTTTTGTCAGAATATAACTCAGTATTTTGATGAGCTATTTGCTTTGGCAATAAACGATGCGACGTGGTTTCTTCATCCTTCCACTCTCAGTCTCGAGGGGAACCTGGAAAAGCTGTGAATACTGCTCTTTCACTTCTGATTCAGCTATCAAAGAGTTAAACAATTCAAATGTTCACAGCTGATACTGTATCTCCTCAAAGAACACTTAATTCTTAATGCCTCAGTTCATTTAAAAGACCTTTGGGGAATTATATTAGCGTTAAATTGGCATCTGATCCAGGGAATAAATTCATCACTTGTCATCTTTACATGAAACAAGAGAGCAACATCAGGAACTTTTGCTGACATTTAGGTTTTTTTTCCATTATTATATGAAATATTTCAATAAGGTTCCTTGAATGTGATAAAACTCCAAAATACCTCAGAGGGTGTATTATATCTGTAATAATTTTAGGTTTAGTTCCACTACATGGAACTTTGAACAAGTATCTTCTACTATAGCCTTGAGCTGACTGGCATCTTGAGTGTGGATTTGGCTGATGGAAATTGAAAGTAACCTTTAGTACATATATATATATATATATATATATATATATATACTGGCATTGGACAAAATAATGGAAACACCATAAAATTTCAAATAAAGTTTTTTTAATTGGGGGTAGGACCGCCTGTGGCAGTAATTACAGCTTGCATTCTATGTGTTATGGACTCGTACAAAGTTTGAATTGTAAGTATGTAGGTATGAATGTAGGTATGTATGTATGTAGGTATGTATGTATTCTCTTTGCTCTTTTACTTGTTTCAGTCATTTGACTGCGGCCATGCTGGAGCACCGCCTTTTAGTCGAGCAAATCGACCCCAGGACTTATTCTTTGTAAGCCTAGTACTTATCCTATCGGTCTCTTTTGCTGAACCGCTAAGTAATGGGGACGTAAACACACCAGCATTGGTTGTCAAGTGATGTTGGGGAGACAAACACAGACACACAAACACACACACATATATACATATATATATATACGACGGACTTCTTTCAGTTTCTGCCTACCAAATCCACTCACAAGGCTTTGGTCGGCCCAAAACTATAGTAGAAGACACTTGCCCAAGGTGCCACGCAGTGGGACTGAACCCGGAACTGTGTGGTTGGTAAGCCAGCTACTTACCACACAGCCACTCCTGCGCCTATATGTAGGTATGTATGTATGAGTGTATGCATGTGTGAATGTTTGTGTGTGTGTGTGTGTGTATGTATGTCATTATTCAGTTTATTTCGAGATTTCTTGCCAATAGAGAAAAAGCTGGTTTCTAACCTAGATCCAAGGCATCTTCATTGGAATTTCAACATCAACAACAGGGTATTTTTTTTGTTTGTATGTATGCATGTACGTAAGTATGTATGTATGTATGTATGTATGTATGTATGTATGCATGTATGTATGTATGTATGCATGATTGTATGTATATATGTATGTATGTACAAATGCATGTATGCATGTTTGGGTTTTCACATCAATGGCTCGGATCTCATCAAACGTCCAATCAAGCAACCCAAATGTTAGTATGAGTATTGGCACTGCAAACACATTGTGGGCCACTGTTTTATTGAATGCAGAGAGTTCTGAGGTCCAAATATTCTTTATTCGGCTGTAATATTCTTTAGTGACACGTGTTTTGTTACAGGTGCCACAGTAAGGTATATTTTCATCCACCCCAAGATACCTGTAACATTTCTCGTCAGATACAGGGGAAACAGTTAAATCATTGACGGAGATGCTACTAGTCTGGTTTATAGTTTTCCTCCTTTTCACAACCATATAACAACCTTTATCCTGACCAAACTCCAACCCTACATCCTTTGCGAATGTTACAACTATGTTTTAAGTCATCCACAAAGAAACTCTCTTTACTCTTTTACTCTTTTATTTGTTTCAGTCATTTGACTGCGGCCATGCTGGAGCACCGCCTTTAGTCGAGTAAATCGACCCTGGGACTTATTCTTTGTAAGCCCAGTACTTATTCTATCGGTCTCTTTTTGCCAAACCGCTAAGTGACGGGGGATGTAAACACACCAGCACCGGTTGTCAAGCAATGCTAGGGGGACAAACACACACACACACACATATATACATATATACGACAGGCTTCTTTCAGTTTCCGTCTACCAAATCCACTCACAAGGCATTGGTCGACCCGGGGCTATAGCAGAAGACACTTGCCCAAGATGCCACGCAGTGGGACTGAACCCGGAACCATGTGGTTGGTTAGCAAGCTACTTACCACACAGCCACTCCTGCGCCTGTGTGTAATTTTGGTATTTCTGTTTCCTTGTGAACTAGTGTGATATCTTTCTGACTTCCTTAACATGAATGGGGTTTACAGAAAGTATAAAACCATATCACAGAGAGGCTGTCTCCTTGGAATAAGCCTTTGCGATACTTTATTCTATCGGCGATAATACAGTCACTCTTTGTGTTTAATTTCAAGATGGTGGTCCACGATGAAGCCAGGTCAGTTATGGCTTTGACTATTCTCACTGAAACTCAAGCAAGTTGAAAGGCTTCTAGCATCCATGAGTGGGGACACGGAATCAAAGGCTTTCTTGCAATCTAGTCACATTGAAACGAGGTTCCTCCTATGCTCTCGCACCTCTGACATCACAGTTTTGTTGATTAGCAATTGCTTGGCACATCCTCAGACACCTTCTTCCCAGCTGCTGGTTCTGCTGTGATTAATGTCATTGGTTTCAAAATGGTCCTGGGGGAAGAAGTTTAAGCATACTGTATATATCTTATGCATTAAGTTCTGGCATGCAATTGGCCGGTGGTTTTCTGTCATGTGGGTGGTTCTACATACGTATGTATGTATGTGTGTGTGTATGTGTATGGATGTATGGATGCATGTATGGATGCATGTATGTATATATGTATGTAGGCATGTATGTATGTAGGCATGTATGCATGCAGGCATGTATGCATGCATGCACGTATGTATGTATGTATGTATGTACATATGTATGCATGTATGTATATATATATATATATATATATATATATACGTGTGTGTATGTATGTTTGTATGTTTGTATGTATGTATGTATATTTGTATGCATGTATGTACATTTGTATGTATGTATGTATGCTTGTATATATGTATGTTTGTATGTGCGTATGTTTATATGTTTGTATGTATGTATGTATGTTTATATGTTTGTACGTATGTATATATCAGTTGGGTTGAAGAAAATATTTGCTTTACTCAGAAATATCATGTCTCTGAATGTATATATTGTAATTGAATGAAGGAATATTGAGATAGCGCCAACACATGATACGTTTGGTAAGTTGCATCAATCAAAAGATTAATTCCAAATACTAATCCATTTGATTGGTCCTTGGTTAATATGATATGAGGTGGTTGGCTGTGAAAGGAAGTGGTAAAATGCTGTCACAGGGGCTATACAAATATACATACATACATGCATGCATACATAAAACTGAAATAAAACTGAACAGTGACATACATACATATGTGCATGTATGCATACATGCATGCATACATACATACTTACATGCATACACACATACACTCATATACACATACAAGCACACACACATACATATACATACAAATACATATATGCATGCATACGTGTGCATGCATATATGTATGTATGTCTCTCTCTCTCTCTTTATATATATATATATATATATATATTATATATACGTGCATACATACACACAAGCACATATATATACTTACATATGTATGTGTGTGTGTATATACACATATATATATAATCACACACGCATGCATCATACAAACATATATATACATACATACATATATATATATATATATATATATATGTATCTATGATGTGTGTGCATGTTTATGTATGTGCATATATATACACACACATATCTATTTATCTATCTATCTATCTATCCATATATATATATATAGATATATAGATAGATAGATATAGATATATATACATATATACATGCATACATACATGATACATATATATACCTACATGCATACATACATACATACATACATACTTACATGCAAACAGACAGGAAGACCAATAGATAGTTGTGTATATATATATATATATATATATATATATATACATACGCATTTTTAGTATGATGGTAATGAAATAACATGCTGCAAAATTTAAATGAAATCACTATTGACCAGCGCCTTATTTTCAAATTAATCATCATTGTTCCTAGAATTACTGCAGGCAACTCTGCTAGTGTAAATATGAAACCAAACATTCTTGTAGCTGTGTTTGCCATCGTGGGCATATTGCCTTAATATTTCGAATTAAAATTTGTATTCCTTTCTCTCTCGTTTTGTTCCTATTATTGACAACAAGTAGCTGTTTGCATGAGATTTGGCTGCTATATTGTACCGGCCAATGACCTTCGTAGACATTTTCTTGGCTTCAGTTAATTATTGCCTTAATTCCTGCCGTAGGAGATGAATGGACAAGAATGGATATAAAGATACAGAGTGAAACAATCAGTTGAGGGTTTTATTGATTCATATGACACCACATGCCTAAGTACTCTATTACATGTTTTTTTTTTTATTTATTCAGCCCCACTAATCATATTTCCCTTGGGTTAATCATCATCATTATCATCATCATCATCATCATTTAACGTCCGCTTTCCATGCTAGCATGGGTTGGACGATTTTGACTGAGGGCCGGCAAACCAGATGGCTGCACCAGGCTCCAATCTTGATTTGGCAGGGTTTCTACAGCTGGATGCCCTTCCTAATGCCAACCAGTCCGAGAGTGTAGTGGGTGCTTTTTATGTGTCACCGGCACGGGGGCAAGTCAAAAATATTCATAAGTGTCCAGGAAAAACCTATATGTTACTTAAACCAATCACTCTTTTACTTGTTTCAGTCATTTGACTGTGGCCATGCTGGAGCACTGCCTTTAGTCGAGCAAATCGACCCCAGGACTTATTTTTTGTAAGCCTAGTACTTATTCTGTCTGTCTCTTTTGCCGAACCGCTAAGTTACGGGGACATTATGAAGGACATAATGGAAATTAATATGCAAAATCAAGTTTTGCAGCACTACTACATTTACACAAGTGTCTCTGGTTTGTTGATGTAAACCCTCTCTTTCAGGTATCCCCACAAGAAAAAAATCAAGCTAGTCAAATCTGGGGAATGTGAAGGCTAGTTGACATTGCTGCCTCTCCAAAGCACTTCTGTAGCAATTGCATTGTCTCTCTTATGGCACGAGCAGTTGCCCCATCTTGCTTGAACCATGTGTGAGGTCTACTTTGAATGGCCTTCACATTCCCCAGAATTGACAAGCCTGGGTTTTTTTCTTGTGGGGATACCTGAAAGAGAAGGTTTACATCAACAAACCAGAGACCCTGGTGCAACTGAAGAAGAACATCAATAGAGAAATCACAGAAGTGGACTCTGAAACTCTTGAGGGTATTATTATGATGCAAGTTTTGGAAAGAGTACGGATATGCAAAGCTGAAAATGGCTGCCATTTAAGCGATGTCATTTTTCATATATGATGTGGTGGTGTTGCAAAACTTGACTTGTGCATATTAATTTCCATTATGTCCTTTATATTGTATCAAAATTTCATGCCCTTATTTGTAAAGTTAAGGAAGTTATTAAAAATTGAAACCCATCAGTGACTTTTGTGACACCCTGTAGATACTTTGGTTCTCAGTAGAATGGCAAATAATCGAGTCTTGAATTAGTAATGAATGTAATTTAGGCATGGGGCCATACATTTTGGGGAAGAGGGTACAGTTGGTTATATTGACTCCAGTACATGACAAGTATTTATTTCTTTGATCCTGGAAAGAGGAAAGCAACGGTATCCTTGTCAGAATTTGAACTTAGAACAAAAAACTTGCCCTTTGTCAGTTATAATTATAAGGGTTCTAGTTGACCTGATTAACAGAAAAACCTGCTCGTGAAATTAATGTACAGGTGGCTGAGCTCTTCATAGACAAGTGTACTGTTAACATAGTTCTCAGGGAGATTCAGCATGCCAAGGATTGTTGTTGTTAAGCAACAAGACAGGTAAGGGTGATTAGGTGATGGTCTAGGGCTTAGGGGCAGGAGACACCAGACCTTGGAAAAAAAAAACTTTGGTCGTCTTC
Source organism: Octopus sinensis (assembly GCF_006345805.1). Lineage (NCBI taxonomy): Eukaryota > Metazoa > Mollusca > Cephalopoda > Octopoda > Octopodidae > Octopus > Octopus sinensis. The sequence goes on from NC_042998.1 coordinate 23,933,013, forward strand.
TTGTAGTTGAGAGCTCTTCGTTGATGCCTGACACCACTGGGAGGTGGCCCTCAAAGTGGCTGGAAATGGAGATCTCCAGGTCCAAGTTCTTGAACAGTGCATGTCAAGGATGGTTGGCCCTTTGAAATACAGGTACTACTCAATCATGCCAGCTGAGTAGACTGAAGAAATGTGAAAGGGAGTGTCTTGCAGCTCAAAGATGCAATACACTGCCAGATATCGAACTCAAGACCTTAGAATTGTAAGCTGAACACGCTAACCACTAAGCTGTCACTAACTTATAATAAAACCAGCAACTAAATACCACATGATGCTGTGTATGTTGCATTACCGATTCTGCTACTCCACTGCTGTAATTGTTGATATAGAAATGTTAAATACTTTCCTCATTCTACTTATTCACTGAGAAACACTATTTTTAATATATTCTGGCAGCAACAATGAAATATATAAATTTATATATAATGAAAGAAGACCAATGAATAAATAAATAGATTGTCTTCATTTATTTTCTCCGCTGACTCTCTTAACAAATAAAATTGTTTTTCAAGAATCTATTTGGTTTCATCATTGGCGTGTTAGTTTTCGTTTAATATTTTAATGATATAATATATTCTCTTTTCATTCATATTAGACTCTCAGCATTAACGTTAGCAAGGCAATATTCTATGCATAAATTATTTACTTATAATGGCAATATTATATTTGTTTAAAAGAAAGATCACATGTGTATGATAAAAGTAATGCAGTAACATATTTTCTTGCATGAGTCTTTAAGATAAATCAATAATAATTTTATAATATAAAATATCCCTCTTTAAAAGACAAAAAAAAAATTAAATGAAAACACTATGGTTATTAACTTCCATGATATCTAAGACATTTATCAATATTGTTAGATATTTCATCAGTGTAATTGATGTTTATCAAATGGAATTATTTGATATTTATCATATGACATTAGTGAGATTAGATGTGATATGAAACGTATGGAGAAATAAAATTTCAAGTAGGGTAGCTCAGCTAAGTACTGAAGATCAGATAGGGGAGCCATAGAATGAAAGATTCGGTTCATGTGAAGATGGGAGTAGGACAAAAGTTGGTGACGATGGTCAGACAAAGGTGCGGTATTTTAACACCATTATCAGGACACGGAACTTCTGTGTCTGCATTCTTGGAGGCTTGGTGGACAGAAAAACGAGTTTGTGAGTGACAGGAGAAAAATGATGTGATGACATCTTGGACTGAATAAGAGGGGCCCTGGCAGAATGTATGGCTACACTACTAGATTGTGGTATGTGGTGAGAAGTGGTGGTTGTATCTGAGGAATGGAGGCCTTGGCCATCATCATCCTCCTCCTCCTCCTCCTCATCATCATCATCATTATCATCATTGTTTAATGTCCACCTTCCATGCTGGCATGGGTTGGACGGTTTGACAATAAGCTGGCTAGCAGAGAGCTGTCCAGACGGCAGCTGTCTGTTGTGGCATGGTTTCTATGGCTAGATACCTTTCTTAATGCCAACTACTTACGAGAGTGTACTGGGTGTTTATTACAAGAACAAGAACAAGCCTGTATGGGTGAAAGACGGATTTTACTTAGCTTGTCACATCTTATCAAGAACTGCAAATTACCACACCTCCCAGTCCCTTGTCAAGATCCTTTCTCACCACTTTGTCCCACATCTTCATGGGTCTGCTTCTACAGGAACCTTCCACAATTAGAGCCTGACACTTCTTTATACAACTGTCCTCATCCATACATATCCCATGACCCAACCAGTGCAATCATCTCTCTTGCACACATGATGCCTCTTATACCCAGTTTTCTTCTTAAATCATTTACACTCTGTCGTGCATGCACACAGACACTAACCATCCAGCAGAGCATTTCGCCTGGCATGTAAATGATTCTGCCAGCTTGCTGCCTTAACAAAATAGCTGGTTCATATAGCTCTATGGCTACATTGTCATGACTAGAGACATATCAGGCTAAATTCACAATAGCAAATCTGTATCTTCTGTCTGCTTGGCTGGAGATTAGAAATATGAGTATGAAGTTGTTAAAGCAACTGTTTTTGACAGACTGAAAAAGCTTCTGATGATGAACAAAAATGAAAATGTAGTTGCCACCATGATGGTCTCCAAGCTCTGAAGTTTAGAACCAAAACTTCACCTATTTATCTGCTTTGTTAGACGTTTCTAGAAGGTTCTAGAAGGTTGAATCACATGCCATTTCAATGCTGATTGGTCAGTTAATCAGCTGATCATATGAAGTAACTATGACTAAACTTTGATGTTTACTCAGCTATTTCGGTGATTCAGTTTTGAATCTGCAACAGAATGATAACCAATATCAAACTAGAAAATGACTGAAGAAAAACCAGGAAGGTACTTTTGCGAAAATTGAAGGGAATATAGATTGTTAAATAAATACGAGAAACAGTCACAATAACAATAGCTTTTATGATAATAATAATAATGATAATAATTGGGAGTGTTATCGTGTACATTGTTTTGTCTTGGTATAAAAGATGGGCTACAGCAAATATTCTGCTCAATACCACAGATTTGCTTGTTTGACCTTAACCAGTTGACCATGTTTTGTTGTTTGACCATAACCAGTTGACCATGTCCCTTAGTGGCTGACGATATGTGCATCTCTGATCACGAGCAGAAGTAGTGTAGGAGCATCATAGCCATGTGTTGAGAGGGATTCTTTGGGGTTTGAATAATTCACCTCTGGAAACATGGGTGGTACTTTCAACATCCTTAAACAACCCTTATTCAGGGACCTTTTGAGCGCGATGGGCTACTCGACTTGAAGAAAATTCTAACTGGGCCCCACCTGCAAGGTCATGCGTTGTTTACCTTGATATGAGATCACCATGTCGCGCACATATGGTTGTGATGCATGTGCCAGGTGTACCCTTATCAGACGGGTGGTCATGATGGGTATATTGGGCTTCATATATTTTACCCCAGTGTCACTTTTATGGCATGAACTGCTCTCTCACTCAATAATAATAATAACATCGAAAAATACCTTAGGAATGAGAACCCAGGTTCGAAATTTCCCCAAGACACCTGATGAAGGCTGGAGGGTATATCAGCCAAAATGTTGTGTTAACAACAAACAAGAAGAGGACAAATATCCGTCAAATGTAAATAATGTACATAATTCCTCATCTCTTAAATATAGAACTGTATTATCTAATTGGTACGGAGCCAACATTAGACTTCAATAATAATAGTAATAACAATAATAATAATAATAATAAATGGCCTACCAATGTATACTATGAGTTTCTTTGCCCTAGGAGTCGGGAAGACACTCGGCAAGAAATGGAAGCAAATTTGAAAGAAGAAAAAAAAAAGTAATAATAATAATAATAATAATATGATTGACATCGAAAAATACCTTAGGAATGAGAACCCAGGTTTGAAATTTCCCCCAAAACACCTGATGAAGGTTGGAGGATATATCAGCCGAAACGTTGTGTTAACAACAAACAAGATGAGGACAAATATCCGTCAAATGTAAATAATGAACAATAGCTTTTATTCTCTAAAAGTAGATGATAAATGAAAACCAATAATTATATATAAACCATGAATGCCTCAAGCCAATAACAGGAAGCCTCTGAGAGTTGTCAAGCTCCCAGAAATAGTAGCTAAATTTCCTTCAAATCAAGTTTGATTGTATTGTTGAAAAGTGTTTCATCAATGGTCTTTTTAATCAGAGATGACCGAAGGCACAAACAAGCAATTGTGGCAGAATATAAACTGCTAGCATCCCAGATGGATTCCTGATACTGTATTCACTTGGACAGCCATTCTTCCATTAAGAGAGAATAGACAGTACAAGAGATTAAACTTAATTAAGTGAAACAGAAAGACCTCTCGTAGTTATTACATATGCTTAATTCTATCGTAATTTTTTTTCATTTATTGAATCCAGATCATCAAATAGATATATTTGTCATTGTGCTGCAGCTTTAGATTAAAGGTATCCTTGATTAAGCAAACCTATGATCAAAAGCTTCCCATCAATGACTGTCCCATTTCTCTTTAACCATGGTGTGTTTGGAGCTGTATTATCTAATGACACACACACTATAGTTTATATATATATATGGAGTGGCTCTGTGGTAAGTAGCTTGCTTACCAACCACATGGTTCCAGAGTTCAGTCCCACTGCGTGGCACCTTGGGCAAGTGTCTTCTACTATAGCTTTGGGCCGATCAAAGCCTTGCGAGTGAGTTTGGAAGATGGAAACTAAAAGAAGCCCGTCGTATATATGTATATGTATATATATATATATATGTATGTGCATGTATATGTTTGTGTCTGTGTTTGTCACCTAAGATCACTTGACAACCGATGCTGGTGTGTTTACGTTCCCGTCACTTAGCAGTTCGGCAAAAGATGCCGATAGAATAAGTACTAGGCTTACAAAGAATAAGTCTTGGGGTTGATTTGTTTGACTAAAGGCAGTACTCCAGCATGGCCACAGTCAAATGACTGAAACTCGTGGAGTGGTTGGCATTAGGAAGGGCATCCAGCTGTAGAAACACTGCCAGATCAGACTGGAGCCTGGTGCAGCCCCTGGCTTCCCAGATCCTGGTCGAACTGTCCAACCCGTGCTAGCGTGGAAAACGAACGTTAAATGATGATGATGATGATGATGATAAGGCCTCTCGCTCAGAGTAAAAGGCAGACTGTATGATGCATGTGTATGAACTGCCATGCTACATGGCAGTGAAACATGGGCCGTGACTGCTGAGGACATGCGTAAGCTCATGAGGAATGAAGCCAGTATGCTCCGATGGATGTGTAATGTCAGTGTACTTACTCGACAGAGCGTTAGTACCTTGAGAGAAATGTTGTACCTAAGAAGCATCAGTTGTGGTGTGCAAGAGAGACGATTGCGCTGGTATGGTCATGTGGCGAGAATGGATGAAGATAGGTGTGTGAGAAAGTGCCAATCCCTAGCAGTTGAGGGAACCCATGGAAGAGGTAGACCCAGGAAAACCTGGGACAAGGTGGTGAAGCACGACCTTCGAACGTTAGGTCTCACCATGGAAATGACTAGAGACCGAGACCTATGGAAGTATGCTGTGCGTGAGAAGACCCGGCAAGACTAGTGAAGCCATAACCCGTGGCCCCTACCTGGGACGTAGTCAGTCCACCTGTGCATACCTTCCTTCTTGTGACACTTGTGAAGACCTGTTGAGGCAAGTGAAAATCAAAATCAAATCAAACCAAATCAAAATAGATGAACATCAATGGAATTTGTATCTTTGTGGTACCAGTGCCGGTGGCACATAAGAAAACCATCCGAACATGGCCATAGCCAGTACCGCATCGACTGGCCTCCGTGCTGTGGGCGCGTAACAAACACCATCCGATCGTGGCTGTTCGCCAGCCTCGTCTGGCACCTGTGTCGGTGGCACATAAAAAACACCATCCGAGCGTGGCCGTCTGCCAGCCTCGTCTGGCACCTGTGTCGGTGGCACATAAAAAACACCATTCGAGCGTGGCTGTCTGCCAGCCTCGTCTGGCACCTGTGTCGGTGGCACATAAAATCACCCACTATTCTCTCGGAGTGGTTGGCATTAGGAAAGGCATCCAGCTGTAGAAACACTGCCAGATCTGACTGGCCTGGTGCAGCCTTCGGGCTGCCAGACCCCAGTTGAACCGTCCGACCCATGCTAGCATGGAAAGCGGACGTTAAACGATGATGATGATACATATATGTATATGTGCATGTGTGTGTGTGTGTGTGTGTAAAATCTTTTAATAGTTTTATTGGGTGATTGTCCAGTGATTGGCTAAAACTAGATCTTCGCTTGTTGAATCCATTGAGGCAGTTCTTATCTATAGCTTTTGTGAAGTTATACAAATAAAAGACAAATTTCCTTTTCAGTTGACACTTATCTCTATCTAGTAACCTTTTCCTTCCCACCACACACACACACACACACAGATGGTTTTGAATTCATCAATACAAATAAAGAACTCATTCGTCAGTCCAACAGAAGTACACTGAAGATTATTCAAATCGTGAATAACGATATATCAAATATTGCTGTCTGGAACTGAGTGAAATCATGACATAATAACATGGACATATCAAAATACGTAAATGCAAACATAGGCCTAGACATGGTTGTGAGGTTGAAAAGGTTGCTTTGCAAACATGTTAGCTTTGGTTGTGGTCATATTGTGTGGAGTGAAGGAAGGTACATAGCTTGGTGGTCAGGGTATTTCGCATGTGAACATAAGGTTTTCGGTTAGATACCGGGAGGCATGCTGAGTCCTTGAACAAAATACATTACGTCATGTTGCACATTAATTCCTCAAACCGGTTGTGCCACATTCACTGGATCAACAGTAGCAGTCATTGCCATAACCAACAGTATACCAGTATATCTATGTGTATATATATGTACACACACACACACATATATATAGGTGCAGGAGTGGCTGTGCTGTAAGTACCTTGCATACCAACCACATGGTTCTGGGTTCAGTCCCACTGTGTGGCACCATGGGCAAGTGTCTTCTACTATAGCCTTGGGCCAACCAAAGCCTTGTGAGTGGATTTGGTAGATGGAAACAGAAAGAAGCCCGTTGTATAAATATATATTTATACGGCAGAGTGTAAGTACCTTGAGAGAAAAGCTGGACCTAAGAAGCATCAGTTGTGGTGTGCAAGAGAGACGTTTGCGCTGGTATGGTCATGTGGCGAGAATGGATGAAGATAGTTGTGTGAAAAAGTGCCACACCCTAGCGGTTGAGGGAACCTGTGGAAGAGGCAGACCCAGGAAAACCTGGGACGAGGTGGTGAAGCACGACCTTCGAACTTTAGGTCTCACTGAGGAAATGACTAGAGTCCGAGACCTCTGGAAGTGTGCTGTGCGCGAGAAGACCCGGCAGGACAAGTGAGTCCACAACCCGTGGCCTTCTACATGGGATGGAGCCAGCCTACGTATGCATACCTTCCCTTCTTGGGACACAAAACTCTACTTGTGAAGACGTGTGAGGCAAGTGAGGATCAGAATCGAAATCGATCAATGGAAATTGCGGATGTGCTACCAGTGCCGGTGGCATGTCGAAACTCTGCTTGTGAAGACCCATTGAGGCAAGTGAGGATCAGAATCGAAATCGATCAATGGAAATCGATCAATGGAAATTGCAGATGTGTTACCAGTGCCGGTGGCATGTAAGAGAACTTTCCGTTTCGCGACCGTTGCCAGCACCGCCCCGTTTCGTGTCCGTTGCCAGCCTCGCCTGGCCCTCGTGCCGGTGGCACATAAAAAGCACCATCCGTTCGTGGCCGTTTGCCAGCTCTGTCTGGCACCAGTGCGGGTGGCACGTAAAAAGCACCCACTACACTCACGGAGTGGTTGGCGTTAGGAAGGGCATCCAGCCGTAGAAACACTGCCAGATTTGACTGGGCCTGATGAAGCCTTCTGGCTTCACAGACCCCAGTTGAACCGTCCAACCCATGCTAGCATGGAAAACGGACGCTAAATGATGATGATGATGATGATGATGTATGTGTATACAGTGGGACTGAACCCGGAACCATGTGGTTGGCAAGCAAGCTACTTACCACACAGCCACTCCTAATATATATATATATATATATATATATAAATAAAAAGCACCATCTGAATGTGGCCATTGCCAGTGCCTCCTGACTGGCTCCTGTGCCGGTGGCATGTAAAAGACGCTATCTGAACGTGATTGATGCTAGGCCCGCCTGTCTGGCTCCTGTGCTGGTGGCATATAAAAAAGAGTGGTTGGTGTTAGGAAGGGCATCCAGCTGTAGAAACATTGCCAGATCAGATTGGAGCTTGGTGCAGCCACTGGCTTTCCACGCCTCAGTCAAACCATCCAGCCCATGCCAGCATGATAAATGGATGTTAAACGATGATGATGATGATGATACACACACACACATGAGAGGGTGTGGAAAAGTTCATAGCTTTAAAGGTATCATAAAAGGCCTGGCTGGAAGTTGTTCATACTTCTGAGTTTTTCAACAGATCTTAGAAAATCTGAAGGATCCCTGCAATCAACGTGTGAATCTGAGAGGGGAATATGTTGACTAAAATCATAACTAACTGTTCCTCCTGTATTTTCTTTGACCCAAAGCCAGGAACAGTACTTCTTCGTAACACAGCACATGAACACACAAATAATTATGTAATTTACCATTGTATGATTACCAAATCATACAATTCCTCAAATGCTCATTATTGTTTTTTTGCTATTTTATAATTTCATACGAGCACTTAACTTCCTTTTTGTAAAAAATCTCTCACAGCATAGCTGTGTGATAAGAGGCTTGCTTTCTAATCACATAATTCCAGGTTCAGTCTCACTGCATGGCACCTTGGGCAAGTGCCTTCTACTATAACTACAGGATGACCAAAGCCTTATGAGTAGATTTGGCAGACAGAAACTGAGAGAAGCCTGTTGTATATAAGTATATGTATATATCTATGTATGTGTGTCTGTGTTTGTCTGCACCTCCACCGCTTGACAACCTGTGTTGGTGTATTTATGTCCCCATAACTTAGTGGTTTGGCCAGACAGATCGATAAAATAAGTACCAAGCTTTAAACAAAATGTACATTCGACTATAAATTCTTCAAGGCAGTGCCCCAGTATGGCCACAGTCTAATGACTGAAACAAGTAAAAGCTAAAAGACATATGTCTATAAGTGTGCGTCTTTGTGTCTGTATTTGTCCTTCCACTCTCGCTCACACCTTGAAAACTGGTGTTGGTGTGTTTACATCCCCATAACTTAGTGGCTCAACCAAAGGCACCAATCTAAGTACTGAGGTTAACTAAAACCTGTTAAAGGGGTGCCCCAGCATGGCCACAGTCTGTTGACTGAAATAAGTAAAAAAAATAAAAAGATAAAATGCTGTAAGATAAACTTATGCAGACTTCTAATTTTAACAGACAATTACTCATATATTATTCATTTCACAAATATTTATTATAGACTTCCATTGCAGACATTTATTTAGACTGTGCATTAGTTTCATGTTGTGGCTGTGTGGTAAGTAGCTTGCTTACCAACCACATGGTTCCAGGTTCAGTCCCACTGCGTGGTACCTTGGGCAAGTGTCTTCTACTATAGCCTCAGGCTGATAAACACAGATATACAAACACACACACACACATATATATATATATACATATACATATATACGACGGGCTTCTTTCAGTTTCCATCTACCAAATCCACTCACAAGGCTTTGGTTGGCCTGAGGCTATAATAGAAGACACTTGTCCAAGGTGCCCCGCAGTGGGACTGAACCTGGAACCATTTGGCTGGTAAGGAAGCTACTTACCACACATCCACTCCTTGGAGATATAATTTCAAAGTGTTTAGGGTGTCATAGTGAGGTTCTGATTAAAGACTTTGCAATTAAAAAATTAAGGAGAAAACATTCCAAATATGAATAAAATGGAAGCATACAAAAATAAACATTATTTTCCATCTTGCTGCAAATTTTGTTTCATTTTGGAAAAAAAAAATTATTTTAAGGATTAATATCATTATATTTTGAATTACAAATATATGGGGGCAGCTGAATCATTTTAGTGCTTAGGTCTTCTGTGGGTCTTAATCCGGCCCTTGATGTAGAGATGAATGTCATAAATGGAATAAAGATGGAGGTGTGTCTAATGGTAAATATCAGTTCTGGAGAAGGTGAATGAATTCTAATTCACAATGGTTCGGGAAGTAGGGGCCAGCACAGATGGGGACCAGTATAACAAACTTGTAGGTAAATCATAAGATGTGTTGATGTTATGTGGGTGATATGTATGTATATGTATAACAGTTTTCTGTACAGCTTCTGTCAGCCAATTTCATTTACAAGGAACCAGTCAGTCTGAAATTACAGTAGAAGAAACTTACCCAAGATGTCAGTGTGACTGAACCAAAAATCACATCGTTAAGAAGAGAAATTCTTAAACACAGTCATTTATGATTGTATGTATGTATGCATGCATGTATGAATGTATATGTATCCATGTATGTATGTATATATGTATGCATACATACATGCGAATATGTATGTATGAGTGTGTACATGTGAGTGTCCATGTGTTTGTTTATATGTATGTATGCATGTCTGTCTGTCTGCATGTATGTATGAATATATATGTATGTATATGTATGTATGTATGTATATGTATGTATATGTATGTATGAATGTATATGTATGTATATGTATGTATGAATGTATATGTATGTGTATGTATGTATGTATGTATGTATGCATGAATGTACATGCGAATCTGTATATGTTGTTTGTTGTGTAGTGTGTGCATGTATTGTATGTATGTATGTTGTGTATGTATGTATGTATTATATGTATGCATGCATACATACATGCGAATATGTATGTGTGTTTTTGTGTATGTGTGTGTATGTATGTATGTATGTATGTATGTATGTATGTATGTATGCATGCATGTACGCATGTGTGTGCGTGTGTATGTGTAAGCATGTACATGTGCATGTGTCTTCGTGCCTTATTGCCTGAAGGGTCCGGAGCCTCGTGATTGCTGTTGTTACAGACATCATTCGAAATATTCTTTATATGACAGGAATATTTATCAACTGACAACACATATTAATTGGCAAATTCGCTTGATATTTCAACTGCTTCTTCTGCACCATATCATTGCTTACCATTAATGCCAAACCATATTTATCATTTTGCTTCATTTCATATCAGCTTCGGTAAAGTTAAAATGACTAAGTAGATACAACATTAGACTGCCAACTTTTGCTTCTTCAAATACCTGAACACATTAAATTATTTTCCATCTCTTCTTGGATACCTGTGGCCTTTTTGAAGCTATCCCTATTTCTATATGTGTGCAAGTACATGTGCCTGTCAGGTATCATCATCATCATCATTTAGTGTCTGTCTTCCATGCTGGCATGGGTTGGACGGTTTGACAAGGAGCCAACCAGCCAGAGAATTGCACCAGGTGCCATTGTCTGCTTATGCGTTTTGTACGTATGTGTGTGTTTATGTATGTGTGTGTTTATGAATGCCTGGGAACTATCTGAAGGATTGGAATATTAGGATACTATCATCATTTAGTGTCTATCTTCCATGCTGGCATGGGTTGGACGGTTTGACAAGGAGCTAACCAGCCAGAGAACTGCACCAGGTGCCATTGTCTGTTTATGTGTTTATTAGTGGAGTGCTAAGAGCACCATCCGAGCATGATTGTTGCCAGAGCAGCTAACTGACTTCCGTGCCAATGGCACATAAAAAGTACCATTCGAGCGTGATTGTTACCAGCATCGCCTTACTGGCACTTGTGCCAGTGGAATGTGAAAAACATTTGAGTGAGGTCGTTGCCAGTGCCACTGGACTGGCTCCTGTGCAGGTGGCATGTAAAAAAACACCATTTTGAGCATGGCCGTTGCCAGTACTGCCTGATTGTCTCTCATGCTAGTGGCACGCAAAAGCACCCACTACACTCTTGGAGTGGTTGGTGTTAGGAAGGGCATCCAGCTGTAGAAACTCTGCCAGATCAAGATTGGAGCCTGGTTTGGTGGAAGATTTTAATTCAAAACTTATGAAAACAAGACATTTGTACTCAGAACCAGAGCCAGTTTCAGCCAGGTTGGTAAAGAAAGGGTTAAAAGAAATATGATAGTTCACAAAACATTCCTTCAGAATCAGATTCCAAAGGGCGAAAATAGAGAAGAAACTTGAATAATATCTGTCACTTGTATTTTGAACCCTTGTCAGTCAGCAGCTGGTCTTAAAAGTTATCTAAGGGCTCATCAACAGAGTGATTGTACTGTGATGGGATGTGGTGTGTGTGTGTTGATAAGACGGCTATCACCTCCCAAGATGAAGCAATCATCATGTATATATGTATGCATACCCCATCATTTCTTAAAACTGAAATAGCACATTAACTGCTATTGTAGCCCCTAAATAACCGTAAAGAGATAGAATGGCCTTGATTGGGAATCAGACATAAGTGTGCTTGATCATGTTTGACCTATGACTATACGACAACAACATGGATGATTGTGAATAATTGTGACAGGATGATATACATGAATAATAGGCACAGGAGTGGCTGTGTGGTAAGTAGCTTGTGGCACCTTGGGCAAGTGTCTTCTACTGACCAAAGCTTTGTGAGTGGATTTAGTAGATGGAAACTGAAAGAAGCCCATCATATGTGTGTGTGTGTATGTTTGTGTTTGTATTTGTCCCCTCACCATCGCTTGACAACTGATACTGGTGTGTTTACATCCCCATAACTTAGCAGTTCAGCAAAAGAGACCGATAGAATAAGTACTAGGCTTACAAAGAATAAGTCCTGAGGTCGATTTGTTCGACTAAAGGCAGTGCTCCAGCATGGTCGCAGTCAAATGACTGAACCAAGTAAAAGAATAAAAGAATGAATGTTCATAGGTCTAAATTACACTTTGCTAATGGTTCCTTACTAAATTACTTACAACAGATGTACAATTAAAATCCTCAATGAACGACACTACTTTCTTTTCAGGAAAGAGTTCTTCAGAGGTATTATATATATAAAACAATGCTAATATAAGTATATCCATGTATGAAACTAAAACTCTAAATGACAAAATAAAATTGATAAGAGATAATCCTTAGCATGAATAAAAATAAGGATAATTTATCCACATGGGTTTGGTTCAAAATTCCAGGAATGTCACTGAATTAAAAGTAACTGGAAGCAGGCCAGCCAGAGAGTGAGAGTAAAGGGTGAAACATTGTAAGTGAAAGAACAAAGATGAAAATAATTTTAATATATAATAACAGCAATTTATCATCTCAAATTCAAACAAACTTTATACTTATATATATTTATGTGTGTGTGTATGTGTATGCTTCTATGATATATGTATATATATGTATATATGTATATATATTTATGTATATATATTTATGTATGTATGTATGTATGTATGTATGTATATGTATGTATATATATGTGTTGACACACTCATAATTAATCTTATATCTTTGTTAAAATAAATATGTTTTGGCATAGATGTATATGTGGACATAGAACTGTCTTTATGGGTTGGTATTTGCATATAAATCATTGTCTATACGTGTTTGTAGTATATGTAGATCTAATACAAAATAACACAGTGTATTCATAATTTACTTAGAATCAAAACTTCAAGTTGTTTTTTTTCATTTATTTTACTTTTTTTTTTTACTGTATTTGATTATATATATATATTATATATATATATACACACATATGTATAATATGTGTGTGTGTGTATGTTTTTTAGCCATTGAAGAGATTCATGATTGAAGAATCCTTTTTATTTTAGAAATATATTTCAAAAGGTGAACAGTGGTCGATATTCAGAAAGATTTTTTCTGAAGCAAAAAAAAAAAAAAAAAAAAAATAAAATAATAATAATAATAACAACAACAACAGCAATAACAAAACAAACAAAAAATAAAGTAAAATAGAATCGATGAATTGAAGATATAAAAGAAGTTTGATGTTATGTTTGGTTATTTCAACTGATTTATTAAAGAAAAATTTCTATAAAAGTAGTCATTTCATAAATTTAAAATATTACCAAAAATTAC
>NC_042998.1:23946771-23979271 GCF_006345805.1 Octopus sinensis
TATATATATATATATATATATATATATATATATATATATATTTGATATTCATATATATGGTGTATATATATATGTGTGTATATATACACAAATATATATATATACACATACACATACACACACACACACATACATATACATGTGTATCTGTCTGTGTCTGTGTGTCTGTCTGTGTTAGTGTATGTATGCATGAATGAGATTTTATGCTTAAAGTACGAAAGCTCAGAGAAGACACAAATTATACGCATATACAAATAGATGTTGATGATGGATGAGGCGTAAGATAGAAGACGGTGCGGTGCGCCTCATCTTCCCAGTTACTCTCATCCTACCACCACCACCACTGCCACCACCACCACCACCACCACCACCGTCACCACCATCACCACCACCACCGCCACCACCACTATTACAGTTGTCAACATCTTTTGTGATAAGAACGTATCCTATCGTGATATTACAAATTTATTTCTCTATATAAGTGCTCGGCGTATTCATTATACTCACCTACATTTACAAAGTAATATCGAGTTATATCATTCGTTATGGTTCCCTCTTTTCTAACGAACGCACATACACATGCACACACGCGCGCGTGCATTGAAGCGTGGAATAAACTACCCGCATCAGTTGTTAGCTGTCGAGACACTACATCCTCCAAAACTTCCATGCTTCCTGAAATCCGCCAACAGCACACCTGATGGCCTTTTTCTTTCTTATTTCTTTTCTTAGTTATAGTGTACCTGAGCACTGTAGCACTGTATACAGCAATTTCTTTCATATATCGTATTTCATATCATACATGTGTACATTATATGCATATTTACGTGCTATATACATACATACATTACATACATACATACATACATACATAATACATATATATTATATAGATATATAGATATATATATATAATATATATAAATAAAGGTAATCCAAACAAGAAAGCACAAAAAAAACAACAACGCGGGAGACCGTGGAACAAATATAGTATTATTGGACGCTCAGGAAAGAAGGAAGAAGGAGGGTTAACGTTTCGAGCGGAGCTCTTCGTCGGAAAGATCCAGAGAAGGGAAGACAGAGGAAAAAGAATCGCCAACGGTACACACGCGGTCACATTTTGAAAAAAAAAAATATTATTCGGCAAATGCCACATAGAGGAAGCTCTCAGTAATAACAGTGTAGCAAAACCGCGGTGCCCCAGCATGGCCGCAGCTCTGAGTTGAAACTGATAATACTATATTTGTGTATATATATATGTGTGTATATATACACAAATAATATATATAAAACATACACATACCACACACCCACATACATATACATGTGTATCTGTCTGTGCTGTGTGGTCTGTCTGTGTTAGTGTATGTATGCATGAATGAGATTTTATGCTAAAGTACGAAAGCTCAGAGAAGACACAAATTATACGCATATCCAAATAGATGTTGATGATGGATGAGGCGTAAGATAGAAGACGGTGCGGTGCGCCTCATCTTCCCAGTTACTCTCATCCAACCACCACACCACTGCCACCACCACCACCACCACCACCCCGCCACCACCACCACCACCACCACCGGCCACACCACTATTACAGTTGTCAACATCTTTTGTGATAAAACGTATCCTATCGTGATATTACAAATTTATTTCTTATATAAGTGCTCGGCGTCTTCATTATACTCACCTACATTTACAAAGTAATATCGAGTTATATCATTCGTTATGGTTCCCTCTTTTCTAACGAACGCACATACCATGACACACACGCGCGCGGGCATTGAAGCGTGGAATAACTAAGACCCGCATCAGTTTTTAGCTGTCGAGACACTACATCCTCCAAAACTTCCATGCTTCCTGAAATCCGCCAACAGCACACCTGATGGCCTTTTTCTTTCTTATTTCTTTCTTTTCTTAGTTATAGTGTACCTGAGCACTGTAGACACTGTATACAGCAATTCTTTCATATATCGTATTTCATATCATACATGTGTACATTATATGCATATTTACGTGCTATATACATAACATACATAACATACATACATATATTTATATATATAGATATATTATATATATATATAATAAAGGTAATCCAAACAAGAAAGCACCAAAAAAAAACAACACGCGAGGACGTGGAACAAATATAGTATTATTGGACGCTCAGGAAAGAAGGAAGAAGGAGGTTTAACGTTCGAGCGGAGCTCTTCGTCGGAAAGATCCAGAGAAGGGAAGACAGAGGAAAAAGAAGAATCGCCAACGGTACACACGCGGTCACATTTTGAAAAAAAAAAAAATATTATTCGGCAAATGCCACATAGAGGAAGCTCTCAGTAATAACAGTGTAGCAAAACCGCGGTGCCCCAGCATGGCCGCAGCTCTGAGTTGAAACTGATAATACATATATGTGTATATATATATATATTATTTTATTCTTTTCTTTTATTTGTTTGTTTGTTTCAGTCATTTGACTGCGGCCATGCTTGAGCACGGCCTTTAGTCAAGCAAATCAACTTCAAGGACTGTAAGTCCTAGTACTTATTTGTAAGCCTAGTACTTATTCTATCGGTCTCTTTTGCCGAGCCGCTAAGTTATGGGGACGTAAACACACCAACATCGGTTGTCAAGCGACGGTGGCGGGACAAACACAGACACACAAATATATATATATATATATATATATATAATATATATATATATATATATATAGGCGCAGGATGGCTGTATGGTAAGTAGCTTGCTAACCAACCACATGGTCCCGGGTTCATCCCACTGCGTGGCATCTTGGGCAAGTGTCCTCTGCTATAGTCTTGGGCCGACCAAAGCCTTGTGAGTGGATTTGGTAGACGGAAACTGAAAGAAGCCTGTCGTATATATGTATATATATATATATATATATATATATGTGTGTGTGTGGTGTGTGTGTGTATATATGTTTGTGTGTCTGTGTTTGTTCCTCTAGCATTGTTTGACAACTGATGCTGGTGTGTTTTTCGTCCCCGTCACTTAGCAAAAGTACTGGGCTTACAAAGAATAAGTCCCGGGGTCGATTTGCTCGACTAAAGGCGGTGCTCCAGCATGGCCGCAGTCAAATGACTGAAACAAGTAAAAGAAAGAAATATATATATATATATATATATTATATATATATTGCATCTACTTAAATATTACATTTATACCTACGTACACATATATGTATGTATGTGATGATTAAGTAGATGCCTAGTTAAAAATTAAACTGGAAGAACCACAATTTAAGTACAGCACTCAATAACATAGAGATTAAATATACGTTTCTTCAGATGATGGCACTTAAAAGACTGGTTGAATTTCTTTTGCGTTCTGAAACTCGAAACAAATACGGCTAAGCTCATGAGTGCTGTTAGCTGTGTAAGTGCATGAGTGCATGTGTCCTATGTGAGTATTTGTGAGTGTGTGTGTTTTGTTATGCATGGGAGTTGAAAGAATAAGCAGATTTCAGTAGAAGCTTCGATAGAGCTTTATTAACCGAGCTAAATCTGTGCTTCCAAATAACACGGTTCTGGGATCATTCCCATTGTGTGGTACCTTGAGAAAGTGTCTTCTGCTATATATAACCTCGAACCGACCAAAGCCTAGCGCGTGGATTTGCTTGATGGAAACTAAAAGAAGCCCGACGTATACATATGTGCATATGTGTGTGTGTGTGTTTGTGTCTGTGTTTTTCTCCCATCTCCACTTGACAACCGGCGTTGGTGTGTTTATGTCCCTGTAACTTAAGCGGTTTGTCAAAAGAAACCTACAGAATAAATATTAGGTTTAAAAAGTAAGAACTGGGGTCATTCATTCAATTAAGAGTTCTTCAATGCTTTGCTCCAGCATGGCCGCAGTCTAATTACTGAAATAAGAGAAAGTAAAAGAAAAGCATTAGATAAAACCTTGTAACTCATGTGCAGCTGAAACCTACGAATTTTCTTTTCTTTTCTTAAAATGAATACTTCGAAAGAATCTTAGCATGCCTGGTGTATAACATGCAATTTTTTTCACCATGATACAGCAAAAGAGCAAACATTAGTCTAAATACCACATGAATACTTATCACTAAATTTAAAATCTCCAAAGCGTAGCTGTGTGGTAAGTAGCTTCCTTACCAACCACATGGTTTCGGGTTCAGTCCCACTTCGTGGCACTTTGGGCAAGTGTCTTCTGTTATAGCCTCAGGCCGACCAAAGCCTTGTGAGTGGATTTGATAGACGGAAACTGAAAGAAGCTCGTCGTATATATGTATATATGTATGTATGTGTGTGTATATGTTTGTGTGTCTGTGTTAGTCCCTCCAACATTGCTTGACAACCAAAGCTGGTGTGTTTACATCCCTATAACTTAGCAGTTCAGCAAAAGAGACTGAGAGAATAAGTACTAGGCTTACAAAGAATAAGTCCTGGGGTTGATTTTCTTGACTAAAAGCGGTGCTCCAGCATGGCCACAGTCAAATGACTGAAATAAGTAAAAGAGTAAAAGAATATAACAGGATTTCAAAAGCAATGTTACAGGAATCTCATCCATTACAGGAATAACGCGTTCTTGAAAATAAAAACACTTGTTGTAACGCGAAATCTCGTTGGTCGAAATTAATTTTCCCATTGATTTTCATGTTATGAATTCATAATGCTTTCTGACGAACGGTTACTGAAGAGAAAAAGAAAAGGAAAGAAAAGCAACAAAATAAAAGTAAAAGCAACAGGACCACTTGTGAGCATGATAATAATAATAATAATAATAATAATAATAATAATAATAATGATAATAATAATAATAATAATAATAATGATAATAATAATAATAATAATAATAATAATAATAATAATGATAATAATAATGATAATAATGATAATAATAATGATAATAATAATAATAATGATAATAATAATAATAATGATAATAATAATAATGATAATAATAATGATAATAATGATAATAATAATGATAATAATAATAATAATGATAATAATAATAATAATGATAATAATAATAATGATAATAATAATGATAATAATGATAATAATAATGATAATAATAATAATAATGATAATAATAATAATAATGATAATAATAATAATGATAATAATAATGATAATAATGATAATAATAATGATAATAATAATAATAATGATAATAATAATAATAATGATAATAATAATAATGATAATAATGATAATAATGATAATAATAATGATAATAATAATAATAATGATAATATAATAATAATGATAATAATAATAATGATAATAATAATGATAATAATGATAATAATATGATAATAATAATGATAATAATAATAATGATAATAATAATAATAATGATATAATAATGATAATATAATGATAATAATAATAATGATAATAATAATGATAATAATGATAATAATAATAATAATAATAATAATAATGATAATAATAATGATAATAATAATAATAATAATAATAATAATGATAATAATAATGATAATAATAAATAATAATAATAATAATAATGATAATAATAATGATAATAATAATGATAATAATAATAATGATAATTAATAATGATAATAATGATAATAATAATATAATGATAATAATGATAATAATAATAATAATAATAATAATAATAATAATAATAATAATGATAATAATAATGATAATAATGATAATAATGATAATAATAATGATAATAATAATAATGATAATAATAATGATAATAATGATAATAATAATAATAATAATAATAATAATGATAATAATAATGATAATAATAATGATAATAATGATAATAATAATGATAATAATAATAATGATAATAATAATGAATAATGATAATAATAATAATAATAATAATAATAATGAATAATAATGATAATAATAATGATAATAATAATGATAATAATGATAATAATAATGAATAATAATAATGATAATAATAATAATGATAATAATAATGATAATAATAATGATAATAATGATAATAATAATGATAATAATAATAATGATAATAATAATGATAATAATGATAATAATAATAATAATAATAATAATAATGTAATAATAATGATAATAATAATAATAATAATAATAATAATGATATAATAATGATAATAATAATATAATAATAATAATAATGATAATAATAATGATAATAATAATGATAATAATAATAATGATAATAATAATGATAATAATGATAAAATAATAATATGATAATAATGATAATAATAATAATATAATAATAATAATAATAATAATAATGATAATAATAATGATAATAATGATAATAATGATAATAATAATAATAATGATAATAATGATAATAATAATAATAATAATAATAATAATGATAATAATGATAATAATGATAATAATAATAATAATAATAATAATAATAATAATAATAATGATAATAATAATTTCTAATTTATACTGCATACACAGTATAATATGCATATATAAAAGCATTTGAAGAGAAATACCTCAGGGTTAGCACTCATAGAGAAATAATTGTAATATCATGATAGGATACGTTCTTATCACAAAAGATGTTGACAACTGTAATAGTGGTGGTGGTGGTGGTGGTGGTGGTTGTGGTAGGATGAGAGTTACTGGGAAGATGAGGGGCACTATCTTCTATCTTATAGCTCATCCATCATTAACATCTATTTAAAGGAATAAAGAACTTATCCAGAATTGATTGACGTTTATGATGCATCATCTCTTTGTGCTAGTCTGTGTAGGAACGGAGCTCATTGTAAACTCATTTTGTAATTTTTATGTTACATTCATGGTTAAGGCTGTCATCGGGAAAGAAGCCTGTTTCCCAGCTACATGGTTCCGGGTTCAGTCCCACTGCGTGCCACCTTGAGTAAGTGACTTCTACTATAGCCTTGGGTCGACCAAAGCCTTGTGAGTGGATATGGTAGAGGGAAACTGAAAGAAGCCCATCGTATACCCGTTTAATACAATGATTGCATTGTAATTAAAAACATTTATGTATTAAGAATTTGGGTACTTTAGCAACAGTATATTGGATAAATACTATCCCTTAGTGGGTTACAGCCATAACCCCTAACTTACTTTATATATATATATATATATATATATATATATGTATGGGTGTATACATTTATGTGTGCCTTTGTGTCTGTGTTTGTCCTCCACCACCGCTTGACAACCTGCACTGGTGTGTTTATGTCCCCGTAACTTAGCAGTTCACCAAAAAACACCGATAGAATAAGTACTAAGCTTTAAAAATAGATCCTGGGGTTGATTTACTTTACAGAAGCCCTTTAAGGCAGTGCCCCAACATATAGCTGCAGTAGAATGACAGAAACAAGCAAAAGATCAATATATTACTCCGTAAGTGCTAATTCTTTAGCAATATTCTTTGTATTCAATTCAAGGGAAATTGGTAGAATTTTCGTATTCTCAACTGAATTCTCAGCTTGCTGCTGTTCTGAAAGCATTAGCATCTCGTTAGATAAACTTTCTCTATGGGATACAAACAGTTTAACCATGAATTAATCTCTATGATTGCTATATCTTTACATTAATATATATGCATACACACAGATATATATATATGCTGAAGCTGAATGTGCCCCCGAGGGATTTTCATTCATTTATATTACACAATCCATTTAGACATCATTTATATAACTTAAATATCGATTGTTTACACGTATTATCTCTGTATTGTTGTCAGCACATTGGTACAATAAAAAATCTGAGTAACTTAGAAAATTAATTTGGCGTGTTTGACTTCAAAGCTTCATCAGTTGGTAGTTGCCTGGTCCTGGGATTTCTTATTTGTTGTTGATGAGCATGTATTCCTTTCCGCAAAGTTGATATCGTTTGTCATTTATAATCTTTGTTATTGTTACATCCATTATATTAAATATATTTCTTGATGCATATCGGAAGTGTCCCGATATAAATTCCTATATTGCAGCTTCAATGAAATTAATGTAGATTCTGCCGTTCTTCCTAATTTTCTTACTGTTAGAGTTGAAATTTTAGTGAATTATTCAATGCTGGTTAATATTTCCTTTGAATTGTTTCATTTTTCCTTACATTTTGCATTTTTTTTTGGCCATGGTATATTATAAGCAAGACTGTAGGCTTCTGTATTTCTTGGATTATGTGTTAGTACCTAGGGCAAATTATTGAGTTTCAAAAGTGAATTTTACCTTTCACAGTTTGGCATGCTCTATTAAACTGAATTAATGTTGCTGGGTACTATCTTTTTTAATTCTCTTAAGTCATTATCTTGATCTTAATTTTACGGTTTCTTTTTTCCAAATTAAATTTTATATTCATTCTTGTATGACAAGAAACAAATAGCCAAGTATTTTTTAGAGTCTGTTGGTTTTAAGTTACTGCCGGTTTCCATTTTCAACTCTCTTTTACTTGTTTCAGCCATTTGACTGTGGCACCTCCTTTAGTCGAGCAAATCGACCCCAGGACTTATTCTTTGTAAGCCTAGTACTTATTATATCAGTCTCTTTTGCTGAACCGCTAAGTTACAGGGACGTAAACACACCACCATCGGTTATCAAGCGATGGGGGGGACAAACACAAACACATAAACATATACATACACACACATACATACATACATATATATATATATATATTTAATACATATACACGACGGGCTTCTTTCAGTTTCCATCTACCAAATCCACTCACAGGGCTTTCATCGGCCCGAGGCTATAGTAGAAGACACTTGCCCAAGGTGCCACGTAGTGGGACTGAACCTGGAACCATGTGGTTCATAAGCAAGCTACTTACTACACAGCTACTCCTATGGCTATACTTACCACACAGCCCTTTAAATGTCTAAAATATTCAAAGAGGTATTTTTTAAAACTATTTTTACATCTTAAAATGAATATTGTTTTTAGACTTTTGGTGTTGATCAGGATTGTATATAAATGTGATAAAGCAACCATTCAAGTATCATTTTCAGGCTTCTAATGAATTTCTATGGAACTTGTTACCATATTTTGATCTGGCCCGTTCATATATTTGTACTTGTCAGTACGCCATGACTAATTTAGCGTAAGTTGTTATCTCTTTGGTGGGTTTAGTTCACTTTGAACTTTTAAACCCAAACCAAATGATAACAAAGGAGATCTACCGCGAGCAGCTTGAGCGGCTCAAGTCAGTGGTAAAAGAAAATCGACCATCTTTGGTTTCAAGACGAAAGGTGTTCTTCCATCAGGATAATCCTCGACCACATACAGAGAGGATGACATTCCAAAGGCTGGAGCAATTTGAATGGGAAACGATGCCCCACCTATCATATTCGCCGGTCATTTCTCCATCTGATTATCATTTATTCCACAGTCTTCAAAATCATTTGGACAGAAAAAAAATATAAATTCTGTAGACGAGGTCAGAAGAGTAGTGGAGGAGTATTTATCGTCATAGATAAGTAAAATTTGGAAGAGAGGCCTTGCAAGTCAACCAGATAGATGGAAGAACATTGTAGAAAATGAAGAAGAGTATATTTTAGATTAGAGAACTTTGTTTATCTTAATTTTGAAAAATAAAAGAATAAAAAATACCCACATTGTTTATGGGATGACCGAATATATATATATATTTCTTTACTACCCACAAGGGGCTAAACACAGAGGAGACAAACAAGGACAGACAAAGGGATTAAGTCGATTACATCGACCCCAGTGCGTAACTGGTACTTAATTTATCGACCCCGGAAGGATGAAAGGCAAAGTCGACCTCGGCGGAATTTGAACTCGGAACGTAGCGGCAGACAAAATACGGCAATGCATTTCGCCCGGCGTGCTAACGTTTCTACCAGCTCGTCGCCTTTTTATATATATAGATATGTTGGGCTTCAACCCTGTTTCTGTCCACTAAATTCACTCACAAGGCTTTGGTCGACCCAAAGCAATAGTAGAAGACACTTACCCAAGGTGCCACGCAATGGGACTGAACCCGGAACCATGTGATTGGGAAGCAAGCATCTTACCACATGCCCATGTCTGCACCTAAGTTTCGATTGTAGTTAGACCTGTATAAAATTGCCTTTGGGTTATAATTTCTATTCCTTTGTGTAAATTTGTTTCACCTTATTTTGATAAATATTCCATCATGAGGAAAACATAATTTTTGTTTCTTCTGATAAAGTTGTTTCCTTGTCGAAAATTTTCTGGAATTAATGTAATTTTTTGTATCCATGACGACAATAAATTTGCCTGTTTTGGTAAGTTGTGTTTTTAAATTTTCTTTATGAATGATTTATCAGCATTTTATGCCTTTTTAAATTCGGTTTCGCAATTACTGAGCGGTACTTTTTATAGACTTTTCAAAATATACAAGAGTAGAACAATATACGATGCCTGCAGAGAATCAGTGTGTATTGATATACCACTTCATAATGATCTTAAATTAAGCGGATTACTCTTGCAAAACACATAGACTCGGTAAATTCTTTTGAAACCTTTTCTACAACACATTCTGAATTTCATATGAATTGACTCTGACATCTTAAAACCAACACTAGAAGAAAATAAAAAATAAAATAGAAACAGACAGAACACCACAGACATATGTATTAATGGGTATCGAAATGTGATATCGAAAATTTTTTCAACATATTATAGGCGTAGGAGCGCTGTGTGGTAAGTAGCTATTTACGAACCACACGGTTCCAGGTTCAGTCCTACTGTGTGGCACCTTGGGTAAGTGTCTCCTACTATAGCCTCAGGCCAACCAAAGCCTTGTGAGTGGATTTGGTAGGCGGAAACTGAAAGAAGCCCATCGTATATATGTATATATATATATATATATATATATATATATAATATATATATATATATATGTATGTATGTATATGTATATGTATGTGTGTGTGTATGTTTGTGTGTCTGTGTTTGTCCCCCCAACATCGCTTGACAACCGATGCTGGTGTGTTTACGTCCCCGTAACTTAGCTGTTTGGCAAAAGAGACCTATAGAATAAGTACTAGGCTTACAAAGAATAAGTCCTGGGGGCGATTTGCTCGACTACAGGCAGTGCTCCAGTATGGCCATAGTCAAATGACTGAAACAAGTAAAAGAGTAAAAGAGTATATTACTTGAACAAGTGGAGAAAAACTTCATGACAAAAAAGAAAAGAACCTGTGAAAGAATTATTTTGATCTCAGTGGATACCTTTACAGGTAAATAATAGGGTACACAATGGAAGTAAAGTCACTCCAATGAATGCTAATTTAGTCCCTATATCTACATATCAGCTTTCTTTGGTTTACCTGCATTTTGTATGTGACAATATATCGTTATATAATTGCGTGTTATATATAAACAAGGATTAAACTTGTTTCGTTTGGTTTGCATCAATATACCACATCATAATGATCTTAAATCAAGCGGGTTTACTCTTAAAAACACATAAACTCAGTAAATTTTGAAACGCATTCTACAACATGTTAAAAAGTAGCAAAAAATAAAGAACCTTACAGACATATGTATTAATGGGTATCGAAATCTAATATTGAAAATTTTTCTAATATAGAAAAAATTCATGACCTGAGAAGAATAGCAACCTGCAAAAGAATTATTTCGATTTCAGTAGCTACATTTATAAGTAAATAATCAGGTGCACAATGGGAATAAAGTTGCTCCAACGAACGCTAATTTAGTCACGGTGTATTTACAAGTCAACAATATACAATCAATCCAGATCGGAAATAATACTTATATGATTGCTTTATACTATATATATATATATATTATATATATATATATATATTATATATATATATATATATATATATAATATATATATATATACAGTCTCGATCAGCTTAATCTGTTTAAAAACTTGACTTTTCCGAAATACCATTTTTTTCCCTGCATTGTCCTGAGAATACATACAATCGATCAAATACGAATAAAGCGTGTTAATCAAGAACTACAAAACACCTCTTGGAATGCTCTAAATGAATAAATAAATTAAAAGGCCTCAAGTGTATTTTTAACTTCACTTTCTTTTCCTAGATTTTTATGTGTATGGGAGAAATTTTTCTGTCTGTACAAAGACACACACACACACACACACACACACACACACACACACACACACACCACACACACAGATTCTCTCTCTCTCTCTCTCTCTCTCTCTCTCACACCTCATGCATGCACACGCACATAATCACGTATAAAAGGACAAAATAATTTAGAAATATTAAGGGAATAGATTGGAAGAAATCGTGTTGGAGAGTGAGTAAACGAGTGAGTATATGTGTGTGTGTGTGCATGCGTGTGTGTGTGTGTGTATGTATGTGTGTGTGTGTGTGTGTTGTGTGTGTGTGTGTGTGTGTGTGTGTGTGTGTGTGTGAACGCTTTAATAAGGTGAACTGTAGTCGAGAGTAAATAACGTTTTCTTTATACTACATAGGTGATGGAAGATAATTATCTATATTGTGTAAATAATTTAAGGAGTTTATCATTGTGAATGCAAATTTACTTAGGGAACGCTGAGTTTTATATCAACCGATTTGTTCATTAATTAACCTGAATAATTGAGCTGCATGTATCCATGCTTCTATAATCTGCGTAAGTATTTGTATCC
This sequence comes from Octopus sinensis, assembly GCF_006345805.1. Taxonomy (NCBI): domain Eukaryota; kingdom Metazoa; phylum Mollusca; class Cephalopoda; order Octopoda; family Octopodidae; genus Octopus; species Octopus sinensis. The sequence goes on from NC_042998.1 coordinate 23,959,386, forward strand.
CATCACACATACACTTATACATTTACATGTTTATAAAGTATGCCTATATTTTATACAACCTGTTATCTGAATATCTTTTACTTGTCATCTTCCAATTTTTTGAACTGAAGCCATTTTGGTGCATCTCCATAAAGGGTTTTAGTTCAACAAATGGACCCCAGTGCATATTTTATAAATTTAGTGCTTGTTCTATCAGCCGCATTTGGTGGAACGTTAAGTTATAAGGATGTATAGTGGCATAGGAGTGGCTGTGTGGTAAGTAGCTTGCTTGCCAACAACATGGTTCTGAGTTCAGTCCCACTGTGTGGCACCTTGGGCAAGCATCTTCTACTATAGCCTTGGGCCAACCAAAGCCTTGTGAGTGGATTTGGTAGATGGAAACTAAACGAAGCCCATCGTATATATGTATGTGTGTATATATGTTTGTGTATCTGTGTTTATCCCTGCCAACATCGCTTGACAACTGATGCTGGTGTGTTTACTTCCCTGTAACTTAGTGGTTCACCAAAAAGAGCCCGATAGAATAAGTACTAGGCTTACAAAGAATAAGTCCTGGGGTCGATTTGCTTGACTCAAGGCAGTGCTCCAGCATGGCTACAGTCAAATGACTGAAACAAGTAAAAGAGTAAAAGAGCATTCGTCAAAGGAACCAATTTAATAATGAAATTATTGTATACAGTGCTCAGGTGCACCACAACTTGTCAAAAGTGTGTATAAAGCATATGCAGTAATGTACAAATGTCTGGGAAGTGAACAGTGTATGAGGCAGATACATGCTTGCGTGTGTATGGAGGGGAAAAATCAGGTGTAGTGTTGGTGAATCTCAGGAAGCATGGAAATTTTGAAGGATGCAGTGCTCCGACAACTAACAACTGATGCCGGCAGTTTGTTCCATGCTTCAGCAACTCTTAGTGTGAAAAAATGTTTCCGAAAGTCATGGGAGCTGTGCTGTTTTCTGACTTTGTAAACATCTCCACGGGTGTTAGACAGGTGGAGTTTGAAAAGGTGCTCAGAGTTATTGTTAGTAAGATTGTTAATAATTTTATGGGTGTCTGCAAGTTAGCTGCCAGACGTCGGAGTTTCAATGTGTCCATGCCCAGGGAAGTAAGGCGTTCAGAATATGGCAAATGCCTGATGGAGGGTATTCTCTTGGTTGCATGTCGTTGAATGGTTTCCAGACGATTAATATCCTGGGCAAGATAGGGGTTCCAGACTGGTGATGCAAATTTCAGTTGAGGTTGCACCATAGCTATATAAAGCCCCAGATAGCCAGAGAGCGGCTCACAAAGGAGAGTACAACTATGAAAATGATATACCTCTACTTATGAGAAACGAGGCGTGTGAGATGGAGTGGCTACTGCAGCGAGTGTCATTGGGTCATTCTCCACGGCAACGCCATTGCAGTACTGCAATCGTGTTGCAACGCCATCATGTTAATGCCATCAAGACAGTGCCATCTTTGCAACGCCGTTGTGGCATTACCATTGCATTCATGATTGCGGGGCAAGGCTGAGCATGCCTTTTTTTTCTGGGGTGTGTAATTCATTACCTCCGCTCCCCTACCTGCTGCTGCTTAACCTACCCCTTTTACTTTTCTCTTTCTGTTTCTTTGTTTCTTTGAATTTAAATGCTATTAATAAACTGGTGTTTTATCTCAAAATAAATAAATAAATAAATAAAATGCCTTGCTTTTAATACAGTCATATTGCAGGCTTAGGAATTGGATAAGCATAAATCTACAAGGTACATCATCATCATCATCGTTTAACGTCCGCTTTCCCTGCTAGCATGGGTTGGACGGTTTGACTGAGGGCTGGTGAACCAGATGGATGCACTAGGCTCCAATCTGATCTGGCAGAGATTCTACAGCTGGATGCCGTTCCTAATACCAACCACTCCGAGAGTATAGTGGGTGCTTTTATGTGCCACCGGCACAAGGGCACAAGGGCCAGTAAGGCGGCGAGCTGGCAGAAACGTTAGCACGCCGGGCGAAATGCTTAGCGGTATTTCGTCTGCGTTACGTTGCGAGTTCAAATTCCGCCGAGGTCGACTTTGCCTTTCATCCTTTCGAGGTCGATAAATTAAGTACCAGTTACGCACTGGGGTCGATGTAATCGACTTAATACCTATGTCTGTCCTTGTTTGTCCCCTCTGTGTTTAGCCCCTTGTGGGTAATAAAGAAACAGGTACTGGCAACGACCACGCTCAGATGGTGTTTTTTACTTGCCACCTGCACAGGAGCCAGTCCAGCAGCATTGGCAACGACCTTGCTCGAATGTTTTTTCAGGTGCCACCGGTACAAGTGCCAGTAAGGCTTTTACAAATAATATAAAGTCCAAAACAAGCCCAACTATCACAATTTGTTTGCACAACCTTACGAAAATTTGTTTACAGTACGTCAGCGGTTATGTGGGGAAGGTTACATTATCTAATTTAACCTCTTTTCTAGTATACATAACCCACACCTAATATGTGTCTCAGCACTGATGTGCATCATAGAAATACGAGTTTTAACGTCCCACATGACGATTCTCTTGACTAAAATATAAGATACATCTTTTGTTTTAGATTAATTCTACAGTTGATCTAGAAATAAAAGGAAAAACAGAGAGAACAAAAAATAAATGAAACTGAAATATGGTTCTCGTATAAGGTAGTTTATTGATGATAAATTTTGGGGTTCATACTTTATTCCACTGTACTGTCACAACATCATATTTACATGCATAGAACCATACATGTTTTCCCTACAAAACCTCTTTAAAATACCTTTAAAGTGTCTAAAGATTGAAGAAGTGTTCCGCAGCAAATGCTCTCAACATGAGAATATTCCGTGCAAATAGAAATTTATAAAATAAATAAATACACAGTGAACAACAGAATACATAAATATATATTTGATATCTTTAGTAAAATGGCGGCTACATAACAGAATAATCAGCCCTGGAACTGCCACATTCACATACGTCTTATTTTGTTTAAAAGAGCATTTCAAACACACAGCTATCTGCAAAAGACAAAACCATCTCCAAGTCACTACGATAAGATAAAATCTGATAGTTGTGTCACATCTGTGTAGAAGATATTATCTACACCATCATTGGTTTCTCAAAAATGTTCGATTAAATATCTGCTTTCCTTCGGGCTTAATCTCCTGACATAGCAATTTATGATGTTAACTGTTGGAAAGTTTCTAGTGATAATAATTTTAAAACAGAAATAATCCATATCACACGTGAAATATATTTAAACAGTCCAAGAAAAACACAATAAACCAAATAATATTTATTATTTTAGACAGGCAGGAGATTGTATATGCTGCTGTAAAAATGATTGTAACTCAACAAATATGAATAGGTGCAGATGAAGAGAATATCAAAAGTAATTTGTGCCTTTCTCTACATGAGAGAATTTGCACATTTTTGGTAGAATTAACCATTGGCAATTTTTGTTATGGAAGACCAGATGTGTAAAAAAAAACAGAAAGCAAAACTCTACTTTAGAAAGAAGATGCTCACAAGATTTTTTTACTGAAGAAAAATTGCCCTTGAGATAATTCCTCTTTAACCTTTTTGATACCAACCCACCTGAGACTGCTTTAGGGCCTATGAAAGAAAATTTCCTGTTTTAAAGGGGTCTAAATTAAAACCTTTCATAAAAATTTCATGTTGATTACAGTTATTGCTAAATTCTTCATTATTTTTAAAATGAATTAAAGCAAAGATAGTGTTTCAATAGGAATATGGTAAAAAAAAAAATAAATGTTGGTGGGGGTGGTGATGATAAAGAAAGATCTTAAACTACATATTATTTATTGTTTCAAAGGTGGTGAGCTGGCAGAATCGTTAGCACACCAGGCAAAATGCTTAGCAGTATTTTGTCTGCCGCTACGTTCTGAGTTCAAATTCCGCTGAGGTCGACTTTGCCTTTCATCCTTTCGGGGTCGATTAAATAAGTACCAGTTACGCACTGAGGTCGATGTAATCGACTGAATCCGTTTGTCTGTCCTTGTTTGTCCTCTCTGTGTTTAGCCCCTTGTGGGTAGTAAAGAAATAGGTATTTTGTCCGTCTTTATGCTCTGAGTTCAAATTCTGCTGAGGTCCACTTTGCCTTTCCTCCTTTCAGGGTCGATAAATTAAGTACCAGTTGCATAAAGGGGTTGATCTAATTGACTGGTCCCCTCCACTAAAATTTCAGGCCTTGTGCCTATAGTAGAAAGGATTATTTATAGTTTCAGCAGAACGAAGTTCTATTATTTGCCATTCATAAAATAGGCATAGGAGTGGCTGTGTGGTAAGTAGCTTGCTTACCAACCACATGGTTCTGGGTTCAGTCCCACTGCGTAGCACCTTGAGCAAGTGTCTTCTACTATAGCCTTGGGCCGACCAAAGCCTTGTGAATGGATTTGGTTGACGGAAACTGAAAGAAGCCCATCGTATATATGTATATGTATATGTGTGTGTGTGTGTGTGTGTGTGTGTGTTTGTGTGTCAGTGTTTGTCCCCTCATCATCGCTTGACAACCGATTCTGGTGTGGGTATATCCCCGTAACCTAGCAGTTCAGCAAAAGAAACCGATAGAATAAGTAGTAGGCTTAGAAAGAATTAGTCCTGGGGTTGATTTACTCGACTAAAGGCAGTGCTCCAGCATGGCCACAGTCAAATGACTGAAACAAGTAAAAGTGTAAAAGAGACTCGAAGTAAAAGGAAATTATTTGCACATATTTAGCAAAAATAAATATGTAGTTTGTTTTCTTTTTAGAAAAATAATTAACTTTTTCCTGTCAAGAATTCAAATAAAAATCAGCAGCTATTGAATTTAAAAAAAAATCAAATTCAGAAAAAATTATTAAAAAAGAATTACAAAAAAAAAAAAAACACAAAATAATCGTTTCTTAAAATAACAAAAACTCCTCTCAAAAGCAACAACTTTTACTTTGAAACAAACAAAAATTCAAAAATTAGCTTTAATATCAAAATATAAAAGAAAATCTTTTCTCCCTTAGGCATAAAATGCCAAAATTCGTCGCAACCCTCGTAAAATCTTTAAAAAAAAACATTAATAAAAAAAACCATAATAAATAATATAAATTTATTACGAACAGAAAAAATATCTTTATTGAGAAGGACGTGCTTGTTCAGTTTTACACAAATGAGATCTTGGTTTAAAATTTGTTAATGCTTGTCTTAAGGCAATTTCATTAATACCAGAGCAATTTCTGTTTTGTTTTCTTTAAATTCCAGTCAACACCGAAAAATGCAGATTCGCACAAAAACATTATGACAAATGGTAAGAAAGGTTTCGTTGCCTAATTTGTTCAATATAGGAAATTATGCAGAAACACCGAGCCTAAAACACATGTAAGGTTTTCATTGAAAATTTATGCCTGAGAATCGAATCACTTCAAATTTCTGCCCATTCTTCCTGAACTTTTATCAAACAGTAGATGTCTTACACGCTGTGTTTCAACTGTGTTTTGAATCCGATCCAGCTGGTTATTATATAATTCTGATAAAAACTATTTCTGGAAATTAACACATAGGCGCAGGAGTGGCTGTGTGGTAAGTAGCTTGCTAACCAACCACATGCTTCCGGGTTCAGTCCCACTGCGTGGCATCTTGGGCAAGTGTCTTCTGCTATAGCCCCAAGCAGACCAATGCCTTGTGAGTGGATTTGGTAGACGGAAACTGAAAGAAGCCCATCGTATATATGTATATATATATGTGTGTGTGTATTTGTGTGTCTGTGTTTGTCCCCCTAGCATTGCTTGACAACTGATGCTGGTGTGTTTACGTCCCCGTCACTTAGCGGTTCGGCAAAAAGAGACCGATAGAATAAGTACTGGGCTTACAAAGAATAAGTCCCGGGGGTCGATTTGCTCGACTAAAGGCGGTGCTCCAGCATGGCCGCAGTCAAATGACTGAAACAAGTAAAAGAAAGAAAAGAGAGAAAGAGACATAAAGTGCAATGGACCATGGTTGTGGCCGTCAAGCACAAGTCGACAAACCACATTCGTGGCCCAGATAGATGCATTTAATTTATGGACATTTGTTAGGGTTTAATATCACCCAAACGCTATTCCTTTTGAAACACTATCTTTGCTTTAATTCATTTCGAAAATAATGAAGAACTTAGCAATAACTGTAATTATTCAGTTGGTGTTTAGAGCATAAATCAACATGAAATTTTTATGAAAGGTTTTAATTTAGACCCCTTTAAAACAGGAAATTTTCTTTCATAGGCCCTAAATTCAAGAGGACTAACAGTTCAACTAATGACTTTTCAGATGATGTAAAACTTAACCCCATTATATACTAAGAAGATATTTTAACTATTTTTTTGTTTTTTATGTGTGCATGGTAATCTCATCTTCATAAAATGTGCTCAGCTGTCGATGCTGTCTAAGTGCAAATCCCAGCGTTTTATGGGTTAAGGCAGCGAGCTGGCAGGAAAGTTAGCCCGTCGGGTAAAATGCTTAGCGGCAATTCGTCTGTCTTTACGTTCTGAGTTCAAATGCTATGAGTGTCAACTTTGCCTTTCATTCTTTCGGGGTTGATACAATAAGTATCAGTTGAAGACTGGGGTTGATACAATCGACTTACCCACTGCCCTGTAATTGCTGGTTTTCTACCAAAATTTGAAATCAATATTTCTGGAAATTGCTTTCTGGACTCTCCTAATTATGAGTCATAACTTTTTTGATCAAATTAAAATTCAGCGCACTTTCAAAAATAAAATCATTTGCTTATCTTTTTTTTTTTTGTTTCAGTCATCATATTGTGGCCATGCTGGAGCACTGCTTTGGAGAATCTTTGATAAAACGAATTGACCCTGGTACTTATTTTTCATTTCTTAAACTTGGTACTTACTCTATCAGTCTCTTTTGCCACACTGCTAAGTTACGGAGACATAAGTACACCAGCACCAATTGTGTGGAACACACACACACACACACACATACACATATATACAACAAACTTCTTTCGGTTTCCGTCTGTCGAATCCATTCACAAGGTTTTCGTTGGCCCAACACTATAACAGAAGACACTTGCCCAAGGTGCCTCGCAGTGGGACTGAACCCAGGATCATGTAGTTGAGAAGCAAACTTCTTATCGCACAGTCACGCCTGCACTTGACATCTTTAATTTATTGTTTTTATTTTGCATTTCTGTGCGTTTAATTCATTTTAAAATGAAAGCTTGAATTTTTGATCTAAATAGGAAAATACTGGTGTTCTCTCCGGGTAAAGATGTAAATATTTCAAGTTTTCCCAAAAACACTCGTGGCTGTGTGGTAAGAAGCTTGCTTCCCAACCACGTGGCTCCAGGTTCAATCCCACTGTGTGGAACTTTGGGCAAGTGTCTTCCACTATAGCCTTGGGCTGACCAAAGCCTTGGGAGGGGATTTGGTAGACAGAAACTAAATGAAGCTTGTCATGTATATATATATATGTATATATATGTATATATATATATATATATATATATATATATTATATATATATATATATATTATATATATATGTATATATATATATATATGTATATATATATGTATATATATATATATATATATATATATATATATATATACATATATATATATATATATATATATATATATACATACATGTATATATATATATATATATATATATATATATATGTATGTATATATATTTATGTGTGTATGTCTTTGCATCTGTGTTTGTACCCCTACCATCGTTTGACAATCGATGTTGGTGTGTTATGTCCCCCAAACTTAGCAGTTTGGCAAAAGAGGCCGATAGAATAAGTGCTAGTCGATTTCTTTGACTAAAGGCGGTGCTCCAGCATGGTCACGGTCAAATGACTGAAACGAGTAAAAGAGTAAAAAAATACAATTTGCATAACCAATTTTCTTTGATGAATAAATTAGCCAAATCTGAACGTTGTCCCGACTTCATTTTTTATACATTCTAACTGCCATTTTCAAAGCTCATCCATTTGAGAGACATCAAATGGTTGCTGGAATTAGATTCCATTTCGTCGCAGAGATTTGCGAAGGGGCAACTGAACAATAAACGTTATCTTAATCCCTACTGATAATCCCCATTACTGCATATCCTCCCATCCGTTTCGGGGTGGAGTGCGGTGGACACAAGGAAATATGCAGCTTCAAAAAATATCCTTGAATATTTCACTCCTTCATTATTTCTGTAGCGTGAATATGATTCTCAAGAGATTACTTTTTTACTGAAAAAAAATTTCAACAGTCTCTCAAATAATTCTTCAGACTTCCTGCTACATTAGGTATGTCTTGAATCGACGTCTTTTTAATTTGGTAGGCTTCACACTTTCAGTGGCCAAATTAATTATTATCCTTCATTATTTTTCACTGTAAGAGCAAATCCATATCTCTCTCTATATAAACGGAAGTTTGTCTGTGCGTGTTTCTGTGTGTCTGTTTGCTTGTACCCTCACTCTGACCACGGCTTTCAACCGATTCTGATGAAACTTGACACACACATAGCCCAATGTCATAATTCAAAACTAACGCAGCGAAAATTTTGAAAAGTTCCCCCAGTTCTGAAAAAAATCGATAAATTCGACATGGGGTCGAGAATCAAAAAAAATAAACCACAGACTGTCTAGGGGACGCAACTCAACCTTTTTTTACTCTCAAAAAAAATTTACCATAATTTTTTTTCTATTTTTTTGCTATTTTTTGGCTATAACTCTCTAAAAATGCTTTATAGTTATTTCCCTTACAAACCTGAGCAACGCCGGGCGATACTGCTAGTTATAAATAAGATTCATTATGTTTCTTCGTTTTTGTTTACAATTGCTTCGTACTCACTAAGTTATTTTGTGAACTTGTGATATTCCTTGAGGCTGTTGCACTTCAGTTATATCATCAACAATATTTTCATGGTTTGATGCTTTAATAAATTCATTCATTTCGTAGCTATTATGTTAAACTGTCGTGGCTTTTGCAAGCAAAAATAAATATTGAAAAAAAAAACACATTTGGCCAAATTTGAACATACGACAGTTTAACATAATAGCTACGAAATGAATGAATTTATTAAAGCATCAAACCATGAAAATATTCATGATGATATAACTGAAGTGCAACAGCCTCAAGGAATATCACAAATTCACAAAATAACTTTGTGAGTACGAAGCAATTGTAAACAAAAACGAAGTAATATAATGAATCTTATTTATAAGCTGCTTCAGATACCAAAAATATAAAAAATTGTCAAAGTGTAGTACAACGGTTTTGCTATGGAATGGTGAAACTATTTTTTCGTTTTCTGAAAAAGCAACATTTTGGACTTACAACACTTTTGCAAAATAACGATATATATATATTTATATTTATATATATATATTTTTTTTGTTATTATGTTAAATTGTTGTATGTTCAAATTTGGCCAAATGTGTTTTTTTCAATATTTATTTTTAGTCAAACTATCGTATCTCCAGCTGCTTCAGATACTGAGTTATCAAAAATTGTCCAAGTGTAGTACAACAGTTTTGCTACGGAATGGTGAAACTATTTTTTCATCTTCTGCAAAAGTAACATTTTGGACTTACAACACTTTTGCATAATAACAAGAGTTTGTACATGGGTAAAATATTTTGTCATTCACACACTTGGAAAATGAAAATTACGGCAATATTCTTTGATTTGGCCACAACGAAGACCTCACTCAGCAAAGAAACTGATTTTTGGATAGTCACAGTTCGAAGCTATCATTTTGGGGGGGGAGGGAAACCAGTCGATTAGATCGACCTCAGTATGCAACTAGTACTTAATTTATCGACCCTGAAAGGATCAAAGGCAAAGTGGACCTTGGTGGAGCTTGAACTCAGAACGTAACGACAGACGAAATACCTATTTCTTTACTACCAACAAGGGTCTAAACACAGAGGAGACAAACAAGGACAGACAAACGGATTAAGTCAATTACATCGACCCCAGCGCGTAACTGGTACTTATTTAATCGACCCCGAAAGGATGCAAGGCAAAGTCGATCTCGGCGGAATTTGAACTCAGAACGTAGCGGCAGATGAAATACCGCTTAGCATTTCTCCCAGCGTGCTAACATTTCTTATTTCTTTATTGACCACAAGGGGCTGAACATAGAGGGGACAAACAAGGACAGACAAAGCGAGTTATGTTCTCTCAATTTAAAAACAAATATAAATTCACACCGTTATAGATAATTTTATTGTTACAGGTTAAATTCGAAGCCAAATATGTTCCATTTAGAAATGGTGACTTATGGATTAATACAACTTTCATGAATAAAAATCATTTTGTAGCTTTTATTTGTTTTAGTCAATTGACTGCAGCCATTCTGAAGCACTGCCTTGAAATTTTGTTTGAATGTATGTACCCCAGGAGTTATTTTTTTAAAGCCTGGTATGTACTCTATCGGTATCTTTTGCCGAACTGCTAAGTTACGGGGACGTAAACACACCAATACTGGTTGTCAAGTGGTGGGGTGGGGTGGAGTGGGGGGAATAACCACAGACACAAAGACACAAGTGCATAGATGCATATATACGACGGGCTTCTTTCAGTTTCCGCCTACCAAATCCACTCACAAGGATTTATCCGGCCCAAGGCTATAGCAGAACACATTTGTCGAAGGTGCCACACAGTGGGACTGAACCTGGAACCACGTGGTTGGGAAATAAACTTCTTACCACACTGTCATGTACGTTTATTATTATTTAGTCTTGGATTACATTGCGCAAGCGCTTGAATATCATTTCACCTTTAGTTGTTGTGACTGGAAATCAGTAAGATTCGTTATCAATTCATTTAAATGCAAACCAATTTTTCAAGAATAGAGTAGTTATATACTGTCAACTTAATGTGACAGTCCCATGAAGGGAATCACGCCACTGCTATTTAGCCCTAGGAAGCATCAACACTTCCTGTCGGCCTTAACACATTTCCTGTGTCCTTATGTTTACAAGGGGGAGACAAGCAGCCCCACCCAGCTAAGCCTGCACTCAGAGACTAGTTTCAGAGTCATTGCTCATCATCAGTCTGGAGTAGCATGGCTTGCTAGCTGCAGATGCTTGTCTAGGCCTCGTAAACATATATGAATTCTTGTGAAATAAATCCACTGATTACAAAAATAGAAATACTACATTTCTAAATATCTCAGAGAGATATAGACAAGCATCTCCAGCTAACAGGCCATGCTACTCCAGACTGATGACGAGCAAGACTCAGAAACTAGTCTCTGGATCCAGGCCTAGCTGGGTGGGGGTGCTTGTCTCCTCCTTGTAAACATAAGGATACAAGAAATGTGTCATTATGTTGACAGTATACAACTACTCCATCGTACCACTACTGCTTATATCTCTCTGGGATATTTAGAAGTGTAATATGTCTATCTTTAAGAATAGTTTGATACAAAATAATTTTTTTTAATACTAGAAATTTTAAATAGTAATTACTTATCAATTTCTGAATGATATGTTCTTTTACTTGTTTCAGTCATTTGACTGTGGCCATGCTGGAGCACCACCTTATCTAATTTAAATATTTTTTTGATTTAATTTATTTTCAAATCAACCAGGTTTGTTCACTTTTATCATGAAAAATATATCATAACAAGTGTAAAACGCGAACGAGTCTTCCTGTCTGGTTTTATTAAATTTTGCTCAATAGAGCTTCATTTCACATCTTATATATATCATCGAAGGGAGTCCTTCTAAGCAGCTACATCCGTTATCTACATTTTCTCTGAATTATGCAAAAAGACGAAAAAAAAAACATGAAATTGAATTGTAAATTAACATACCTTGCGGTGAAAGTTACGTTGAGTGAAAATTAATAGTATCATAAAAAAAGTGGTACTACTCTGGTTATCTGTAGTTATTTGGAGGGAGGGAGTCATTGTTTGTTGTTCCCCGATTAATCCATAAAGCGCTAGGATTTGCACTTACATAGTATGGACTGCTGAGCCCATTTTATGAAAATGAAACTACCATGCACACATAAAAACACAAAAAAATAGTTAAAATATCTTCTTAGTATATAATGGTGGCAAGTTTTGCATCATCCAAAATGTCATTAGTTGAACTATTAGTCCTCTGGCATGCTGGGGGGTATCAGAGCGTTTGAGTGACATTAGACCCCCAGCAAATGCCTATAAATTAAATGCATCTATCTGGGCCACAATCGTGGCCTGTCGACCTGTGCCTGATAGCCACGATCACGGTTCGTTGTGCTTTATGTGTTAATGGGATTAAAATTAAAGCAAGATAGATTGTGGTTGGTGGGAATTTTTGGCAATGTTAAAATTAGATTTTAAATTTATGGATTTGTTTTAAAATATGCAATCACAAAGTTTAATTTTCACAGGAAAAAATTCAACAATCAAGAAATAATGATCCTAAAGCTAAAATATATAAAATAATAATAACAAGAGCACAGGCCATCACCAAACCTGGAGATGATTTTTAAAATGAGAATATCTGAAATAAACTTGACTGCTCTCACAGATGGGAATACTAAAAATGAACCCGACTGCTCTCAAAAATTAAGTAAAAAAAAACGGGAAAAATAATCCAAAATCGTTGTCCGGTACCTGATCAATCCCAAAATCTAATCAGTTTGTGCCAGTCACAAGGCCAAACATCCCTGAAAGTTTCATCCGAATCCATCCCGCAGTTCTTGAGATATCTTGTCCACAGACAAACAAACAAACACAACTGTAAACAATACTTTCGTCTCCGTTAAGGCAGAGGTAATAAAAAAATTTTCAATTGCACATGCACCTTGGATTTTTACATGATCTAAGAGAGTTGGACCCCAGCTTTCGAAAGGTTTTCGTCAAACGACCGTTTCATTCAAGAAGTTCGGTAGAATTGTTAGAGCATCGGACAGAGTGTTTTGTGGTATTTTTTACGGTCCTTCACATATTGAGTTTAAATCTTGATGAGTTTAATTTTGCTTTTAATTTTTCTGGAGTGTATATATGCATGCATACATACAGTGTGTATATATATATATATATATATATATATATTTCTTATTTTTTACTTGTTTCAGTCATTTGACTGCGGCCATGCTGGAGCACCGCCTTTAATCGAGCAACTCGACCCCGGGACTTATTCTTTGTAAGCCCAGTACTTATTCTATCGGTCTCTTTTGCCGAACCGCTAAGTGACGGGGACATAAATACACCAGCATCGGTTGTCAAGCAATGCTAGGGGGACAAACACAAACATACACGCACACATATATATACATATATACGACGGGCTTCTTTCAGTTTCTGTCTACCAAATCCACTCACAAGGCTTTGGTCGGCCCGAGGCTATAGTAGAAGACACTTACCCAAGGCGCCACGCAGTGGGACTGAACCCGGAACCATGTGGTTGGTAAACAAGCTACTTACATTTCCTTAGTAGCATTATAGTTTTCTTTGAATATTAACTACTTAAGAACCAAGGTTATTAACAATGTTGATAAAGTCAAGCAATGCATGTTTAGCCTCACAAGCAGGGCTGGATTGAGACCCAGAGAGGCCCTAAGTACTTAAAAATGTTGGTTTCGCCTTATATATGTGATTCAGATTCTAAACAATAATAAACCATGAAATAATTGCTTATTTTTCAAAATGAAACAAAACTAACAGTAAAATAGAAAACGATTATTACAATAAAATAAATCTGGTTAAGATATCTTGTCAACTGCCTTTGTAATGAAATTTTTAAATTGTAAAGAGACTTTATGGACACCCTGTATATATGTGTGTGTGTGTGTGTGTGTGTGTGTGTGTGTGTGGTGTGTGTGTGTGTGTCTGTGTGTGTATATATATATTTATATGATGATGATCATCATCGTCGTCGTTTAACGCATGGGTTGGATGGTTTGACTGAGGACTGGTGAGCCAAAAGGCAGCACCAGGCTCCAATCTGAACTGGCAAAGTTTCGACAGCTGGATGTCTTTCCTAACGCCAACCACTCTGAGAGTGTAGTATATATATGTATATATATATATATATATATATATATGATTTTGATTTTTGATTTTGATTGATTTTTCCAGTTTCAGCTAATGAGCTGTGGCCATGCTGGGGCACCGCCATTTATATATATATATATAATAAATTAATAAATAAAACATATGCATGTATATATACATATATGTACGTACCTACCTCTACATGTATATATACACGCATATATGGGTACAGGACACCAAAAAAACGTCGAACACAATGAGAAACGAAAACATAAACACAAAACCAAGGAACTGGACATTTTTCTTAAACAACGAAAAAATAGAGTACAGGACAAAAAACACAAGGAAAATTCCCCTTCTTCAGTCGCCATGGTGTCATCTACTCTGCGTTTCGATATATATATATATATATATATATATATATATATATATATATTAGAAGAAATGAGGTAAGTTCCTGTGTGGGGAATTTTATAAAATGATCAAAATTCCCCACACAGGAACTTAGTTTGATTTGAAAACCCCACTAGAATGGGAGAACGCGCTAATGATCTAACTGATATGATATATATATAAAAAATGTAATATATAAATAAATATCTGTAAATATAAGCCATCTGATCTTCTGAGTACCTCATTTCTTCTAATATATAATACCTGTACATCATCTCCAAACCTTCCAATATATATATATATATATATTACATTTTTAAATAGAAAACCATCCAGGAGGCAGTTTTTCTGCTCATGCCTATGATGAATGTACACAATTTAGAGGCATTCCTACATTACTTTGCCTCAGATATTCTCTTTCTTTGCAGCTTTTACCAAGATATGTTCACATTTGTTGAGTCACAGTCTTTTTTTTTTCCTTTCTTTATAACAGTATAAATGATCTCTTTCCAATCTGAGATAACAACCAAAACAACAACAACAACAATAATAATGATAATAATTAGTCCATTGTGTTTTTGGTTTTTTTTAACAGTTTTAGATATATTTCATGTGTAGCTATGCGTTTATATCGTTTTAAAAATTATCATCACTAGAAACTTTCCAACGATTAACACCATAAATTACTTTGTCAGAAGATTAAGCCCGAAGGAAAGCAGATATTTAAACAAACATTCTTGAGCAACCAATCATGATGTAGATAACATCTTCAACACAGATGTGGCACAACTATCAGATTTTATCTTATCATAGCTACTTGGAGATGGTTTTGTCTTTTGCAGATAGCTGAGTGTTTGAAATGCTCTTTTAAACAAAATAAGACGTATGGGCATATAGCAGTTCCAGGGCTGATTATTCTATTATGTTTCGTAAAATGGCAGCTGCATATCAAATATACATTTATCCATTCTGTTGTTCACTGTGTATTTATTTTCTTTATAAATTTCTATTTGTACGGAGTATTTCCATGTTGAGAGCATTTGCCGCAGAACATTTTTTATAATAATAATAATAATGAAATTATTGTATACAGTGCTCAGGTGCACCACAACTTGTCAAACAGTGCGTATAAAGCATATGCAGTAATGTAAAAAATGTCTGCAAAGTGAACAGTGTATGAGTCAGATACATGCTTGCGTGTGTATGGAGGGGAGAAAAGCAGGTGTAGTGTTGGCGAATCTCAGGAAGCATGGAAGTTTTGAAGGATGCAGTGCTCCAACAACTAACAACTGATGCCGGCAGTTTGTTCCATGCTTCAGCAACTCTTAGCAGGAAAAAATGTTTCCGAAAGTCATGGGAGCTGTGCTGTTTTCTGACTTTGTAAACATGTCCGCGGGTGTTAGACAGGTTGTTGTTGAAAAGGTGATCAGAGTTATTGTTAGTAAGATGGTTAATACTTTTATGGGTATCTGCCAAGTCAGCTGCCAGACGTCGGAGTTTCAATGTATCCATGCCCAGGGAAGTAAGGCGTTCAGAATATGGCAAATGCCTGATGGAGGGTATTCTCTTGGTTGCAGTCGCAAACCTTAGATGCTATATGCTTTTCGAATGGAAAATGTCGTTGTTGTATTGGATGTTACTGGAGGAATATTACGAATGGCATTCAAAAAATTCTTTGGATCAAGTTTATGATTCTCATCCGCTCTCCCACGATATGCACAAATTGCGACTAATTGAGTGAAAGTATATATAAATCATTTTAAAAATATTCAGAGATGGTTGTCTGCGGTTAATACTTTTTATGACTTAATGTTCATGCAAATAAATTCTTCGTATTCTATTTTAATTTTATTTAAAATTAGGATGTTTAGAAAAATTAAGTCAGTCTCAATACTTGGTTAATACTTTGGTATATAAACACAGCATAATCAGAAGAATCATAATAAATTTTGATACTAGAAAGCATGGCTCTGAGAGAAATATCTAGATGTGCAGATAGAAGGTCTCATGACGGACCGTTTTATGGTTTACTGACTGCCCCTCAGAGAAGACATACAAAATTTGCACAATCAAATAACATAGACAATGGAGTTATTATATAAAACAGGCCATCTCCAGTGTGGAAAACTTAATATGTGTATTTGTGCTTTTGAAGATTCATTATAAATTAGACTATACATGCATATATACATACATACTCTTTACTCTTTTACTTGTTTCAGTCATTTGACTGCGGCCATGCTGAAGCACCGCCTTTAGTCAAGCAAATCGACCCCGGAACTTATTCTTTGTAAGCCCAGTATATATTCTATCGGTCTCTTTTGCCGAACCGCTAAGTGGCGGGGACGTAGACACACCAGCATCGGTTGTCAAGCAATGCTAGGGGGACAAACACAGACACACAAACACACACACACATATATATATATATACATATATACGACAGGCTTCTTTCAGTTTCCGTCTACCAAATCCACTCACAAGGCATTGGTCGGCCCGGGGCTATAGCAGAAGACACTTGCCCAAGATGCCACGCAGTGGGACTGAACCCGCAACCATGTGGTTGGTTAGCAAGCTACTTACCACACAGCCACTCCTGCGCCTATACATAGCTAGATATAATTTGCACATCCAATTTTTAATTTGGATGTGTTGTTTTAAATGCCATAAGCTGCAGTAGTTTCCCGAGAAAACATGTATAGACGCTTAGTGCTGAATAGCTCAGATTATATCGGCAGACAAAATTCCATCAGCACCGACACTTTATTTCGCGTTGCTCCAGTCCACTCAGCTGGCAAAAATGATAAGTACCTGTATTTCAAAGAGCCAGCCAAGTCACACTCTGTGTCATGCTGAATCTCCCCGAGAACTACGTTAAGGGTACACGTATCTGTGGAGTGCTCAGCCACTTGCATGTTAATTTCTCGAGCAAGCTGTTCCGTTGATCGTATCAGCTGGGACCCTCATCGTCGCAACCGACGGAGTGCTCCTATGTATGTGCCATGATAGACCGTTAGCTCCTACACGCATTTTTTCTTTCCTTGTTTCTCTCCTTGTTTCTTTTCTGTGTATCTTTCTGTCGAAGAGCGTAGGCTCGAAACGTAAAAGACTTGTTCTATTTCTATTCCTGAGCGCCATACTAATACATTTATTTGTTTGTACTCCACCTGCCTTCGTCTTTTGTTTATTTTCGTAAACCCTCCCGTTACGTACGTACGTATGTGCATACACATGCATAATGTACTTAGATATAGATAGATATGACTGACAATCTAGGTTCCTCTTACAGCAGTGTAACAGCTTCTGTTGTGGTCACATGCAGCTTATTTCGTTCTTTTACTCATTGAACATTCATTGGCGCGAAAACACGTTCAACATTACTATCATGTGTCGGTATGCTGCAGAAGTACGCGGCGAGCTGGCAGAAACGTTAGCACGCCAGGTGAAATGCGTAGCCGTATTTCGTCTGCCGCTACGTTCTAAGTTCAAATTCCGCCGAGGTCGACTTTGCCTTTCATCCTTTCGGGGTCGATTAAATAAGTACCAGTTACGCACTGAGGTCGATATAATCGACTTAATAACTATGTCTGTCCTTGTTTGTCCCCTCTATGTTTAGCCCCTTGTGGGTAATAAAGAAATAGGTATGCTGTAGAAATACGCGGCGAGATGGAAAAGGCAGTGAGCTGGCAGAAACGTTAGCACGCCGGGCGAAATGCTTAGCAGTATTTCGTCTGCCGTTATGTTCTGAGTTCAAATTCCGCCGAGGTCGACTTAACTTGTCATCCTTTCAGGGTAGATAAATTAAGTACCAGTTACGCACTGGGGTCGATGTAATCGACTTAATCCATTTGTCTGTCCTTGTTTGTCCCCTCTGCGTGTAGCTCCTTGTGGGTAGTAAAGAAATAGGTATGTTGTAGAAGTACTGACATAAAATTAACAACCCTGAACATTGCATTTTAAATTCTATTTGAAATCCAGAATGACATTTTTCATGGTATGTCTTTCTTTTCCGTTCTACAGGTTTATTTTACATCTCTCGTTCAACGAGTAATTTTTTATTTTTGAGATAATGGCCATTGACAAAAGAGAGCATTGATCTCATTTTTTAGCCCGTTCTTACTTAACACTACACATAATGATTCAGTTTGTTCCTATGTTAGCAGTGTATTTAATAACACCATTCCAATCCACAAGATAATAATGGCAAATGCTGTAATAATTATCAAGTTGCAGTTGGAATTTGTTTTTTCCTTTTTTTTATTCTTATTTATTGTTCAAACATAATATCCTTACAATTAAGACAAACCGTGACACAGAGATAAATTTTCATTAATTATTTCGTCTATAAAAACCACCGACTTGCATTAAACAACGAAGTACCTCAACAGCATTCTTTACTCTTTTCTTCATTTTCGTAATGCTAATGGTGAAAAGATACGGAAACTGCCAACAAAAAATAGTAAGCTACCTTCACACATATGTATGTATGCATGTACGTACGTGTGTGTGTTTGAAGACAAATTTTCGGAGCCTATTTTATCGGAATTAAAGTAAGATCTCAGCGCTTTGAATTAGTGAGGATTCTCTCCAATGCATTCATCAAAAGATTTAGCAGGTAAGAGAAGTGAAGAATACAGCATCTCAATAAAATCACTTACATCCCTTTAATTATTCAGTTTGAACAGCATAAATGCTGAAATAAGAACACATTTTTATGACAATTGAAACTCAATGAAAGAACATCAACTACAAGTTGAGCAGAATGATGCAGAAACTCTTATTATTTATGCTTACATCAATTACTCCATGGTGTTGTATTGCATTTATAATAAAACTAGCAGTATCGCCCGGCGTTGCTCGGGTTTGTTTTCTTTTCGACCCTTTAGAATTGGAATTTTTGAAAAGTAAAAATTTTGTATTATGTAGCTTGTTATTCCCTTTAAGTGAACATTTTCCTGGTTGAAATACACCGAAAAATGGTGATACAGCAGTCAAAAAATTGTAAAAAATAGGGATTTTCATAGAAAAAAAGCACCTGTTTGATGTAAATAATTTTTGGTCTTAATATGGTTCGATTTGAATTTTTTCTTCTATGGAATAAAGAGCAAGCCTTCTTCTATTATACTCTCAATTTTAGTCAACTTGCGCCGCAGGGTCACGGAGGAGATAGTGTTAGTTGAAGCCTACCAAACCTGTCACACACACAGACAACTTCAGCTATATATATAAAGATAAATATATACCAATTATAAAAATAAAAATTAAACCCAGTACTGTACTATTTCAGCTTCACGGATTTTCACCTATCGCAAGGGATTTTGGAATGTAACTCCCATCATAGTCGAGGGATTACTGTACTGACTGGTCGACCACTTTTCTGCGTATTGTAAAAGGACCCAGTCTACTCAAATTTATCCCATTTTCTGTAAATTGTTAATCTTGACAGAGCTGGTCTTTGAAATTCTTCAGTCCATTTCTAGCTAACCATTTCTGCATTCTCTGCTTTCCT
>NC_042998.1:23984271-23994271 GCF_006345805.1 Octopus sinensis
TAGTGCTGTCGGTGGTATGTGTGGGTGTTGCAGTGGTTGCTAACGTGTTTGTTGAGGTAGTGCTGGATGGTTTGATGTCAACGCTTCTAAAGTGTCGGTGGTTAGGGATTTACTTCGTGGCGGTGCAATTGTGACAGTTGACGGTCATGTTTGCGGCGGCAGTGGTGGTTTAGTGTTGTTGCGGTGGGACTGGTAACTAATACTGTTAGATACACACTCACGTACGTTTATACACACTCACATACGTTTATACACACACACACACACATCACATATCTTCAGATTTTTCAATATGCTAGACCACTGGTTTTAAATTGATATTAATCAAATTAATATTCAATTTTTCACCCTTATTTTAAATTATATATATATACTATATATATATATATATATATATATATATATATATATATATATATATGTATAATATAACACACACACACATATGTATATATATATAGTATATAATATAACATAAAATCCGTTCTGTGTGTGTCTTCTAGGATCTTAGGCATCCTCAATCCGATTGCGCTCAAATTTGATATGTAGATACCAACGGTATCAGGGCGTGTATAAGTCTTGAAAAAAAATTACAAAAATCGATTCTAGGTGAGAATGCGATCGATAAAGCCGTGGAACGTGCATTTGTACCTGCAAGTACATCAGCTGTTACGATGTACTTACTGGTACTTCAAACTCTTCGGTTGCATATTTGTGTTAATAAAATCATTTTTCTTTGGAACAGAAAAATGTCTATCTTTATTTCTTCTTTTGCTGGTGTCTCAAATTTATGTTAAATCAGTGTTTCTCAAAGGGGAGGCCTATGGGACGGTCGGACAAGTTGTTTTGAGAAAATTTGGTTTAAATGTTTCTCAAAACAACTTGTCCGACCGTCTAATAGGCCTCCACTTTGAGAAACACTGATTTAACTTAAATTTGAGACACCAGCAAAAGAAGAAATAATGAGAGACTTTTTTTCTATTCCAAAGAAAAACGATTTCCCACGGCTTTATCGATCGCATTCTCATCTGGAATCGATTTTGTAATTTTTTCACGACTTATACACGCTCTGATACCGTCGGTATGTACATATCAAATTTGAGCGCAATCGGATGGAGGATGCCCGAGATCCTAGAAAACAGACAGACAGACAGAACGGAATTTATATAAGAGATAATATAATATATATATATTATACTTTTGAACAAACAGTAAGTTGTCATTATAGTACTCGGGGTTTCGAATGTCGGAACGAAGAGCTACGATGCATTCTCGTCGGCTATTAATGGCAATAGACGCTATGAAAAACTGTTGAATAAAAGGGAAGTTACTCTAATAAGTAGAATAAGAGAAAAAAAAGATAAAAAAATACACGCAACCATATTCTCACAATACATAGACATAAACCTCCTGCGTTCATAGCGTCTACATACGTACATACTCACGCAAACATGTATACCGACATGCACATACACACACAAGCATATGTGTGAATATACGTACTCATACATACGCACATATCCACACACACACGTGTATTTATTATCTCTTTTCTTTTTCTACCTATTAGAGTAACTTCCCTCTTATTCAATGGTTTTTCATAGCGTCTATTGCCATTAATAACTGACGAGAATGCCATCGTTGCTCTTCGCTCCGTAATTTGAAACTCCGAGTACTATAATGACAACTTACTGATTGTCCTAAACTATAAATATAAACAATCCTCTATCTAATATTTATTATTATAATAATTTCTATTATTATTATTATTATTATTATTATTATTATTATTATTATTATTATTATTATATAAGATAATATATATATAAGTATATATGTACAACACACACACATATGCGTTTGCCTTCTGATCCTATATCCTGCTCCACCATTCACCACCCATCTTATACTTTGCTTCATCCCCTCCAACCACATTGTCCGCACTTCCCGTATCCCCATCACATATTTTTTCCTCAAGATCCATAATCCTCCAAAACCCCCATCGTCTCTGCTTGCAACTTCCACACCAAACTCATTTCCGCCTACCTCGATTCTCTTCCTCCCACCCTTGGTTGTTGCTTTTCCCTGCCACATCCATGACCACCAACGATGGTCACTGCTTTTTCCACTTTTTGTCTTCTCAACCACTTTTCCTCTTTCACACTCCTTTACTTTTTAACACTATTCTGATGAAGGATTAACGTCCGAAACGTTAAGACTTTTCTTTTCCTTTATAAGCGTAGAACTAATACAATAATACAATATTTGTTAAAACCTGTGCATCTTGCGTGTTTTTTTTCATTTCGTTTTTATTCGTTACCTTCACAATTTCTCTCCGAGTATGTATGTATGTATGTATGTATGTATGTATCTATCTATCTATCTATCAATCTATCTATCTGTCTATAAACGCGCGTGCACACACACAAGGATAGAATGAGATATGCATAAATATACATATTTGTATTCATTTGATATTACTACGTACGTTATGTATAACATATTTTGCATGGATGCATGCATACATATTTGTTCATTGATTATTGTGTATACACAATCATACAAGGCATACAAACACGCGTACAGATATATATGTGCACACACAAACTCGTTCCACTCACACACACATGCATAACGCATATATATATATATATATAGACGCCTATTTACATATATGCGACGCATAGTCGTACTTGAGAGAGAAAGTGTGTGTGTGTCTGTGTGTATGTGTATTCACTGAAGTGGAGTCGTTGCTAATATAACAATGAACTCTGTTTTTCAGATGATCGATCGCTGCGGCTTGAATCGGATTACATGTTTATTTATATTTAACTCTTCATTCAAAAAAACGTTGGCAGCACAAAAAAAATACATTTCAAAACGACAAACAGTTCGAATGCCTGAACTTGGTCTGTTGACCTACGAGAAACAACAGCCAAATCTCTCTCAAACTTTTGCCTACTGTCTTAAAATGTCAGTGGATCACGCCGGGCGAAATGCTTAACCGTATTTCGTCTGTTTTTACGTTCTGAGTTCAAATTCCGTCGAGGTCGACTTTGCCTTTCGTCCATTCAGGGTCGATTAAATAAGTACCATTTACGCAATGGGGTCAATATAATCAACTTAATCCGTTTGTCTGTCTTTGTTTGTCCCCTCTGTGTGTAGCCCCTTGTGGACAGTAAAGAAATAGGTATTTCATCTGTCTTTATGTTCTAAGTTCAAATTCCGTCGAGGTCGACTTTGCTTTTCATCCTTTCGGCGTTGATAAATTAAGTACCAGTTGCGTACTGGGGTCGATCTAATCGACTGGCCCCTTCCCCAAAATTTCGGGCCTTGTGCCTAGGGTAGAAAAGAAAAGAAAAGAATATAATCATTTACGATCAGTAAAGCATGACCATATTGGGTACTGGCCAATATGAAGATGGTTCTGTATATACTCCTAAATAAACAGGATCGTCACGGGTGGAAAACATTTGATCATTGGTTTACTGGATCAGGGTTGAACTAGGGCTGCCGCCACCCCATGTGCGCATGCACTCTCTCACACACACACTTGCGGCATGCGGGTCTACGTCAGGCATAACAACACGGATACACACACAATACACAGTCTCCCATTTCACTGATTCCCACGTATTTTGGAAACAACTGATGATTCCAGGCGTGGGCCCTCAGGACGGTTGCCCGAGGGTCTCACGGATCTAGGAGCAATGCTGTTTTAAGGCATGTGCACACTGGGTATTGGACCGGGTGTGGGGGCCCAATTCTGATCTATGTACGCAATGGCTTGCTGTCAGTAAATCCTAGAGGGCCTAGTGCGTTAATTTACCCAGGGACCTCAAATCCTAAGACGGACCTGTTCAGAGGCCCAGTTCTGCTCTGTCACTAAATAAACTGTATAGACCCCAGTGCATTCATTTGCCTACAATGCAGCTAAAACGGCCCTGGATAAATCATTCGGTTGCAACTCGGAATTCCTTGTCATCAGGATTTAAAGAATACTTTCAAATAAATCACGATTAATAATCGTTTTTGATTAGTCTTTGTCTCGTTATAAACAAAGCATTTACCATCGTGATCACCGTGACCGACCAGGCTATCAGATGTTGCTACATATCGCTGGTCACAATGCGCTTCGCATTGTTTCACCCTTCAAATGACGCCACTCCGCTGGCTAAGTGAGCAGGCCAACAAAAGAAAGAGTGAGAGAATGTTGTGGCGAAAGAGTACAGCAGGGATCACACCCCCCTGCCGGAGTCTCGTGGAGCTTTTAGGTGTTTTCGCTCAATAAACACTCACAACGCCCGGTCTGGGAATCGAAACCGCGATCCTACGACTGCGAGTCCGCTGCCCTAACCACTGGGCCATTGCGCCTTCACTTTATACGGACGCACGCATTTATACAACGATTTATTCAGCCCACTCATACACACCTTTTATCTTTTACTTGTTTCAGTCATTAGACTGCGGCCATGCTGGGGCATCACCTCAAAGAATTTTTTAGTCGATCAATCGACCCCATACGTATGTGTTTTTGTGTCTGTGATTGTCCTCCCACTATCGCTTGATAATCGATGTTGGTGCGTTTATGTCCCCGTAACTTAGCGGTTCGGCATAAAGAGAACGACAAAATAAGTACTAGGCTTACAAAAGAATAAGCCCTGGGGTCGAATTGTTCCACTAAAGGCGGTACTCCAGCATGGCCGCAGTCAAATGACTGAAACAAGTAAAAGAATAAAATATACATTTGCATACATGCACACACTCCCACACATATATTTATACACACACACACACACACGATTAAAATAGACCAGTGTGCAATGTTTTACCAAACAGGAAAACTATAGTTGTCGTTAAATGTGACTGGAGTGTTAGAAATATCTACATTAGTATATATCTATACAATATGTTACATTACTCGGTAGTCAAGATAAAACTCTGAGTTTCAGATGCCGAAGTGGAAATCCACAACACCATCTCTTCGGTTATCTGGCTATTTGAAAACTGGTTATCTGGCTATTTGAAGGGTTTTCTGGCGATATTAAAGGGTTTTCAAATAGCCAGATAACCGAAGAGATGGTGTTGTGGATTTCCACTTCGGCATCTGAAACTCAGAGTTTTATCTTGACTACCGAGTATGTAACATATTGATAGATAAATTTCCTCTATTTACATAATATTGAGGTCTCTCTTTCTTTCTTTTGTTATCTTAAACCGTTTTTATCAATACATTAGTATATATATATATATATATATTATATATATATATATATTATATATTATAATATATATTATATACCGGAGTAAACACATAAATGTGAAACAAGGTGGAATAAAGTCCGACGACCGAACGTGAAACTCCGAGTAACAGGTTTTTTTGAATTTCTGCTGCTTTTAAATAAA
Source organism: Octopus sinensis (assembly GCF_006345805.1). NCBI lineage: Eukaryota > Metazoa > Mollusca > Cephalopoda > Octopoda > Octopodidae > Octopus > Octopus sinensis. The sequence goes on from NC_042998.1 coordinate 23,989,678, forward strand.
GTATTATATATATATTATATATAATATATAATATAATATATATATGAGGTGCAGGAGTGGTTGGCTGTGTGGCAAGTGGCTTGCTTACCAACCACATGGTCCCGGGTTCAGTCCCACTGAGTGGCACCTTGGGCAAGTGTCTTTTACTATAGCTTCGAGCCGACCAAAGCCTTATGAATGAATTTGGTAGACGGAAACTGAAAGAAGCTCGTCGTATGAATGTATATATATGTATGTATTTGTGTGTGTTTGTGTGTCTGTATTTGTCCCCCCACCATCGCTTGACAACCGATGGTGACGTGCTACGTCCGCGTAACTAGCGGTTTGGCAAAAGAGACCGATAGAAAAAGTACTAGGCTTACAAAGAATAAGTCCTGGGGTCGATTTGTTCCACTAAAGGCCGTGCTCCAGCATGGCCGCAGTCAAATGACTGAAACAAGTAAAAGAGTAAAAGAGTATATGTATATATATATATATATATGATTATATACACACACACACACACATATATGATTATAGATACATTTGCGTAAATATAGAAGTGCTTTTTCTCTCAAGCATGTTTTATTAAAAACATGACTACCAAAAATCTTTATATATAAAAGTAAGGTTGTGTGCTGTCTGTCTCCTACGATTTAGATTCCTAATTACTCCCACATTTTGCGGTGCAGTTTAACCAAAACCGGGTATCTTATAGTCGTGATTCATATCGAGCCCTTCTGGGTATTAGCGCGCGTCTACGATGAGTCCACGATTTAAAAAAAAATTTACCATCATTTTTTTCCATTTTAATGCATTTTTTTTGCTATTATATAAGGGAAGTAACTCTCTAAAAATGTCTATGATGAGTCAACAATTTAAAAAAAAATTTACCATAATTTTTTTTCCCATTTTTAATGCATTTTTTTGCTATTTTTTGGCTATAACTCTCTAAAAATGCTTATATAGTTATTTCCCTTACAAACCCGAGCAACGCCGGGCGATACTGCTAGTGCTTAATAGAATCAAAGTTGAACGCAGTCGAGCTTCACACACGCAAACACTACAAACAAACACACCACAAACACACGCACACACAGAGTCATACACTCATGGACTATTTCCGCGACGGATAATCATTTGTTAACATAAATATAGGTTCATCCAAATGTATTATTAGCAAGAAATCTGAGGGCGTTACTTGACAAAGTGTTATTTATTTATTTACTTTTTTAGGAAGAAGCAGGAGGCGCAGGCGCGCGCGTACGTGCGTGTGTTATGTTTGCTGAAGCAGTTCTCACGGAGTATTTGTTGATGTGTGGAGGCATGGATGCTGCAACACAGGTGTACAAGTCCGTCAGTATCAGACTAGCAGCCGTCAATTTGCTTTTGAATAGATGATTGTGTTTGTGTGTGTGTGTATGTGTGCATGTATGCATATATATGCACATATACATATATGAATGCACACATATATATATATGTTTGTATATACATATGTATGTATGCATATATGTATGTATGTATATATATATATATATATAATATATATGTACGTATGTGTATGTATGTGTATATGTATGTGTGTGTATATATGTGTGTATGTGTGCGTATATATATACCTGCTTACATAATTTGTGTATATGTACGTGTATATATATATATATATATACACGTTTGATGTAGGATAAAATACTTTTTTCAAAAAATTTCATCATTGGCCAGCATATTAAAATACCTTTTAAGAGGGGAAAAAAATCTTTAAATGTATACACACATATTTGTATGTGTGTATATACATTTATATATATAAATACGCGTGCTTGTATATTTTTTTCTACTCTAGGCACAAAGCCCGAAATTCTGTGGGAGGGGGCTAGTCGATTAGATCGACACCAGTACGCAACTGGTACTTAATTTATGGACCCCGAAAGGATGAAAGGCAAAGTCGACCTCGGCGGAATTTGAACTCAGAACGTAAAGTCGCGCGCTCGTATATTGAATGTATACATAGTACTACCCTGGCCAAACCAACTACGGAAAAAGGGCTGTGGAAATGGAAATAAAAATCACATCAGTGGCATTGCTCAGGCATGGCCATAGCCTGTCTCGATCAGATTAAAGCTAAAACACACACACATACATAATGCACATACGCATACATATACCTCTTCGTACATGACAGTGTGATGAGTATGAGAGCATAGATATTTGATATTGTGTAACATGCATCGTATAATGTACACACACGTACGCGTGTCTGTGTGCGCGTTTCTGTGTCTATCGCATTTTGTATTTTTCTAAGAATAAAAATATAGTTTTTCTAAAATTCATACCGTTTTAATGTAAATATAAATTTATGCACACTCGTGTATCTATCTATCTATCTATCTATCTATCTATCTATCTATCTATCTATCTATCTATCTATCTATCTATCTATCTATCTATCTATCTATCTATCTATCTATCTATCTATCTATGTGTGTGTGTGTGTGTATTAGAAGGTTTGGAGATGATGTATGTATATCTAGGAGTACATAATTTCATGCGCCTCCCTTTTACTTTTCATTTTTTGTTTGTTTTCGTAAACATAGATAAAAGCATTATGTATATATATGTGTGTGTGTATAAACTATACATATATATATAATATATATATATATATATATATATATATATATATATATATATATATAGATGTACATATATATATGTGTATGTTTTTGTATGTGTGTGTGTATGTATACATATATGAGTGTGTGGTGTGTATCTATGTATATAATGTTATGTGTGTGTGTATCTATGTATATAATGTTTGTGTGTATGTGTGAGTGTAACGATGGTTTGACAAGCCGAAACTTCGAAGTCACTATCAATAATATTTTTGTCTAAGAATAATAAATTTGATACTGTACAAGAGTATCTGATTAATAAGAAATTGCTTGTATTTTTTTTTACTACACATAAAAACAAAATTAGCAGGAGTGGCTGTGTGGTAAGTAGCTTGCTAACCAACCACATGTTTCCGGGTTCAGTCCCACTGCGTGGCACCTTGGGCAAGTGTCTTCTCCTATAGCCTCGGGCCGACCAAAGCCTTGTGAGTGAATTTGGTAGACGGAAACTGAAAAGAAGCCCGTCGTATATATGTATATATATATGTGTGTGCGTGTATGTTTGTGTATCTGTGTTTGTCCCCCTAGCATTGATTGACAACCGATGCTGGTGTATTTACGTCCCCGTTACTTAGCGGTTCGGCAAAAAGAGACCGATAGAATAAGTACTGGGCTTACAAAAAGAATAAGTCCCGGGGTCGAGTTGCTCGATTAAAGGCGGTGCTCCAGCATGGCCACAGTCAAATGACTGAAACAAGTAAAAGAGTAAAGAGTAAGAGTATATATGTATGTCTGTGTATATGTATGTATTGTGCACGTGCGTGTGTGTGTGTGTGTGTGTGTGTGTGTGTGTGTGCGTGCGTGTGTGTGTGTGTTGTGTGTGTGTGTGGTGTGTGTATGTGTGTGTGTGTACGTTTTGAAATTCCAAGTCTGTATGCACACACATTCACACACCCTCTCTTTTTTTTTTCCTCTCATGTGTATCAAAATTAGTTTTAGTTGGAAGCTGCTAATCCCGACCCGTGTCTAAGAAAATATGTTCGATTCTCAATCAAATTGTTTTTCACTTGTCGCTTCCTTGTCGCTCTGGCAACCAGATGTACTCAGTAAACCCTGGGTGTGTGTGGGGTAGGTGGGTGGGTGGCTGGAAGGAATAATTTCCTTGCTTCACACGAAGACAAAAACCTGCGGCAGCGGTCGGTCTTCCAGTGAATCATCCACTGCCTACAGGACGTTCTACACGAATGAACGAACATACGTATAAACATACATGCGCGCAACACGCTTCACCGTATACAGGAATTTTTACAAGCCGCATGGCCTGCTAGTAAGTGCAGCTAAAATCTCCCTCAAATCACACACCCTAATGCTTTTATTTATATCTTTACGAAAAAAAAATTAGAAAAGTAATAGGGAGGCGTATGAATTTATGTACTCCTAGATATACTTACGTCTAAATTATAAGAAAAGAAACATTCAGCCTTGTCATTTTGATCATTGGTCCTTCAGCTGGATCAGCCCTGACCCATGGTTAAACAGCAACAGGCGGTTGTACACAAAGAAGAACGTCAGATGAATCTTTTTTGAGCTGGTGCATGACCAGAGACATTCTAACCGTGAACATCCCGTCTCTTTCTTATATATATATTTGGCCACACTGGCTACGTAATTCGTTAAAGGTAGTAGAACGTGATTTGTGAGTGATTCGGTTGCTATTTCTTGCAGAGGTTCTGTCTGTCTCCCCTTCTCTCTCCCTTCCGTCATCTCTCTCTCTCTCTCTCTCTCCTCTCTCTCTCTCTCTCTCTCTCTCTCTCTCGTGCTTCGTCGGATAAATGTAAATAATAACTATGGTAGTGATTGTGAAAGTTTATGAATGAAATGCAATGAGGGGGAAATGAGGATGAAACGAAGGAAGACAGATGAAATTTATGAAAGGAAGAATAATAAGAATAATAATTTCTTCATTTTGGTACAAAGCAGCATCGAATAGTAGTAGTAGT
>NC_042998.1:23999271-24021771 GCF_006345805.1 Octopus sinensis
GAGAAAAAAAGAAAATGGTAAGGATGAAAAATAAGCATTGACTATATATCAAGGCGACTTGCCATTATGGTGTGTCTGTGTGTTAGCTCCACGGATAATACTTGTGTGTAGATTTATACATTTACAGCTGAAGTGACTGCCGGTCTTAATACCGACCCAGGAGGGCCCCCCCCCCCCGTTTCGATTCCAGGTTATAGTCGTTGTTTGGTCCCGGATCAAGCCTTCATCGAGCAAGACTTATGGTCTGAAGAGTTCCAGCCATGACCATCTCGTTTGTTTTTTTTTGTTTTTGTGTAACCAGGACTTACTACTTTGTGTAATGCATGACTCGTAGGTTCTCGGTTTGTTCTAGACATTTTCCTTGGTTCGAAAGTTAGTAATGCTGTTGTTATTGTTGTTGTAATTGTTATGTTTGTAGTTATTCAGTCGCAAGTCCACCTCGACCGTATAAGCCTTCGGTGAAAAGTGTTCTTGTCATGACCATCCTATATTTTTCCGTAAATTTCTACAAGCACCTGTAAAAATTTACCTATCTTTTTGGTATGTATATCCAACGCTACGTTGTCAAATGTATCAATCATTAAATGTATACATTTAAACACACACACACGACTGTATATGTACGGACGTAAAGTGCAGGAGCAAAATTGCACAGAGGGTGCAAACACAGTTTTTCAGGAGGACGTTCAAAGCATTTTCATCGCCCCCACTACACACACACACACACATACACTAGAAGAAATTTAGGGAGTGTAACCATACCCCTTGCATCCCCTGTTCCAGAACCTAAGTGTAATTTATACAGCAGGGTGTAGTTTGGTTGGAGATTCAATTGGTGTTTCTTGCAGGTTGATAGAATACGTGGAGATTTCTCGACGTTTGAACGTAGATTGCTTGTTTGCAAACCAACAACCTTTTCCCGATGTTAATAATGAATGTGGAAACAAACAATAAGCAGTATTAAACCTTAAATTGTACATAACCATTATTAGTTTAAATTACAACCGTTATTAATTTCGAGCTTTCGTTAATTTAATACCCGTTTCTTCTATTATTAAGAAATGTTGCTAACTTATACTTCCTTATTTAATAATTCTGTTCAAAAGCAAAACAAACACGTTGTTAGGTCGACCTGTTAGATATAACTGCTAAATTTCCCTCAAACCACACAGCTCTGTCTTAAGAAAAAAAAAAAAGAAGCCACTTCGGATAATGTGGTACAGAGTTCCCAACACATTCGAAAAATTCGGGATAGTCACGGATGGAATGTCTCGATCAGGATTGGCATGGAGTCAAACTATATACAATACATACGATAGCTTCTGCACAGCCACTCGATTTATTGTGACCAAATTCTCTCAAATCTCATCTTGTGAAAAAAGAAAAAAAAAAAGAAGAAAAAGGCTATGTTGGACTAACAGATGGGGATGGTCACGGATAGATTGTCAATAATCAATAGGCCTGCTCATTCTATTGACTCGAGTCAAACAACAACACATACGCACACACGCACATACACTGAGACGAACACTGACTTAAGAACCAATGTGTAAAACGTGGTCGCTCAATCTGCTAAAAATAACAGCCAAATTCCCCCTCATAACACCGCTGGCCGTTTAAAAAAGCAAGAAAACAAAAAGGAAAATACATTGAATAATTGTCTTTGATTTACTCAATCTGAAAGAAAGAAAGAAAAAAAAAAAGCGAGATAGCTATATTCTGAAATTGTATATTTTCACATTCGTCGACAGTTCTTCATTTAAGCGTGAATTTTTAAATCTCCCTCTTTTTTTTACTTTCCTATAATGGTTCAAAAAAAAAAAAAAAGAAAAAACTGTCTTAAGGTTTTTTTTTTTATAATTTATTACATACTCAAAGTCTATCAAATATTAAAAAAAAAAGATTTTCAACACCATAAAAATTACTTTTAAAATACAACACTGAGATACCTTAAATGTATTTATATAATAATAATTACATATATAAGCATTAATAGCTGTATTAGGTTTCCAAATTGATAAAATTAATGTGGTATTCGGTAATAAATGTAAGCATTAAGTATTGTACTGTTGCTTTGTCTAAAAATTGAAAATAGTGTTTTAGTTTCTTAAGGGTTAATGTGTAACAGATGCTAACGAAATATATTTATAAATGCAAATCAAATGTATTTGTTTCCAAAAATAAAATGTACTTTTATATTCGTAAACATGAAAAGACATTAACAAAAATAGAAAGTAGCTTACACAGTTTTTATTTAATAATAATAATAAAAAAAGAAAATTAAGTGGAAAACAAAACCTTTTTAAAGAATAGGGTAATAATGAAAGGGGCGAAGTTAATAATAAATCCACAATTAAATGTTTGTATTTATTTGATATCTGGACGCAACAATAATAATAACAAAACTGGCCACAATGATATGGTAGAAATGATTTTGAAGAGCGTGTTTCCATAGGAGTTAGGTTCGTGCGGGCAAAAGGGAACATGTTCGAAGACTTTATTGAAACTATATAAACAAACATTATCACACGCTAGTTACGAAGTGCAGGTTATATATATATATATATATATATATATATATATATATATTATATATATATATGTGTGTGTGTGTGTGTGTGTGTGTGTATTACACGCACACATATATCCGCATATATAAATATATACAGGCATATGCAAATTATATATATATATACGCATACATGAATATATATATAATATATATATATATGTATTTACACTCGTGAACACACCCACCTATATATGTATATACATATACGTAGATATATATATATATATATATATATATATACACATATATGTTGATATATATATATATATTTATGTATACACACACACACACATATAACATGTATATACTCATAAATTTAAATGTGTATAAATAACGAAAACATTCTTATGTATATGTATATATGAGGATATTATTGTTTATAATTATTAATATATATATATATATATAATTATAAATTTATATAATTATTAACATATGTATATATGCATGTTTGCGTTTAAATGTATCTATATTGTGTTTATATATATATATATATATATATATATATATATATATATATACTCCTGACAGTAACTTTATTCTTAAGGTGGTGCTCCAGCATGGCCGCAGTCAAATGACTGAAACAAGTAAAACAATATATATATAAATGCATATAGATGTGTATTTGTGTGTGTTTGTGTGTGTGCGCGCAAACAGAATTTCACCCAAGTATATTGCTTCTTTCTTCCTTTCCTTATTTTCGTTTCTTTTCATTTTTTTGAATTGATGGTGGTGGGCGTCTTATTATTATTATTATTTTTATAAATTCATAGTTTTCTTCCCCACCTTTCATTCAGGCTTGTTCGTTATTATCATTATTATTATTTCTTTTCTTATTCCTTCTCGATATTCTAATCACATTTTCGTCAACGATATCGCTACCTCCTTACCACGATGCATTTGTTTATAAATGCCAACACACGCGGTGATCAAAAGCTCGTGCAATCATCTATCTCTACCTTCAATTTAAATTCAAATTTATTTTTACTAATAGAAATCATCAATTATTAATAACAATAACATTTACAAACATGTGGTTAGAATTTATTAAAAAAAATATTATTTACACACCCAACTTCTGAAGGATAGAAACAATATGAAAAAATATATTTGTAATATAATAACGAACGTTATTATGAACATGAAACCAGAGTATTTCTAAGTAAAATTGCGTGAATAACATTATAAACTACTGGAGTCTCTATATAGAGACACCTCAGCATGTAAAAAATAGTATAGGGCCCCTAGACATGAGGGGGTGGTCTCCAGGCAAGTGCTCCTGTGTGAGCATGCCGTAAGGCAATTATAAGCACCTTGCTCGGGTCTCATGTTTTTGACACGGCGATGTAATATTGTATTGATATAAATATACACGCATTTGATATGATGGCTAAGACTAACTAGAGAGCTAACAAATAAATGAACCTTTGTATTCACTTAATATATTATAAATATCTTCGTTGACAATTTTAGAAAAATGTAAACACGTCTGTCAGTGTCAGTTCGCTCATATTTACCTATAGATTCCATATTCATAAGTACTTCGCTCTTTCATTCTCACTTACACGTTCTCCCGTGCGCGCTCACACAATATTTAAATAAAAAGCATGTATACATACATACATACATACATACATACATACATACATACATACATACATACAACATACATACATACATCATACATACATACATACATACATCATACATACATACATACATACATACATACATACATACATACATACATACAAACATACATACATACATACATACATACATACAAACATACATACATACATACATACAAACATACATACATACATACATACATACATACATACATACATACATACATACATACGTACGTACGTACATACATGTGTGTGCGTGTGTGTGTATACATGCAGTATTCCCTCGACTATCGCGGTTGTTACGTTCCAGCCCTCCTCCCCGCGATAGGTGAATAAAAACTAACCGCGAAGTAGAAACAGTACAGTACTATATATATATATATTTAAAAAATTATTTTTATAATTTGTATATATTTATTCTGTTATAAATGCAAAACAACACCACGGAAGAATCGATGTAAGCTTAAATAATAAACCGCGATGTGGCGAGCAATTACTATATATGCATGATATATAAATATAAGAATAAATATAGGTTTATACATCTTTTGTTTATAAATATATACCAATATACATACATATATATATATATATCTTCATACATACATTACACACATATATGAATTCACATATTCACAGAAACACACACACGTGTGTGTGCGCGCGAGTTTGTGTGTCTGTGTGTTAGTGAAGACATTCATACATCGCACTTCAGAGAGCGTATATTCGCGAATTTTTCGCTGTATATACTCTGTAACTTATTAAGAATTATTGTTAGTCAATAGCTATCTGTCTATCTATCTATCTATCTATCTATCTATCTATCTATCCATCTGCTTCTCCCTCTCTCTTTCCCCCCTCTCTCTCTCTCTCTCTCTCTCTCTCTCTCTCTAATACAGACTTCGAACGAGGGGTGGGGCTAAATCATCACAGCGCGTGTGTGTGTGTGCGCGTGGAGTACTTTGCCGCTTATACACTAATTTTAATCTTCATTTTGATGAAAAATAAAGAATGATACCTTCAGAAATGTCCTCCCCACTGACTTTGTAGCTCATAACTTCTAGAAAAATGTATACTTTTTAATGAAATTTTCTACAAATACGCTTCAGATAGTGTAGATTCCTGTTAAATCGGAATTTGTGGTGAAAAATATCTTTCCGGGGGCGGGTTGAGGCGTTTCGGAAAATTCACACAAGTCAGTTTGCTTCCTCATAACTTTCAGAAAAATGGATAATTATTGGGTTGGTGCATAATTATTGCGGCTTTTGTTTCAACAAAAGCAATAACAACATGTAACAAAAACAACTTTAAATGATTATTCCGGTGCATATTCATCATCTACTTCAATTACTGCTTCCAATTTGCTTGGCAGACGATCAGACCGTCATTTAAAGATGTTTTTGTTAAATTTTGTTATTGTTTTTGTTGAATAAAATTTGTTAAAAAAAAAAAAGAAAATCCGCAATAATTATGCACCAACTCAATATTTTTTAATGAAATTTTCCACAAATGTCTTTCAGAGTATGTAGATTACGATTATACTGGAATTTAACGAGAGGAAAAAAAAATTATAAAGTAAAATAAAAAATAAAAATTGTGGGTTCGCACACATACATTCTGACACACACATCACGTATATCTACAAAATGAAATTTCGGAAACAAAAATAGTGATGCGTGTTATTAGCAAGTATGTGTACGAATTCACTAATTTTCCTTTTCGTATTAAATATAATAGTATTCTGCTCCATCTGAAGCATATTTGTAGAAAATTTCATTGAAAATTATCCGTTTTTCTGGAAGTTATGAGAAAATAAAGTCAGGGGAGAGCAGAGTTTTGTGTAGGTATGTCAAATAAGGTAGATTTTATTAATTAGGTGGCGATCTATCAATGCTTCCCATGCACGGTAACTTCAAAAGAACTTCCCTGTCATACAATCGCTTTCTCTTAGTCTCTTTCGCTCTCATTACTTCAAAAGTTCCCGCAAGCCCATATGTAAATAAAAAAAAAAATTTTTACGGAAATCGACGGAAAGGTCTACTAGAGACGAAAGATTGCCAATTAGATTTTACGGTAATGACGAAAAGTATAAGCGAAGAGAAAAATAAAAGGGAGAATCCAGAATTTACCTGGACAACGGATACACGTACACATACACACATACACATACACACAGAGACACAGACACACGCGCAAAAACTCATTTCAAATTTTGTTTTTCTTTGTTTGCTATTTTTGCAACTCAAACGTGTCGCTTGTTAAACACACACATAATACAACAACATGCACCATAATAAACTCGGTGTTATTTCACTGTGACAAATGTTTTCGGTGCTACAATATCGGAAACCCCCTAGCAACAGCAACAAACAGCAACCAGCAGCCACGTGTAAGGAGGAGGAGGATTACCAAGTAGCAGCAGGAGGAGAAAAAGTAGGAGTAGTAGTAGGAGGTGGAGTAGGATTAGCAAGCAGGGAGACACGATACGGTCGTTCGTTACTGCTGCTAGAAATAGCAGGTAAAATCTCTCCCCTCTCAAATCACACCTGACTTTTTTTGTCTTAAACAGTCAAGTGGCACATTAAACTATATAGTCTCCCGGCGAACTGGCAGAAGCGTTAGCACGCCGGGCGAAATGCTTTGCAGTATGTATTTCGTCTGCCGTTTACGTTGTGAGTTCAAATTCCGCCGAGGTCGACTTTGCCTTTCATCCTTTCGGGGTCGATAAATTAAGTACCAGTTACGCACTAGGGTCGATGTAATCGACTTAATCCCTTTGTCTGTCCTTGTTTGTCCCCTCTATATTTAGCCCCTTGTGGGTAATAAAGAAATATAAAACAGTACGCCCATGGCAGCAACACCTTTAATCATATTTTCTTTTGGTTTTTTTTTCTCGGTCGAGGTTTACTTAACAAGAGGCGTGGCTTTTGGTAAGAAGTTTGCTTCCCAACCAAATGGTTCCGGGTTCAGTCCTACTGCGTGGCACCTTGCGCAGGTGTCTTCTACTATAGCCTCGGGCCGACCAAAGCCTCGTGAATGGATTTGGTCGACGGAAACTGAAAGAAGCTGTGACCGCGTGTGTACCGTTGGCGATTTTTTCCCCTCTGTCTTCCTTTCTCTGGATCTTTCCTTCTCCTATGTTTCCGACGAAGAGCTCCGCTCGAAACGTTAAACCCTCCTTCTTTCCTTCTTTCCTGAGCGTCCAATATTACTATATTTGTTCCACGTCCTCGCGTTGTTGTGTTTTCTCTTTGTGTTTTCATGTTTGGATTAACTTTATATATATATATATATATATATATATATATATATAATATATATATATATATATATATTACACACACACATATATGTATATGCGTGTGTGTGTGTGAGTCACTAGTGTAGCTAGTGGGTGGCGGTCCGCCTCGGGCGGTACATACTCTAGCTATGCTAGTGGTATGAGTGTGTCTGTGTGTGTGTGTCCGTGTCTTTATGTAGGTATTTGTTCTCTGTCACTGCTTGACAACCTTTGTTGCTGTGTTTACGTCCCTGCAACTTAGCGGTTCAGTAAAACATACTGACAGAATAAGTAGTAGGCTTTAAAAAGTTTTGGAGTGATTCATTTGACTAAAAGTTCTTCAGAGTGGTGCCCCAGCATGGACGCAGTCTACTGAATGAAACGAATAAAAGAAAAAGAAAAGGAAAGAAAGTAAGAAGCTTTCTGTAGAGGAATATCTGCCTAGATAGCTCACGACGGGAAATGATGGAATGGTCACGGCTAGAAAGCCTTTTCCTTCATAGGTCTGCTTGATCAATAACAGATAACTTCAATGTGGTCGCTCGACCTGGTAAAAATACTGGCTAGCTCTCCCTCATATCACATTCTACCATCGCACAATATAGTACCAGGTCTCAAACTGATGGGACGGTCACGTCTAGAACGACGATTATCTTAAGTTTAATCCAGAAGCGTGTCAAGGGTCATGACGCAGAAGGTGGAGCTGTGAGGCGGCGCAAACTGCTTCTTATCATGATTGCCAATTAAAGTGGAAAAGTGGCGAGTTGGCAGAATCGAAAAAAATGCATTGAGGTATTTTTCCGGCCCTTTATGAGCCCAGCATATCTGAGTTCAGATCCTATTGAAATCAACTTTATTTTTCACCCTTTCGGGATCGATAATATTGAATGCCTGTGCCGTATCCGGGTTCATGATATCGACCCCAAACGTTTGCAGGCCTTGTGCTTAAATAAGAAACCATCATAATTGTTAAATAAGATGGGGGCGCTCGAAATTGTCTTCTAACCTCCTCCATCCCAGGGTTTTTATGGGTAGCGATGAGAGCCCTTGCTATACCATTGCTCTAGTCTCGATCACAGTTGAAAAGGGGCGAAACAATAACAACAGTAACCAGTAACCTCCATGGGCTTTAAGGCAGCATTGTGTCCATATTCTGCACACCTTTTTTACTCTTTGATTTAAATTTCAAGCACATTATTTACATTTGACAGATATTTGTCCTCATCTTGTTTGTTGTTAACACATCATCATTTCGGCCTTCTTCAGGTGTCTTGGGAAAATTTCGAACCTGGGTTCTCATTCCTATGGTATTTTTTGATGTTATCATTATTAAAATTATTTCTATTCAGGTCACTGCCTGGAATCGAACTCGAAATCTTGGTGCTCTTAACCACTACGCCATATGGCGTAGTGGTTAAGAGTGTGGGCTACTAACTCCAAGACTCCGAGTTAGATTAATAATAACACTAATGATAATAACATCGAAAAATACCTTAGGAATGAGAACCCATGTTCGAAATTTCCCCAAGACATCTGAAGAAGGCTGGAGGGTATATCTGCCGAAACGTTGTGTTAACAACAAACAAGATGAGGACAAATATCCGTCAAATGTAAATAATGTACTAAATTCCTAATCTTTTAAATATAGAACTGTAATTACACCCTTTCCTGAAAACTCTCTAAAAGAAATCTTTGTTGAAAGTTAAATACAGCAAAATAAGAATGTGCTCAAGGCATCAAAGAATGGAGGCGCACCACAGGAATACGGCACGAAAGAAATCACTTTAAGCTTGCTAAAATAATATTCAAAGTGGTTTATATGATCGAAAATATAATATTGAAGTGTTCATGGTGTCATAGTGAGGATCTGATCAAAGACTTTGCAATGAAAAAAAAGTAGGAGCAAACTTTTCAAATATAGATAAAGTGGAAGTATACAAAAATAAAGATTTCCCCATTTTATTGTTAGTTTTGTTTCATTTTGAAAAATAGAAATTTATTTTATGATTTGTTATTGTTTATATTTCGAATTACATATAAATGAAGGTATCAAATCTTTTAAGTGCTTCGATTTCTAATTTACTCAGGTGGACCCTCATGGTCATTCGATGTTTAAGAGGAACCTTATTGTATATTTATAACTAGCACTATAGCCTAGCGTTGCTCGGGCTTGTTTTCTTTTCGACCCTTTAGAATTGGAATTTTTGAAAAGTAAAAATTTTGCATTATGTAGCTTGTTATTCTCTTTAAGTGAACATTTTTCTGGTTCAAATACACCAAAAAATGGTGACACAGTAGTCAAAAAATCGTAGAAAATAGGGATTTTCATAGAAAAAAAGCACCATTTTGATGCAAAAAATAATTTTTGGTGTTAACATGGTCCGATTTGAATTTTTTCTTCTACGGAAGGAAGAGCAAGCCTTCTTCTATCATACTCTCAATTTTGGTCAACTTGCGCCTCAGGGTCTCGGAGGAGATAGTGTTAGTTGAAGGCTACCAGACCTGCCATACACAGACAACTTCAGCTTTATATATATAGAGATTTATAATCAGACATTATTAGGAACTGTATAAAAATTGTCAAAATATTTTGTGCATTATAAAAGTATAACCAGTTTATTGCGTGTTAATTTTAAGAACAAAGTCTTTTATGGGATCCCAAACAGTCGTTGAGAACCACTATTAGACCAATAAAGGATACAAAGGGAATTTGGGTATAAAATATCTGAAAAAAAAAATACACAAACTAGGAATCAAAGATATATCTATTTCTTTACTACCCACAAGGGGCTAAACACAGAGGGGGGAAACAAGGACAGACAAACGGATTAAGTCGATTACATCGACCCCAGTGTGTAACTGGTACTTAATTTATCGACCCCGAAAGGATGAAAGGCAAAGTTGACCTCGGCGGAATTTGAATTCAGAACGTAACGGCAGACGAAATACCGCTAAGCATTTCGCCTGGCGTGCTAACGTTTCTGCCAGCTCGCCGTCTTTAGGAATCAAAGATATAAATACTTAGATCGTAAGCAGAAAGACAAATGGAGGGCGGTCTTCCTGCATGTAAAGAAAATAGTCATACATATTTCTGATGATTTCCAACTAAAAAAAAAATCGAGTTACTTTGCACAGTGAAATATTACACTGCCTTCACCGCCATTCACTCTTTTATATTGATCGGCTAAGTACGAAGGAAAGTTATTCTTAACATTGATTATCATAGCAAAATATTGATAAAAGTTGTACCGTCAATAGCTTGAAGGTCGAATATAACTTGTGCATACATGTTTTAGAAGAAGAAACTTCAATATTAATGAAAATGTTTCAATGCTTAGTTATATACGGTATACGAGATCAGTTTGCCGCCATTGACACTTCTATTGTCTTAGTTAAAGTTCCTACATGCTGTCCCTCTCCTATCTTCTGCTACTTTATCCTCCATCTTTTTTTTCCTTTTTTTTTTTGTTGCTTTCTGCTAATTAAATTGTGATTCAATCTTTATGTAAATAAAACTAAATTTGATTCTGGAATTATAAAAAAATAAAAAGTGAACTATCTCTGAGTTCATTCCACTATTCAGTTTAATTTTGGGGACGAAACCAAATTGTACATTTAACGTTTTACCACAAGAGCATTCTCTTCGTCGCTTATGTATCATCTTTAAAATTGTGACATTGCGTCTAAGAAAACCAATATTAAAAGTATATATAGCGTTTATTCAAATATTTTCTTAAATGATAGAGAGATTGAAATCTTTTGTTTTTTATAATGTAGGTTTACGATAATGAACTATATAGATTTTCGTCCTGGATATTAAAATAATTCGACATAAAGATACAAAATTAATGGATGTTTGTTCCCACATGTCATTCGTTTCTCTTCGTTGGCATGAAAGATATACAATATAATTTCTTCCAACTGGTTGTTGCTCTTATTGTTGTTGTTATTTGATTCAATCGAACACATCAATACCAACAAAGATGTGCTACCCAAGGTCAGCTTATCGTTTATTTCTCGGACATAATTTCTCCTGGACAACATCATCCGTTATGTCTTTGTTTTTCCTTTTCAAATTGTAGAGTATAATTTGAAACTGCAGGCCAATCGATTACGCAGAGCAGAGGGTCTCAACGGGGACAGGACCGCTTCCAAGAGGACGCTGGGCATGTCATTAGGAGTCAGTCAGGTAGCAAGCGTTTCTCAACCGGGGTTCCCCGGAACCCTAGGGTCTCGCAAAAGGTTCCTAGGGGTTCCGCGTGGAAGAGTGAGATAAGCTAATGCTAATTTCATGATTGTAATATTACTACACATGCATAACATATTATTGGTTATTGTAATATAGACATCATCTTATCAAACCTATTTGTTATCAAAAAATATAACAATCATATATATATATATATACAGGGAGAGTTCGCGAAAAAAACAAAAGACAAAGACAGGTGGTGTATAAAACAAACAGATGCATTAGTATAATGCTCAGGAATTGAAAAAGTCTTTTACGTTTCGAGCCAACGCTCTTCTACAGAAAGGGACACATAAAAAACAAGGAGAGAAAAAAAAAGGAGAAGTATATATATATATATATATATATATATAATATATATATATATAAATTAGAGATGAACCACCATGTAGCAATTCAACAATGATATAATTAAATCATACCATATAGAAAAAAAATTAAAGATACGATAAAACATGTTCCTAGAACTAAATAAAGTACGAAATAATGTATTACTAAATTGAATTTTTTCCTGAAAGTTTGGAATCATATTCCCTATTATTATTATTATTATTATTATGTATATATATATATATATAAAATATTATTAGAGACAAAACCACTATTTTGCAAAACAAACAAGGAAAGACTTAATCAATACATAAAATTTTAATAAATAGTCAAAAAACCACTACAATTGTTTCTTGTCTTGATCGACAATCTTCAGGTGGACTTCTAATTTGAAACTGACTTATTGGAAGTCCACCTGAAGATTGTCGATCAAGACAAGAAACAATTGTAGTGGCGGTTTTTTTGACTATTTATTAAAATTTTATGTATTGATTAAGTCTTTCCTTGTTTGTTTTGCAAAATAGTGGTTTTGTCTCGAATAATATTTTATAATATTTTACTATAAAATTGGATTTAATCCTAAATCTGATTTTTTCCCTGTAAATTTGGATTTATTCCCTAATATTTATTATATATATATATATATATATATATATATTATATATATATATATATATATATATATATATATATATCAGAATTGAACAGCCGAAATCTGCGATGAGGGATCAGTTTCTGACTGAAGAATGAAGGCTTGAATGACCCGTTTGTCTTTTTGTTCGTCTCTTCGTGTATTTCACTTTATTTATTTATATAAAGGTCTATTATATATATATATATATATTTATAATACAAAATGGGACAAGAACGCAAAACATCCAGACAGTTAGGTGATACAAAAAAAGGTGACAATAAATGATCCAGATAGACGGGGTTCCTTGAAACATGAGATTTATTTTAAGGGTTGCGCATGAGTAAATAGGTTGAGAAATATTGGTTTATATACTAAATTTTACCTATAGTAGTAATTATAACTAGTAATGGTTATTAAAAAGAAAATAAAAGATAAATCTATATTGTCACGAAAGACATGTTTGAACAAGAATAATTAATCTTTAACGTTATATTTCTGTATATAAATATATATATATATATATATATATATATATATATATATATATATCACGTGACTGACCAGGACATCAGATATTGCTACACAATACGCTGGTCACAATGCGCTTCACATTGTTTTAGCCTGGCTAAGCGAGCAGGCGAACAGAAGAAAGAATGAGAGAAAGTTGTGGTGAAAGAGTACAGCAGGGATCACCACCACCCGCTGCCGGAGCCTCGTGGAGCTTTGGGTGTTTTCGCTCAATAAACACTCACTACGCCCGGTCTGGGAATCGAAAGCACGATGCTACGGCCGCAAGTCCGCTGCCCTAACCACTGGGCCATTGCGTCTCTCTCTCCCTCTCCCTCTCTCTCTCTCTCTCTCTCTCACTCTCTCTCTCTCCACACACACACATTTGCTTTTGGTGCACAGTCTTGCTTGTTTTCTTCGTATATTACGAGCTCCATTATATTTTTAGTGATATTATGATATACAATTGTTGTACAAAATAACTAAAATGTTTATTATTGCAATTGAATAGAAAAGGATAAATATGCTTTTTATCAACGATCCCCATTTGAGACTTTTCGAAAAACGTATGTCGAAAATTTAAATACTATATATTATTTTAACTCCTAAGACACCGGGCAAAGCCAAAAAATATGAATAAAAAATTTTGGCAGTTAATAGGTTAAATATAAAAATGTTTTGCATTATTTTATTTCTTGGTTATAGACTAAAATATAGAAATGTCGGTTTAAATATATATTAAGGCGGCGAGCTGACAGAATCGTCAGCACTCGGTGCAAATTGCTAAGCGACATTTCCTCCATCTGTACGTTCTTTCTTTGTTCAAATTCTGCCGAGGTCAACTTTGCCATTTATCCTTTCGTGGTCAATAAAATTTCAAATGAATACAGAGAATACGATTGGTTAAAATTCGCAGATTTAAACTACGTATAAACTTATAAAATACATTTTTGTCAAAAAAACTAGTTGAAATTATTGTTTTCTTTTGACACATTCTACCAGTATACGAAGTTTCAAATTATTTAGTTAACTAGAAAAATCTGAAAAATCTGGCTTTCAAAAAGAAAAGATCCCAGTTGAGCACTGGGGTCGATGCAATCAATATATCTCCCACCACCACCACCACCAACCAAACTTACTAACCTTGTGCCAACATTTTGAATTAATATATATCTTTTATTTTTATGTACAAAGTTCGCAAAAATATTATTTAAAGTGCACAACGAGTAACAAGAAAATCAAGGAATCGCTGCTTTATGGCATGGCTGACTTGACAGAAACAACATCCAAAGGCGGCGAGCTGGCAGAAACGTTAGCACGCCGGGCGAAATGCCGTAAGGTTCTGAGTTCAAATTCCGCCGAGGTCAATAAATTAAGTACCAGTTGCGTACTGATATCGGTTAATCGACTGGTCCCCTTCCTCAAATTTTCTGGTATTGTGCCTAGAGGCCTCTATGGGTATTAAACTGGCCCTGGGTACGTACAGTGCTAACATTAATAATAGAATACATACGTCTGTCTTTACGTTCTGAGTTCAAATTCCGCCGAGGTAGGCTTTGCCTTTCATCCTTTCGGGGTCGATAAATTAAGTACCAGTTACACACTGGGGTCGATGTAATTGACTTAATCCCTTTGTCTGTCCTTGTTTGCCCCCTCTATGTTTAGCCTCTTGTGGGCAATAAAGAAATAAAAAAACGACATCCAAATCTCTCTCGAATCACATTTTACTACTACCCTTATAAAAAAGAATGCGCTAAATAATGTAGTCCGTGGTACGTCTGAAAAAAAAAGAGATAGGATGGTCACAGCTAGAACGCCTTTGATTACTGGTAGACTCGATTAGTGATGATTTGTAGTTAAACAACAACAAATCAATTGTTTTAAGACAGGATGGTCACAACTAGAACGCCTTTCATTACAGGTCTGCTCAATCAGTGGTGACTTGTTCCTTAACAACAACAACAACAACTCATTCAATCGTTTGTTGAATCCGTTTCACTTTATTCAACGTACATCACCAGAAATATGAACAGCATACGATCTCGTATTTCCCTTTGTCTACAAAATCTCAACGGAGACGAAATACATATTAAATATGACTCCACGTACTTAACCATTCGTAACCCATGCTGTGTTAGTATTCATGTTATTCTGTAAGAAATCAATTATTTCGCACTGAGGAGAGGAATGAGTTTTAGGTTGGTAACTTCCGATCCAGGTTCTATTCTTAAATTTGAGATTTCACTGAGTTCTGCAAATGTCATTCAGAAGAAAATAAAAAAAAAATAATAATAAAAATTAAACGTCCCGAAAGTACATATCTCTCTTTCTATATTAATCCCAAAACTTCATGCCTGCGTAAAGAATGAAAATATGATTTTTTTTAAAAATTGAATTTAAAATAAAGAACTTCTTGAGGTCATATAATAAAGGATCGTTCTAGATTGTAAAGGCGGCGAGCTGGCAGAATCGTTAGCACGCCGGGCGAAATACGTAGCCGTATTTCGTCTGCCGTTACGTTCTGAGTTCAAATTCCGCCGAGGTCGACTTTGCCTTTCATCCTTTCGGGGTCGATAAATTAAGTACCAGTTACGCACTGGGGTCGATATAATTGGCTTAATCCGTTTGTCTGTCCCTTCTATGTTAAGCCCCTTGTGGGTAGTAAAGAAACACATATAATAAACGATTGTAAAGGCAGCGAGCTGGCAGAGTCGTTAGCATGCTGAACGAAAATGCTTCGCGGTATTTCGCCCGTCGCTACGTTCTGAGTTCAAGTTCCGTTGAGTTCGACTTAACTTTTTATCCTTTCGTGTCAGTAAATTAAGTGTCAGTGAATTTCTGGGGTCGACATAATCGACTGGTCGCCTCCCCCAAGACTTCAGGCTTTGTGCTTGTAATAGAAAGGATGATTATTTCATTTTCGCTTTATTCTTCATATTTTTTTTCTTAATTGTAGATTACAGAGTAACAACTGGAAACTCTTATTACATAAGATGCATAGATTCAAATGAGAAACTGCGAGGGCAAGACATAAAAATATATATAAATAGTACGTTATTTACATTTGACGGATGTTTGTCCTCATCTTGTTTGTTGTTAACACAACGTTTTGGTTGATGTACTCTGCAGCCTTCATCAGGTGTCCTGAGACCACCTCCACGCTGTGGGGTGAAGTTAAAATAATAGACAGAGAACACCACTGGAATATATGAAAACTAAAAGAAGCAGCACATATGCTAGGACATAATAACCTCTTAAGCAGATCTAGTGCAGATATGAGTAGAATATGGGAACCAGTATTAAGGAAGGATAGGAAAATATTAGATTTATAAGCCCTAAAATTCACGGGCATATAGCGTAGTGGTTAAGAGCGCAGGCTACTAACTCCAAGATTCCGAGTTTGATTCCAGGCAGTGACCTGAATAATAACATCGGAAAAATACCTTATGTAATAAGGACCCAGGTTCGAAATTCCCCACAGACGCCTGATGAAGGCTGGTGAGTAAGTCAGCCGAAACGTAGTAATAACAAACAAGATGAGGACACATTTCCGTCAAATGTAAATAATTCATCATTTCTGTAAAATATAAATAGATTTCAGTTTTTCGAATCTAACATTATGCTGGGCAGTGGTTCTCAACCATTTTTTACCTGTGTTGTGTCTGGGGAGAGTCATTCTTTTTTAGTGCCAAATTATTTAACACACACACCGGTAAAGTTTCCACTTATTTATTTTTCCTAAAATTTTCTTTGCGTCTTGCAGCCTTTGCAATAGTCGTTTGAAAAGTTTGTAAGAGGCAAAGAAAACCTTAGGGAAAATAAATAAGTAAACAAGTGGAAACTTTACCGGTAAGTGTGTTAAATAATGAGGCACTAAAGAAAAATAACTCTCCCAAGACACAACAGAATATGCTTCAACACACGAATTCGCATAAAGAATCTTGCAAAGCAAATCCAAAAACGAAATAAATATTATTAGGAATTGTAAAAAAAAAATGGTTAAAGTAAACAATTTATTGCATATAAATTTGACAACAAAATCCTATATGGACCCTTTAATGTGTAGTTTCGTTCTAATGGAATAGACAACTCAATATGAAGCCATTGTTATTGTTTTACGTGTTTATTTACTTTTCACGTTACACGAACTGTCAACATTCAGCGTAGTGATACATATATACTTTAGACACAGTTCGTACTGTTACTAACAAAATAGTGCCAAAAAGTGGGGATGTATTCTACACACGTATACCAACGTATACACATAGATATGAATGTGTAACAGACCCCGCCAAAGGTCATGTGGATCCCGGTTGAGAAACATTGATGAAGAGCATCATTTCTTCCTGTTGTGATTTTAGTTTTGATCACGTGATTTTGATTGTCTCGATTGCTGTTATATGCCCGCACTGCGACTGCGCGGAGTTCTCTTCTGTTTGCAGACGACATGTTCAGCGTTGATTTTAGTTAGTCTCGAACAGTGCTTTTCAACGTTTTTGCTGGAGCGGAACCCCAAGGAAACGTTCCACTGGCTTGAGGAACCCCTTTGCAATAATTTAATAGTCTTATGCACACATATCTGCACAGGAGAATTAAAAATTACTGCCGATTATAGCAGTTTTGTCACTTCTTGCGGAACCCCTGGTCTGTACTGGCGGAACCCTAAGGTTCCGCGGAACCCTGGTTGAAAACCACTGGTCTAGAATGTAGCAACTCGCTGCATAAAACTGTTATTGCATTGAAGTTTGGTTTTGCTTACAATTTAGCAATCTCTGTTTGTATAGTATATTGCCGTATTTTTAGTCGATTAAAACCTTTTAAACTTTGATATTCGAGTTTAGGTTTATAACACTTCCAATTCGTTTCTATTAACAATTGCAACTAAAATTCGTCATAACAATCAAGAAACTTTCCTTTATCATCGCTTGACCATCTACACTGATAATCTGAACACTGATTATGTTTCCACTGATGTTTTTAAAGTAAATTTCATTTCAGATTCTGTAGTTTTTTTGTTTATTTTTGAGTGGCTGTGTGGTAAGTAGCTTGCTTACCAGCCACATGGTTCCGGGTTCAGCCCTACTGCGTGGCACCTTGAGCAAGTGTCTTCTGCTATAGCCTCGGGTCGTCCAAAGCCTTCTGAGTGGATTTGGTAGACGGAAACTGAAAGAAGCCTGTCGTATATATGTATGTATGTATGTATGTATGTATGTATGTATGTATGTATGTATGTATGTATGTATGTATGTATGTATGTATGTATATATATATGTGTGTTTGTGTGTGTGTATGTGTGTGTGTGTGTGTATGTGTGTGTATGTATATGTTTGTGCGTCTGTGTTTGTCCCTCTAGCGTTGCTTGACAACCGATGCTGGTGTGTTTACGTCCCCGTTACTTAGCAGTTCGGCAAAAGAGCCTGATAGAATAAGTACTAGGCTTACAAAGAATAAGTCCTGGGGACGATTTGCTCGACTGAAGGCAGTGCTCCAGCATGGCCGAAGTCAAATGACTGAAACAAGTAAAAGAGTACATTTTAAAGTTTGATTCCCAATCTCACGGTTCCCGATTCAGTCCCGCTTCCAGTGCTGGATTAATCATAAAGCAAAATAAGCACGTGCTTGGGGCATCAAAGGGAAAGGAGCTCTGCAGAAATGGTAAGTGATTTGTGGCTCAAAAGAAATAATTTAAACTTGCTAAAATAACATTCGAAGAGGTTTATATGATCGGAAATATAATTTCGAACCGTGCATGGTGAGGATCTGATCAAAGACTTTACTGTTAGAAAAAAATCGAAGAAAACTTTCGAAATATATATTAAAAAAAAGCACTCTGTCAGTTACGACGACGAGGGTCCCCGCTGATATGATCAACGGAACAGCCTGCTCGTGAAATTAACGTGCAAGTGGCTGAGCAATGCACAGACACGTGTACCCCTAACGTAGTTCTCGGGGAGATTCAGCTTGACACAGAGTGTGACAAGGCCGGCCGTTTGAAATACAGGTACAACTCATTTTTGCCAGCTGAGTGGACTGGAGCAATGTGAAATAAAGTGTCTTGCTCAAGGACACAACGCGTCGCCGGAAATCGAACTCACGACCTTACAATCGTGAACCGAATGCCCTAACCACTAAGCCATGCGCCTTCACTATTGAAATAGAAATAAACTTGATCAAATATAACAGTATTATTTTCTGTCTTGCCAAGGTGGCGAGTTGGCAGAATTGTTAGCGAACTCGACGATATACTTAGCGGTATTTCGTCTGTCGCTACGTTCTGGGTTCAAATTCCGTCGAGGCCGACTTTGCCTTTCATCCATTCGGGTTTGGTAAATTAAGAACCAGCTGTGTGCTGGGGTCGATTTAATCGACTGGCACCCTTCTCCCACCAAATTTTGTCTGTCTTTACGTTCTGAGTTCAAATTCCACCGAGGTCAACTTTACCTTTCATCCTTTAGGGGTCGATAAAATAACACTAGGATCGACTCATCCCCTTCCCCAAAGTTGCTACACTCGTGGCGGTAGTAATTTTATTCAGCTGAATACACGTCATTGATTGGTTGAAATTACCGAAATACGACAACTTTAACACGAAATAACTTTGAAAATATAAACTTTTCTCAACAACACTAAGAGTAAAATATGTTTTATATGACACATTCTACCAGTGTCCGAAGTCGGAAAGTGTTTAGTTACAAAAATTAATTTCTCGATCTGCCGTTCAAAGGGTAAAGATCCTATAAAAGTTGATCTCTGGAGGATTTGAACTCAAGCTATAAAAAATTGAAACTAAATACCGTAAAATAGTGGCATAGCTAACTGAGGACCAAGAGGAGCGTCCGCTCTTCCGCCGAGCACATTTTTCAAAATTGGCGCCTTTTATAAAATGTATAACGAATGAGTTAAAAATTGTTTGATATGTATAACGATGCCTTTTTTTATGCATTCGCTTCCCACTAACTTTAGAACCTGGCTGCGCCCCTGCCGTAAGGCAATTTGTTCAGCAATACTTTCTTACAGACTCAGAACCATACATTTATTGGTTTATAGTTTATCGATCTCTATTCGATACAATTAGGTTAGTCAAGTACCAAACTAAACTATGCGCTGCGACTGATATGATTGAAATAAAACGCTGGGAGACCGTGTCCTAAGCATAGCCACTGGGCAAGGATTGAAACTAGTAAAATAAATACCAAAAATATATATAATGATTTCTAGAAATATTTTTGTTACTTTGGACAATTTTTTTTTCGATTGTCGTCGAGAACGCGGGCACTTTAAACATAAATCATTCCACGAATTAACGATCTTGAAATAGAAGCCAGATTTCCCTCAAACTTGAAAAAAGGATGGGAAATTGTTGTTGACAAACTACAGCAGTAAATGTATTCACCTCAATAGACGTCATTGATTGGTTGAAATTGCCGAAATGCAAGAAATTTAACAACAAATAGCTTATAAACTACAGAATTTTCTCAAGAAAGCCAAGAGAAAAAGATGTTTTATGTAACACATTCTACCAGTATACGAAGTTTAAAAGTGTTTAGTTACAAAGAAATTATCTTAAAAATCTGCCGGTCAAAGTGAAAAGATCCAAAGGATGCAATGAATAATATACATTATTCTTTTAAATAAATAAATTAACAGCGGGTTGATGGACCAACATAGATGCTAAATAACAACAAGAATAGTCATTATAAATGAAAATAAAATTGTCCTATCAAATTACCATAAAAGTTATTCTAGCCCTGTAAATTTTCTAAGTGAGAAGCAAGGCTGTATGTAAGTCAACTCATGCCTCTAAACACATCCCGACAACGGTTGTGTCTGCCCCAGTGTCTGCTGATGATACTGGGAACTTAGGCAGTCACGTAACGATGCCACATGCTCTTAGAAAGCATCACGTTCATTCTTTCAAATTCAAAAGCAGAAAATGTGAAAATAACAAATGAAATAAAATACGAAGCAAAATGTGAAAAATCCTTGAATGGGATGAAGCTTATTTTAAAATGTTGCCTAGGTGATATTAACGGATGTGACCTCCTCCCTGAACTAGATATTGCAGAAGAATTATTTCCTGGAGACGTTAAGCTTCCGACAGAAGCTGTTAGATTCATCAACAATATTAAGTTACAGGATGTCATGTCAAATCTGTGGGATGCGTTAAAAACAATGTTTATAATAATTTTTAACTGTGGCCATGAGAGAGAAAAGCTTTAGTTAGCTAAAGCTTATAAAGACACATTTACGGTCGACAAGACTGAATAAATTCTATGGCAATTTCCTCAGTTGAATATAATGTTGCAAAAGCGATAGATCTGGAAAGTGCTATGAAAACATTTGTTGATCAAAAATCGAGAAAAAATGTTTTAATTAGGATAATGTATGTTTTGTAACATCCATTCTTTTGTCCGTATTCTTCAATTTATCAGAAAATTTGTTACAGCTCACAAAAGACCAATAGCACCATTCGAACTTTCTATCTTTCCATTCATTCCCCACTCAGTGTTAGAAAATAATGCGTCAAAATCATTGACAATAATGTCTGTCTGTTTGTCTCCTAATTATATAAATGGAAGGATTTGAACTTTGGTACTGTGTTTGAACCGTTCTCTTCAGCATTATGGCTTCGACTGACGTTTATGGTTGTTTCATGTTATTTACATTGCAACTAATGACTGGCGAAAAGTATAAAAACATCACGAGATCGTTGGCACTTGTTAACCTTTACTCTTGCTTACATGCACTTTCAGCATCGCTACTTTTGTATAACGCGTTAAAAATCTGAATTAAAGAAAACATGTCACATTAGAAAATGAGTTTCCAATAATGAACATATTACTCTAACTGCTGTTTAAAAGATGGAGGCGCGTGGCTCACTGGTTAGGGGTGTTGTATTCATGATCATACGATTTCAGTTTCGAATCCAGTATCGGGCGATACGTTATATTCTTGAGCAAAAAAAAACTTGGATCTTTTCGGTTTGAACGGCAGTTTTTAACATAATTTCTAGGTAACTAAAACATTTTAAACTTCGTATACAGATAGAATGTGTTTATAAAACATCTTTTATCTTGGCTTTATTGAGAAAATTCTATAGTTTGTAAGATATTTGTTGTTTTTTTTTCTTCAATTTCTGCAATTTCAACCAATCACTGATGTCTATTGAGGTAAAAAAAACATTCTGTACCGTACGAATATGTCCCTCGTTTAAGAAACATATTGGGTTTATTTACATTTGTTAAGAAAAAAAAGATACCCTTCCCCCCACCCCTAACCCTAACTAACCCTAAC
>NC_042998.1:24034271-24054271 GCF_006345805.1 Octopus sinensis
GCAAAATAAGAAACAAATTCTTTTTTGCAGTTATGGCATCCATAGAATTATGCACAATGAACTAAAAGAGTTGCAATGAATTTGAGCTATTTGGATAAACAATGTTTTTTCCACACTTCAAATTGTGTTCCTGCATCTTAGGAGTCATATCTGAGATTTTTAATCTCTCTCCATATCATTGGAACCCCAAAATAAAAAGGCTTCTTTGTACATTTAGTCCATTGTCTTAGTTCTTCAGCACAAACCGAACAGACCTTTAGGAAGAGCCCTATTTCTTATCCTTATCTTAGTCTCATAATTTCACACCAAAAAAGGCATAGTAAGATTTTTCTGACAAAATTCAGTAACATTTCTCTGATGTCTCTTAGCCATAAACACACCACAAATGTTACAAAGTTATCCAGGCTTGCTGTATATCTCCAAGAAGAAATCATTGTGTCAAATGATGTGAAGATCTATAAGCAAAAGGGAACAGGACATTTTTTTTTAACAGCATATATTTGACTTATCATTTAAATCTCTCTATATATAAAGCTGAAGTTGTCTGTGTATAGCAGGTTTGGTAGGCTTCAACTAACACTATCTCCTCCGAGACCCTGCGGCGCAAGTTGACCAAAATTGAAAGTATGATAGAAGAAGGCTTGCTCTTCCTTCTGTAGAACAAAAAATTCAAATCGGACCATGTTAACACCAAAAATTATTTACATCAAAAAGGTGCTTTTTTTTCTATGAAAATCCCTATTTTCTACGATTTTTTGACTGCTGTGTCGCCATTTTTTCGGTGTATTTCAACCAGAAAAATGTTTACATAAAGAGAATAACAAGCTACATAATGCAAAATTTTTACTTTTCAAAAATTCCAATTCTAAAGGGTCAAAACAAACCTGAGCAACGCCAGGCGATACTACTAGTCTATACATAAAATCATTAAAGAAGCATTGCAATATAACTTAAGGTACGACAAAACAATATATGTTGCTTGCATACGTTGAAAAAAAAGCCATGAAGAAATGACTGAAATATGAAAAAGATGTTTTAACCTAAGCAACATGGCCGTTGTAAAGTGAGTTTTTTTCTTCTTGCTGCTTACAGGTGACTGAAGCTACATTGATGCAGGCATCTCTCTGTTTAGCTGAAGTGGTTTAAATATTGATAAAATGATGCTTATTAGAAATAGTCTATTTAAATGTGGTAGATAATGGTAATAAAAGAAAATAGCCAAATTTGCCATGATGGGCGAAGGAGCGGCTGTGTGGTAAGTAGCTTGCTTACAAACCACATTGTTCCGGGTTCAGTCCCACTGCGTGGCACCTTGGGCAAATGTCTTCTACTATAGTCTCGGGCCAACCAATGCCTTGTGAGTGGATTTGGTAGACAGAAACTGAAAGAAGCCTGTCGTATATATATATATATATATATATATATATGCATGTGTGTGTGTACATGTTTGTGTGTCTGTGTTTGTCTCCACCAACATCACTTGACAACCGATGCTGGTGTGTTTATGTCCCTGTAACTTAGCAGTTCGTTAAAAGTACTAGGCTTACAATGAATAAGTTCTGGGGTCGACTTGCTTGACTAAAGGCAGTGCTCCTGCATGGTCACAGTCAAATGACTGAAACAAGTAAAAAAGTAAGAGAAAAGAGTAAGTAAAAAAAAAAACAAAAAAAAAATGTTTCAGTTATTCAGGTCTTCAAATCCTTGTATCCACAATTAGAATGCCACTTGGCCTTTACTAGTTGAAAAAAAAAAAAGAAAAGAAAAAGAAAAAGAAAAAGGAGCCATCAAATTCAAGAAACAACTAAGAAAGAAATGAAAAACAAACTTAAGGGAAACTGCAACTTTAAAGTACCAACACCGATTCTGTGACCTATATTTCTCAAAGATTAGTTGGAAAGCTTTTGAAAATAGAAAACACTAATTTGACAAAGATGCTTTTAGAATATATTTCAAATTACAGCCTTTAGTTTGAATACTAATCCTCAAAGACATAGAAATCGGTTTTTAATTAAATATTGACAATTTTATTACAATTCTCTAATCATCAATCACATCAGTCTTATTCTTTTTCTGGTCATTAGAATGGTGATTATTTTATTACCAAAGTTATAGCTAATTTTGTTTCAATATAACGATCCAAAACAGTGAATGTGTTGCTTATTATACAAACACTACTTTTTTGTAATTTATTGCAGTTCGTACAGAAGTGTATATAAACCCCCATTATGTTTCTGCTGTAGTTAATATAATTTTAGGTAATCATTGTAGAATAGCTGTGACATATCTTAACAACTAATTATGTGACCTAGTTTTGATTTCATAGCAAAAACAATTTCCTTTCAATTATGTTACAAATGAGATCATAAAATGTTAGTCAAATGTCTTCTACAATGGCCTAGGGTTGAATAATATCTTTTAGCAGAATTTGGTAGGTGGAAAGTGTGTAGAAAAATGCTGTATGCATATATATATATATATATATATATATATATATATCATCATCATCATCATCATCATCATTTAACATCCGCTTTCCATGCTAGCATGGGTTGGACGGTTCAACTGGGGTCTGGGAAGCCAGAAGGCTGCACCAAGCCCAGTCTGATCTGGCGGTGTTTCTAGAGCTGGATGCCCTTCCTAACGCCAACCACTCCGTGAGTGTAGTGGGTGCTTTTTACGTGCCACTGGCACAGGTGCCAGACGAGGCTGGCAAACGGCCACGATCAGGTGGTGCTTTTTACGTGCCACCTGCACGGAGACCAGACGAAGCTGGCAACGGCCACGAATCGGATGGTGCTTTTTATGTGCCACATCTTTTCTTTTTCTTCTTTACTTGTTTCAGTCATTTGACTGCGGCCTTGCTGGAGCACTGCCTTTAGTCGAACAAGTCAACCCCAGGACTTATTCTATGTAAGCCTAGTAATTATTCTATCGGTTTCTTTTGCCGAACTGCTAAGTTACAGGGGACGTAAACACACCAGCATCGGTTGTCAAGCGATGTTGGGGGGAATAAAGTTGTGGAGAATAAAGGGCCAAGAGCAAACAAAACAAGTATAGGTAATATCAATACAGTTCTATATTTAAGAGATGAGGAATTATGTACATTATTTATATTATTTACATTCAACAGATATTTGTTCTCATCTTGTTTGTTGCTAACACAACGTTTCAACTGATATATCCTCCAGCCTTCATCAGGTGTCTTGGGGAAATTTCAATAGATAGAATAAGTACTAGGCTAACAAAGAATAAGCTCTGGAATCGATTTGCTCAACTAAAGGCAGTGCTCCAGCATGGCCACAGTCGAATGACTGAAACAAGTAAAAGAGTATATATATATATATATATATATATATTGTATATATTGTATATATCACAGTATCCCAATCTTTTTTGTTTTGAGGCACCCTTGCCAAGCCTTTCAGAAATCCATGGCACCCCTATTAGAAAATCTAATATGACAGTTTATTTTTTGATTCAGTTTTAATGAGAAGTCAAACATAAATCCAGTTTTCTTGTTTGTGTTGTGTTAATCTGCGTGTACGTTGGTGTGACAAATAACATTCAGTCAAAGTTTAGACAACAAATTTTTATAAAACTGTGCTTTTACTAAAAGTGCCTGTGAATAAAAGGTATACAAACCTGGTTGTTTCATAGCTAATGAAAATTAGTTGGTTGGTAGTTGCCTGGAGAATAAACCAGTTGGTATCTACTCTTTATTCTTTTACTTGTTTCAATCGTTTGACTGCAGCCATGCTGGAGCACCGCCTTTAGTCGAGCAAATCGACCCCAGGTTCTTTCTTTGTAAACCTAGTACTTATTCTATCAGTCTCTTTTGCCGAACCACCAAGTTACAGGGACGTAAACACACCAGCATCGGTTGTCAAGCGATGTTGGGGGGACAAACACAGACACACAAACATACACACACACATACACGCACACACACACACACACACACACACACATATTTATATATATATATATATATATATATACGATGGGCTTCTTTCAGTTTCCGTCTACCAAATCCTCTCACAAGGCTTTGGTCAGCCCAAGGCTATAGTAGAAGACACTTGCTCAAGGTGCCACGCAGTGGGACTGAAACCGGAACCATGTGGTTGGTAAGTAAGCTACTTACCACACAGCCACTCCTGGTTAAAGGTTCATCTTATATGATTTGTACTGGAACAGAAGAGAGTAAGGAATGCACCAGCTACATAATGAGGCAGCTGGAATGGCTAAGGGCAAAGTGAGCCAAACTCCGTCCCTGGATAATAATATTTGTGTAAGAAAACTATGGACCTGGAAATGATAATAAAAAATTTTCTTTATGTCTCCAATGTTTATATAATAAACATAAAATAGACATCAATACAAAAATATGATAGACGATGATACAAAATATGAGATGACAATAAATATTTAATGTCAAAATAGTATCGAATATATTTTTGACTCTAAATGATTAATTATTTCGCAGCTGCTCTCAAATGATCTTGTGGCACCTTGGGGTGCCGCGGCACACTGGTTGAGAGCTTATGGTACATATTGTATATATATATTGTACATGTGACTACAAACATATATGTGGATGTGTCGTTGCGTTTGTGTTTGTTCTCAACCACTGCTTGACAACCGGTGTTGGTGTGTTTATGTCCCTGTAACTTAGTGGTTTGGCAAAAAGAAAAAAAATTTATAGAATAAGTACCAAGCTTGATAAAAAGAAAAAAAATTAGTACTGGTGTTGATTCATTCGACTAAAATTCTTCAAGGAGGTGCCCCAGCATGGCCACAATATGATGACCGAAACAAATAAAAGATAGAAGATACAATCAGCCTGTCCTAGTGATGTCTCTTTCCATACAACCTCTCCAGCAATTTATTTATATTCCTTCAATTTGCAATCATTTACCAAACTCAAGTCTGCATTTTTTAAACATTATTCTACTTTATGTATTTTTAAAACCATCAAATATAATGAATTCTTGTAGCATTTTTGTTTTTTATTGACTTAGATTATCTTTTAATATCTTCAATTTAAACAATGAATAAATGTATTTCCAACTCTTTCGAAACTATATTCCAGTAAGCTAAACTATGATAATTACACAGGGTGACAATGCTAAGCATCATCATCATCATTTGAGGTCTGACGAGCCAGATGGCTGCACCAGGCTTCAATCTTGATCTGGCAGTTTCTACAGCTGGATGCTCTTCCTAACACCATCCACTCTGAGAGTGTAGTGGGTGCTTTTACATGCCACTGGCACAGGGCCAATCAGGCGGTACTGGCAACGACCTCGCTCGAATCTTTTACACATGCCACCGGCACAGGTGCCAGTAAGGCGATGCTGGTAACGATCACACTCGAATGGTCTTTTACGTGCCACCGGCACGGAGGCCAGATAGCCGCTCTGGCAACGATCAACGATATGTATAAATACAAAATTGTAACCAGTTCAAATATCTTTGAGGTATATACAGACCTGTAAGAAAGCTATTCAATGTATTTTGTTTGCAAGAAATCTTCACTGTGACGAAATACAGTGAATGACTTTCTTACAGGTTCAAATATACCTCTAGAATATTTGAACTGTTTACAAGTTTGTGAGATAATTATATTCTTCTTAGTTTTTTTTATCTCTTTATTGCCCACAAGGGGCTAAACACAGAGGGGACAAGCAAGGACAGACAAAGGGATTAAGTCAATTACATTGATGCCAGTGCGCTACTGGTACTTAATTTATCGACCCTTGAAAGGATGAAAGGCAAAGTTGACCTCGGCGGAATTTGAACTCAGAACGTAACAGCAGACAAAATATCTATTTCTTCACTACCCACAAGGGGCTAAACACAGAGGGGACAAACAAGGACAGACACACAGATTAAGTTGATTACATCGACCCCAGTGTGTAACTGGTACTTAGTTTATTGACCCTGAAAGGGTGAAAGGCAAAGTTGACCTCGGTGGAATTTGAACTCAGAACGCAGCGACGGACGAAATACCGCAAAGCATTTCGTCCGGTGTGCTAACGTTTCTGCCAGCTCGCCGCCTAGTATTCTTCTTTGTTTATCAAACAGTTTGTTATAATGATTTTTCCCAAACTGTTTTTATTAGAGCTAATCTGCAACCAAATTAAGAGACACAGCAAACTTCCATCATACGAGTGTGGTTGTTGCCAGTGCTGCCTGACTGGCTCCCGGGCCGGTGGCATGTAAAATGCACCATATGAATGTGGTCGATACCAGTACTATATGACTGGTCCCATGCCAGTGACATGTAAAAAGCACCATTTGAGCATGTCCATTGCCAGTGCTTGCTAGTGGCACATGAAGTGCACATATGAATGTGGTTGA
Organism: Octopus sinensis; assembly: GCF_006345805.1. Lineage (NCBI taxonomy): Eukaryota > Metazoa > Mollusca > Cephalopoda > Octopoda > Octopodidae > Octopus > Octopus sinensis. The sequence continues at coordinate 24,040,632 of NC_042998.1, forward strand.
TGCCAGTGCCATATGACTGGATCTGTGCCGGTGGCATGTAAAAAAGCAGCATTTAAGCATGGTCGCTGCAATGCTGCCTGACTCATGCCATGCCAGTGGCACATAAAAAGCATCATTTGAGCGTCGTTGTTGTCAGTGTCACCTGACTGGCTCCTGTGCCAGTGGAATTTAAAAACACCACTCAAGCGTGGTCATTGCCGGTGTCACGTGACTGGCTCCCATGCTGGTGGCATGTAAAAAGCACCATTTGAGTGTGGTTGTTGCCAGTACCACCTGACTGGATCTCATGCTGGTGACACATAAAAAGCATCCACTACACTCTTGGAGTGGTTGGCATTAGGAAGGGCATCTAGCTGTAGAAACCTTGCCAGATCATATTGGAGCCTGGTGCAGCCTCCTGCCATAGCCAGAGACTGACCAAAACCTTGTGAGTAGATTTGGTAGATGGAAACTCAAAGAATCCTGTTCTGTGTTTGTGTGTGTGGTTGCGTATGTGTGTGTGTGTGTGTTTGTGTGTGTGTGTGTGTGTGTGTTTGTGTGTGTGTGCTTGCGCATGTGTGTTTGTGTGACAGAAGCCCTGTTTATCATGTCTCTGTAACAAGGAAAGTACTTGGAGCAAATCAACAGCAAAGAAGAAAAAGAACAAAAAAATTGGTGTCATGGAATCTCACCCTATTGACCTCATAGAATTGAGTGCAGTGGTGACACGATGCCATAAAGACATCAGACCCGTATCAATGGAAAAGGAAAAAAAGGAAAAAATTACATCAAAGCAAATGGTAGTAAAATGATGGCACTGGCGATGACAACGATGATGATGATGATGATGGTAGTTGTGATGGTGGTGATGAAGATGATGATGATATGAATTATTGTAAGCTGTAGTTGCTTATTGATCTGGACTACTACACATGAAGGAGTTTTCTCTGTAAAACCTATCAAGATAGCATTATTGATTGAAAGACAATGATTATTCAAAAAAACAAATATATACACACACACACACACACACACACACATCTATATACATATACATATATATATTATATATATAGATATATATATAATAACATATATATACATCATATACTTATAACATACATATATACTTATATACATACATATATATATATATATAATATATATATATATATACATATACATATATATACATATATACATATATACATACATATATATATATATATATATCATACATATATATACATACATATATACCACATCATATATACATACATATATATATATATATATATATATATATATGGAAAGCGGATGTTAAACGATGATGATGATGATGATGATATATATATAATAATAACATACATACATATATATACATACATATACATACATATATATATATATATATATATATATATATATATATATATAGATATATATACATACATATATATACATACATATATACATACATATATATACATACATATATACATACATATATATATATATATAATATATATATATATATATATATATATATATATAAATGAATAAATAAATAAATAAATAAAAGAAAAACAAAAAATTTGTTGTTGAATTATGAATGTGTATTTGTCAAATATTTTTGTTAAATTTCTTTTCTTAGAATTCTTCATGTTTCAAAAGCCTTCAGGCTAATAACGAATTCCTCCTCCTCCTCCCCTTCTTTTCTTCCTCCTCCTTCTCCTCATTGAGGTGCTTACAGAGCAATTTTTCTTTGTTGGGTGGAGAGATATGTTTTGCATGCTGCATCTGTTTTGTTTTATTGTAGGGTTTCCATTTGTTGTTGTTCTTCGTGTAGCTGTAGTGTTTTTGTATGTTTGTCATGTAGAACACGTGCAATGTGAATTGTGTTATTTCGTTGAAAGAAAGCAGGAGCCAATAGAAAGAAGAACTGTAAGGAAGGAAGCACTATTTTCTTCTTGTATTTGGTTTGCAAGATTCTTGATGTGAACATGAGTGTTGAAACAAATTTTGCGGTATCTTAGGAGGGTCATTGTGCCAGTAATAAACACACACAAGTTCAATTTCACTTCTTTATTATTAGTCAACTGGTTTATTATCTAGCCAGCTGACTAACTGGTTGCATGTTTAATCCCTCAGTTGACAAACAATTGATTTATTGATTAACTGAATGATTAACCTTTAGCATTGAAACCAGTTATATCCAGCCAAAATAATCTACCTGTATAATCTTCAGATTGACCAGATCCACCCTCTTACACTTAACCTACAATATTATTCTAAAAACAAGCAAGGCGCAGGAGTGGCTGTGTGGTAAGTAGCTTGCTTACCAACCACATTGTTCCGGTTTCAGTCCCACTACATGGCACCTTCGGCAAGTGTCCTCCACTATAGCCTCAGGCAGATCAAAGCCTTGTGAGTGGATTTAGTAGATGGAAACTGTCGTATATATGCATATGTGTGTGTGTTTGTATGTCTGTGTTTGTCCTCCCAACATCATTTGACAACTGATGCTGGTGACTTTACGTCTCCGTAACTTAGCAGTTCGGCCAAAGAGACCGATAGAATAAGTACTAGGCTTACAAAGAATAAGTCCTAGGGTTGATTTGCTCAACTAAAGGCAGTGCTCCAGCATGGCTACCATGAAATGACTGAAACAAGTAAAAGAGTAAAAGAGTAAAGAGTAACCACATCATTAAAATCTCAAAGATGACTAATTGAAATTTAAGTGAATAAATAAGCTAATTCTGAAAGCTAAGGGGTTAAGCAAGCAACTGATTAGTCAGTAGGTTGAATAACAAACCAAGTGACAAATAATAAAGAAGTGAAATTGAACCAGTGTCTGTTTATTATTGGCATAATGGTCCTCCCAAGATAATAGTGGGGTCTGATATTCATCAGTTTGCTAACTGATGTACTACATCAGTTGTCAATTATGTATGAGTATACTCTTTACTCTTTTACTTGTTTCAGTCATTTGACTGTGGCCATGCTGGAACACCGCCTTTAATCGAGCAACTCGACCCCGGCACTTATTCTTTGTAAGCCTAGTACTTATTCTATCGGTCTCTTTTGCCGAACCACTAAGTAACGAGGACATAAACACACCAGCATCGGTTGTCAAGCAATGCTAGAGGGACAAACACAGACACACAAACACACACACGCATATATATATATATATACGTATATACGATGGGCTTCTTTCAGTTTCCGTCTACCAAATCCACTCACAAGGCTTTGGTCGGCCCGAGGTTATAGTAGAAGACACTTGCCCAAGGTGCCACGCAGTGGGACTGAACCCGGAACCATGTGGTTGGTAAGCAAGCTACTTACCACACAGACACTCAATTAAGTATTTAATAAAGTTATTTTTAATATGCTGTTGAATTAGGGTAAGTTTAACTTTTATTATTAATTTTCTCTTGCAGCGTTAATTAACTTGCTTTCTGCATTTTTTGCTTTTCCTTTTTAGTTGTTTTCCTTTTCTTTTTAGTTAATTATTTAACGAGGCTAGTTCATTAATGTATTACATGCCTCAGATATGTGCATCTAAATTTATTGGGACAGGAATATAGTCATTTTTGGCTGTGTCTCTACAGGCAGACCTGAAGGCAAGTAGTAAGGCTGTCCAGAAAAGGCATTGGTTAAAAGTGCTTATATTCTAAATTTACTTTTTAAGTTTCAAAATTAATTAAAATTAATATAAATCAAATTTATATTAATGGGATGTAGGTAATTTTAACTTGTGTATGTTTGATATGCTTTTATAATTACTGTTGTATTGAATAATTATTGATAGATCTAGATTAGCAGCAGTCAGTGCTGTTATCCCCAACTCAAAACCTAGGTTACTTAAGGTGAGCCTGGTTACTGATGGTTTTGGGGTCTTGTTGTTTGTAACTTTTGGTGGACCATGGTGCAACCAACAAGATTGGAAAATTCCCTGCCATTAATTTGGTGTGGATGGGTAATATCAAATAATTCAATCACAACATATATTTAAATTAAACATGAAAAAAATTGAAATATTATCACCACTTACATGGAAAAATTGAAATATTATCTTTCAGTATTTTATAAGTTAAAATCTTAAATTATTAACTGACACATTATTAATTATCTTATAACAGCAATGCCTGGAAAAATCATGGATTACATGGAAAAATGCGAGCATGAAAAGTCATATTCTTAAGATTATAAACCTGGAAAAGTACAGGACAAGTTATTGCATTTGTAAAAGTAAAGGACAAGCTATTACTTCTAGTAAAATAAAGAATAAGAAACTTTTTACTTAAAATATAGCAGCCAGAATTAAAATTTGAATATTAAAAATTATTTTATTATAGTTAACAAATAACACTACACTTATTTAAATAGAATTTGGCTAATTTACTACCTTAAATACAGAAAAAAGTGACTAATTAGACAAACTTACAAATTAGCTGAATAGTTTTGCACAATAAATTTAAAAGATGAGAACTGTAAAGAGTGATAAATTAGAAGAACTGGCATTCTTTGCTGCAATATTTTAAGTAAAAAGTTTCTTATTCTTTACTTTACCAGAATAGTTTGTCCTATACTTTTCTAGGTGTAATAACCTGTCCTGTACTTTTCCAGGTTTATAATTTTAAGAATATTACTTTTCATGCTCACATTTTTCCATTTAATTACATTATTAGATGCTGAGTGTAGGAAATATGTAATAGGCGCAGGAATGGCTGTGTGGTAAGTAGCTTGCTAACCAACCACATGGTTCCGGGTTCAATCCCACTGCGTGGCATCTTGGGCAAGTGTCTTCTGCTATAGCCCCCGGGCCGACCAATGCCTTGTGAGTGGATTTGGTAGACGGAAACTGAAAGAAGCCTGTCGTATATATGTATATATATAAGTGTGTGTGTATATGTTTGTTTGTCTGTGTTGTCCCCCTAGCATTGCTTGACAACCGATGCTGGTGTGTTTATGTCCCCGTCACTTAGCGGTTCGGCAAAAGAGACCGATAGAATAAGTACTGGGCTTACAAAGAATAAGTCTCGGGGTCGATTTGCTTGACTAAAGGCGGTGCTCCAGCATGGCCTCAGTCAAATGACTGAAACAAGTAAAAGAGTAAAGAGTAATTTGTACGATAAAAATAAGATGATATTTTTTGCAAACACAGAATTGTTGTTAGAACAACAGAAATACTGGTTAAATTATTCTTATAAAGTGGAAAAATTTGTCAACAAACAGCCATTGGACTTGAACCCACATTCCTCATGACTCTAGGCAAATGCTTTACCATCAAACTAAACTGCCTGTTAACAAATTTGTCCACAAATTTAGATGTTAAATAGCTAATAGAACAACTACATTCTTTTATTCTTTTACTTGTTTCAGTCATTTGACTGTGGCCATGCTGGAGCAAGTCCTTTAGTTGAACAAGTTAATCCCAGGACTTATTCTTTGTAAGCCTAGTACTTATTCTAATGGTCTCTTTTACCGAACTGCTAAGTTATGGGGATGTAAACACACCAACATTGGTTGTCAAGCGATGGTTGAGGGACAAACACAGACACACAAACACACACACACACACACATGAGAGGCTTCTTTCAGTATCCGTCTACCAAATCCACTCACAAGGCTTTGGTTGGCCCGAGGCTATAGTAGAAGACACTTGCCCAAGGTGCCATGCAGTGGGACTGAACCTAGAAACATGTGATTGGTAAGCATGCTACTTACCACACAGCCACTCCTCTATGTGTATAAATACAAACAAACTAACATTTGGTTTATTTCTTAATAGTAATTTACACAGTATTTCTGTTGTTCTAATGGCAATTCTGTATTCGAAAAAATATCATCTTATTTGTACCGTACAATACACATTTTGATGCTTAAAAAAAACCCCAAAAAAACAAATGTTAATTTGTTTATAGATGTTTTCGATTTAGTTTGGATTCTTTGCCATCAAATTTGAATTCCTTGCCATCAAATTTGATGGCAAAGAATCCAAACTAGATTGAAAATATCTATATATTTTTATACATGTAAGCTTTGTTATATTTTTGGATGAGTTCATTGTTACATTCACAGCTTACCTTATCATTTATCTAGAAGCATAATACGAATAAATTTATTGGTAGAATGCTATAGATTGCGCAATAAATAAGTAAATAGACGAATTAAAATATAGAATTTACAGGTTGTCTTCAATAACATTCTGTCCATCAATGAACAAGACATTATATAACTGAAGATAAGTTGAAATTAGGTAATATGGAACGGCTAAAATCTAGCTTCAGGGAAACTAAGACATTTCTAATATAATGTTAACCTCCTCTTCTTCTTCTTCTAACCCCCGCTCCTCATCCTCCCCTTTCTTATTCTTCTTCTTCTTCGCCCAGCCTCCTCTCCCCCCACCCTCCTAGTCTTATTTCGTGTAAGTCTCCCCGCCCATCCTAGTCGTCTTCTTCTTCTAAACAGACTCATCTTCTTCTGGTCTTAGTTCTTCGCCTTCCCCGATTCTTCTTCTTCTTCTTCGTGCGTTTCCCCCTCCCCCTCGTATTATTCTTCTTCTTATCTCTTCTTCTTCTTCTATTTATTCCGACTATCTCGCCTCCTCCTCCTCCCTTCTTCTCCTTCCCCCGACTCCTCCTCCTCCTCTTCTTCTTTTTTTCTTCTCATCTACTCCTCTTCTCTCCTTTCTCTTCTTCGTCTTCCCCCACCTCCCCTTCTCCTTCTTCTTCTTTCCTCTTTCCTCCTCTTCTCCCTCTCCTTCTCTTCCCTCCCACCTTCCTCCCCTCCCTCCTCCTCTCCTCCTCCTCTTCTCTTCTTCTTCTTCTTCCCCCTCCTCCTCTTCCTCTTCTCCCTCTTCTTCCCCCTCCTCCTCTTCCTCTTCTTCTTCCCCCTCTTCTTCCCCCTCCTCCTCTTCCTCTTCTTTCTCCCCATCATCATCATCATCCTCACTACCACCATCATTATCATCACTATCATTTAATGTCCATTTTCCCTGCTTCCATGTGTTGAACAGTTTTGACAGGATCTGGCGAGCTGCGGGGCTTTTGTCAGTTTAAAGAAATTAAATGGTATTTAATAATACGGATGCAGAAACCGAAAGTCAGAAATCTCTTCTCTTATAATTCTTTCAATATTGCAGTAAATAAAACATCTTCAGCTTTAGCTTATCTGGGGGGGGGGCACCCCGGTATGTAGTTGATTTTTATCTGTAAGAAATAGCAGCAAAATCTTATTTGAATTACATCCCTCTCTCTTCAAAAGAAAGAAAATATGCGATATGTGGTCATAGATAAATATGATGAGATTGTCATAGGTGGATTGTCATTTGAAATGGGCTTCCCAGATCAGAGCTGATTAGCAGCTAAAAAATGACATCTAAACAGCAACAGAAGTAACAATGATGTTATTAATTATCCGGATATTTCCGCAGGGCTTGACTTTGACTTTCATCTTTTCAGGGTTGATAGACTAAGTACCTATTTCTTTATTGCCCACAAGGGGCTTAACACAGAAGGGACAAACAAGGACAGACAAACGGATTAAGTCGATTACATTGATCCCAGTGTGTAACTGGTACTTATTTAATCGATCCCGAAAGGATGAAAGGCAAAGTCGACCTTGGCAGAATTTGAACTCAGTACGTAGCGGCAGATGAAATACCTATTTCTTTACTACCCGCAAGGGGCTAAACACAGAGGGGACAAACAAGGACAGACAAACGGATTATGTTGATTACATTGATCCAGTGTGTAACTGGTACTTATTTAATCGATCCCGAAAGAATGAAAGGCAAAGTCAACCTTGGCGGAATTTGAACTCAGAACGTAAAGACAGACGAAATACCTATTTCTTTACTACCCACAAGGGGCTAAACACAGAGGGGACAAACAAGGACAGACAAACGGATTAAGTCGATTATATCGACCACAGTGCGTAACTGGTACTTAATTTATCGACCTCGAAAGGATGAAAGGCAAAGTTGACCTCAGCAGAATTTGAACTCGGAATGTAACGGCAGACGTGCTAATGTTTCTGCCAGCTCGCTGCCTTTTAGACTAAGTACCAGTGAAACACTGGGGTCGATGTAATCGACAAGCCCCATCTTGACAAATTTGAGGCCTTGTGCTTCCAGTAGAAAGGATTAATTATCCTGATACGGAAAGAGGGATTTACTGGTTTCTGTACAATTTGCTGGGAAGTCATGTTGTCTTCCATTTGTCTGTTTTGGCATGTTCCCTATAGCTGGATGCTCTTCTTGAAGCCAACTACTTTACAGAGTGTACTGGGTACCTTTTATGTGGCGCTGTCATAGGTGTCTTTTACATGGCACCAACATGGGCTACATTTTAATCAATTCAAATCTATTGATTTTTGTACATTCCCAAGAACAACATACTTGATGGTACTGAAAAATCAAACATTGAAATATAATGTAAAATCTAAGAGACTTTTGGAAATATGCTGTGCTTGAGAAGACCCGGCAAGCCAAGTGAGACCATAATCTTGCGGTCAATGCCAGGGGTGTAACCAGCCCACTTATGTGTACCTTTCCTTCATTGGACACTAAACTCTGCTTGCGAAGACCTGTTGAGGCAAGTGAAATCAAAATCGAAATCAAATTTGATGACTGGCATCCGTGCTAGTGGAGTGCTAAGAGCACCATCCGAGTGTGATCATTGCCAGAGCGGCTAACTGGCTTCCATGCTGGTGGCATGTAAAAAGCACCATTCGAGCGTGATCGTTACCAGCATTGCCTTAGTGGCACTTGTGCTAGTGGCGCATGAAAAGACATTTGTCGTTGCCAGTGCCGCTGGACTGGCTCCTGTGCGGGTGGCACATAAAAAACACCATTTGAGCATGGCCATTGCCAGTACCGCCTGACTGGCTCTTGTGCCAGTGGCACGTAAAAGCACCCATTACACTCTCAGAGTGGTTGATGTTAGGAAGGGCATCCAGCTGTAGAAACTCTGCCAGATCAGTTTGGAGCCTGGTGCAGCCATCTGGTTCACCAGTCCTCAGTCAAATCGTCCAACCCATGCTAGCATGGAAAGCGGATGTTAAACGATCATGATGATGATGATGATGATGCTTCATCTTTTAAGATGAAGTTTATCATCTATAAAATATTATAATTGTAATTACCACCTGTTGTTTTTATAAGTTCATAGAATTTTTTACTTAAATTTTTCTATCAATTCTAACCATTTCATTTTTCCTTCTGTGATTTTTTTGTTCTCTGATGCGTTTTGCAAACACTATGACTATGCGTTCCATCATGGTCTCAATTGTTGGTGCTTCTTAGCTTTTGGCATTTGCCAGCTCTTCAAAACCAACACAATTTCCTTCCATAAATGATTTGCTCAAACATTAAAAAAAAAAAAAACCATTCCCACAAAAAATAAAGTTAGTGGATGCCGGAATCAATGCAATCATCATCATCATCATTATGATGATGATGATCATCATCATCATCATCTCCACCACCACCACCACCACCACCACTACCACCGCCACCACCACCACCACCACCGCCTCCACCACCACCACCACCGCTGCCGCCACCACCACCGCTGCCGCCACCACCACCACCACCGCTGCCGCCACCACCGCTACCGCCACCACCACCACCACCGCTACCGGTGATGTTTTTCTGATTTAAAATGGTTTGAATTAATCATGCATTATCTTGTAGTTTAGAGATTTCAGTGATGTGATTTTTTAGTTTTAGAATGACATGATAGGGCTGAGGTGAGAGGCGAGATCTGGTCAGTTTCAATATAAAACAGGTTAAATATTTTGGCCAGATATGGCCGGGTTGAATGCTAAAGGGTTAATGTCTATGTTAGAAATCATTATTTACATTAAAAAAAATTTTTTTTTAAAAAGTAGTTTCCAGAATATGTTATAGTGATGCCTTAAAATGGATACTCTGATTTTATTTTTCTCCTTGTGTTAGTGTTTCGCAGAGTTATTAAAATCATTACTGTTACACGAGATTGTAACTCAAATAATAATGATGGGAAAAATGGTGATGACAATGATGATGATGACGATACAACAATGATAATAGCGATGATGAAGATGATGATGATGATGATTTAAAATCACCATTGAGAGACAGTAATATTTCTTCTCCTGTTCAAGGATATTTTTAAATAGATATACTTAAAGATAGATACATCACCAATGACAGAACCGCAGATACAATGATAATGATGATGCCAATATCAATAACGAGGATAATGATCATGACGAGAACATTATTTTTTTTCTTTCCCTTTTTTTTTTTAATTACAATTCCATTTATATTTTGTTTGTTTATTTTAAAAAGGAAAAGACAATAACTTTACCTTAAGGGCAGTCTCTATTGCTGTGATTATAGTTATTTCAATATTTCCTTTATACCAAAAAAAAAAAAAAACCCCAAAAAAACCTAAAAAAAAACAAAGCAAAGCAAAAATAAATGAAATGAGAAGAAAATATAAAAATATAAGGTTGACAATTCTTTCAGAACAGTTCCTTACAGCAAACATCCAAGTTAATTAAATAAATGTGAGAAAATATGTGGGGAAAAAAAAAAAATCATTGAACATTCCAGATAGATTTTCACAGCATTCTATCATCATGTCACTTACATTAATCTCGGCAGCTTCAGATGTTGCTTTTGTTCCAATAGCACCCTAGCAATGCCTGTAGCAGATTTTTTGTCAGTCTATGCAAAATGAAGAATGATATCGCCTTGCGATGATTAAGGATTTAAAAATTCTATAGATCTGTCAACTACACTCATATTCTTCACAGAGTCTAAACTGTTTCGCAAAGACTGGGTTCTCTCTTATCAGAGAGACAGAAAATATGTCAGTCCAGAACAGCTATAAACCCTTGTAATCACCATCGTTGTCCTTTTCTTTCAATGATTACGTTTTTATTTTTTGTTACCTAACATGTGTGGGTTGTATAGATCTGCACTACAACATATTTGCAATTCTCTTTGATAACATGTCATCTTGTTTCTTATCCAGACATACATAACTGGAACAGGAAACATTATCACATACTCTCCTTCTCCCCCCCCTCTCTCTCTCTCTCTCTCTCTCTCTCTCTCTCTCTCCCACTATTTCTGTGTGAGCCAGAGAATGTATCAAAGCAATAGTTTATTAATTGTACAAAGAACAAATTTTTCCAAACAACACAAGGGTATTTTTTATCTGGATAGAGTTCCTACTACACACACATGCACTGTCTGTCTATCTGTCTGTCTCTGTCTGTCTGTCTGTCTGTCTGTCTGTCTGTCTCTCTCTCTCTCTCTCTCTCACAATCTGTCTCTCAGTCTATCTGTCTGTCTCTCTTTCTCTCAATCTGTCTCTCTCTCCCTCTCTCACAATCTCTCTCGCTCTCTTAACCTATCTCTATCCCTCTTAATCTGCCTCTCTCTTAACCTGTCTGTCTGTCTCTTTCTCTCCCTTAATCTGCCTGTCTCTCTCTTAATCTGTCTCTCTCTTTCTCTTCATCTGTCTATCTGTCTCTCTCTTAATCAGTTTCTCACTCTCAGTCTGTCTGCCTCTCTCTCTCTTTCCTTGCTTCCTCACTTCCTATCCATCTGTCTCAAAGACAAAGATTCTATTAGCAATATTTAGCAACCAGATGCTTGCCAGTGATTAACTGCACACTCTCTGTCTTTTTGACGCTTGTTCCAATTGACGGAGTTCCAATGGATGGAGTCCATATCCCTGCAAATCTTCTCCGTTGCCAACTTAAGCACGGATCATGACCAACAGGTCATTCCCCTCTGAGATGCAGCAGCGATGCATTCAAAAGGGAGCTCTTTTTGGGGTGAAAGGAAAGTAGAGCGGTAGACAAATTAGTTTGTGATATTAACACAGGCGTGTCTGTGAAGAAATTTACTTCCCAACCACATGGTGCTGGGTTCAATTCCACTGCGTGGCACCTTGGGTATATGTCTTCTACAATAGCCTTGGGCTGACCAAAGCCTTGTGAGTGGATTTAGTAGATGGAAAATGAAAGAACAAGGTGTACGTTACGCCACAATAATATATGTATAAAGGCGCAGGAGTGGCTGTGTGGTAAGTAGCTTGCTTACCAACCACATGGTCCCGGGTTCAGTCCCACTGCGTGGAATCTTGGGCAAGTGTCTTCTGCTATAGCCCCGGGCCGACCAATGCCTTGTGAGTGGATTTGGTAGACAGAAACTGAAAGAAGCCTGTCGTATATATGCATATATATGTATATATGTGTGTGTGTGTGTGTTTGTGTGTCTGTGTTTGTCCCCCTAGCATTGCTTGACAACTGATGCTGGTATGTTTATGTCCCTGTCACTTAGAGGTTCGGCAAAAGAGACCGATAGAATAAGTACTGGGCTTACAAAGAATAAGTCCCGGGGTCGAGTTGCTCGATTAAAAGCGGTGCTCCAACATGGCCGTAGTCAAATGACTGAAACAAGTAACAGTAAAAGTAAAAGTAAGTATAAAAATACAAATATGGGACAAGAAAGCAAAACACTCAAATAGACGACACAAAAAACGGACGGGTCATTCGAAGCCTCTAATCTTCAGTCAAGAACTGGATCATCCTCTCAATTTCGGCTGATTAATCTTGAGATCGCTCCGATCCGGCCAGCCCCAAGGAAAAACTAAGCTAAGAGCATTAGATTTCTTGGAAAATGAAAGAAGCCTGTTGTGTGTATATATGTGTGTGTTTTGTCACCACCTCTTGTCAACTGTAATTTCTATGACCAATGTGGTCACACACTGCACCATGTTGACTCTACTTGAGGACTACATTAAGATTGTTTGTATTTGTTGAGTAATCAACTACTTATGTTTTAATTCAATCAGTAAGTTGATAGACCAGTAGAATAAGCACTAAGCTTACAAAGAATAAGTCATGGGGTCGATTTCTTCGACTAAAAACCCTTTAAGGTGGTGCTCCAGCATGGTCGCAGCCAAATGATAGGAACAGTTAAAGAGTAAAGGAATAAAAGAACACATACATATATATAAGAATATATATATTTCTATATACATATGCATATACATATATATAAATACAAATGGGACAAGAACGCAAAACATCCAGATAGACGATACAAGGAAACAAGGACGGGTCATTCAGAGTTTTCTTTCCTCAGTCAAGTTCCAGATTATCTTTGCAATTTCAGCTGGTTATACTCCATATTGTTCCAATCTGGCCAGCCCCAAGGAAAAACTAAGCTAAGAGCATTAGATTTCTTGGAAGAAACAGCAAATATATACAAAAGCAAGGACGGAAAAAAAGGGACAATGTTACACAAATACAATAAAAATAATTCATACAATGGGCTTCTTTTCAGTTTCTGTCTACCACATCCACTCACAAGGCTTTGGTCAGCCTGAGACTATAGTAGAAGATACTTGCTCAAGGTGCTATGCAGTGGGACTGAACCCGGAACCATGTGATTGAGAAGCAAACTTATTACCACACAGCCTCACCTGCACCTACTTAATACTTTTATATATTCTGCTTTTGATTTGTCTTTGTCTTTGATCCTTTTTGAGCTGATTTAGAAACTGCCAAGCATGATTTCAGTAACCATTCTCTTTCTTTATAAATCTGTAAACTTGTAAGAAAAACTTACAAGAAGTCATTTGACA
>NC_042998.1:24061771-24064271 GCF_006345805.1 Octopus sinensis
TAATCACTACCTCATACGAGTGACAATAGAAAAACAAAATATTGAGAATAATGGTGGTAATGAAACTGAAGCTACTGATGATGACAGTGTTACACCCGGCAGGCTCTGAGATTATGGTCCAACTCCAGCTTGTTATTATCCAGCAAGGAACCAGCAAGGGACCACGCGTAGATGGAACAAACAAGTCAATACTGTGGTCACAGAATGTGAGCAACCCTGTAAATGAAAATGGTGTTCATCTTAGGGAATACCAGCAATGTATGTATGATCAATGGAGAGAAAGAGGATTGTTTCAACTGACAGAACAGAGATTATGTGATGAAGCTAGAGCAATAAGATAAAATCGTTGGTTCACAGATGTAGAGTTTGCAGCTATTAAAAAATGGGTATTGCAAAGCAGCAGCAGAGGAAACAATGAAAGTACAGTTCCTACTGATAAAAGTAATCTCATAGCAGAAAACAGAGGTGAAATCTCTAATAAACCACAGGAAAGGAACAGTGATAGCTTGCTCAATGAGAGACATAAAGATGGTTTGGAAGAAGACGATAAAACTAATGGTGACATGACACATGGGCAAAAGGCAATCTATGACAGAATAAAGGCAAGGCTAAAGAGAACGATAGAGACATTATTTGCAACCTTAAAAAGGTCGATCGGTGGAAATTGGACCAGGAAACAGAAAATGTCAATGAAATTTTCAATTACATCAGAGCAAAAAACATCATAGAAACAAATAATTTGATCAAGGCAGCAGGTATTGTTGTAGCAGAAAATGTGGGTGTTGAAGCCAAGAAAAAGAATTATAATGGGAGAGACAAATGAAAGGATCCATGGTGGAAAAGAAGAATAGAGGTGGGGGTTAGATATGTTCTGGAAGGACATTTCTGTATTAGACTGAAAAGAGAAGGGGGGGTTTAAAAGTGAGCAAAAATACAGGGTACTGAACAGGAAGTGTGATATTGAAAGAAAGGGCCTGAAAGTGATAATGAAGGAGCTGAAACAGCACCTCATTGCAAAGAAAGCAAAGATAGTAAGACACGACCAAAGAATAGATTATTCAGAGTAGATCAGAAGAGATTCTAAAAAAGAAATAAATGGAGAGTGTACAGATGAAAAGATGATACCAAATAACATTGAAAGTCAATGGAGTGACATCTGAAGTAATGACAAAGAGCACGAGAAGGATGCTGAATGGTTGCAAAAACTGAAATAAACAGTAGTCTGTTCAAATCAGGCAGAACTAGTCATTTCAGTTAGGGAAGTGAAAGAAATCAGCCAAAAAATGGGCAACTAGAAGGCCCCGGGAACAGATAGGGTTCAAGGCTACTGGATCAAAAGATTTGGCAAATGTCATGCATGAATAGCTGCACAACTCAATACCTTATTAAAATACTGATCAAGTAACACCAGAGTGGTTGACAATGGATAGGACAGTGCTGTGCTTATAAAACATCGAAAAGGCAATATGGTAGACAATTACAGGCCAATATCCTATTTGCCACGTATGTGAAAATTATTGACTTGAATACTCACAGAGTCAATGTACGAACATCTGGAAAAAAGCGGAGTCCTGTCACATGAGCAGAAGGGTGGCAAGTGTAAGTGCAGAGGTACCAAGGATCAACTCCTGATAGATAAAACTGTACTTAGAGACTGCAAAAGGAGGAATTTAGCACCTTCAGACTATCATCTCTTTGGCCCCATGAAAGAGGGTTTGAGAGGTAAACATTATTCCAGTGACAAGGAAGTGAAAACTTTAGTGACGTAGTGGCTCAAAGAGCAGTCAACAGAATTTTATGGGGCAGGGATACATGCTCTCATTTGAAGGTGGAACATGGCCATTGAGAGAAACAGTGACTATGTTGAGGAGTAGGGATGTGATCCACAGAGGACCAGCTTCATTTTGATGTATGATACATGTTCCTGTGTTGGTAATTATATATAAATAAATGCACCCTTTTAAAGCCTCACCAGGCTCATGGGCCCGGTTTCCTGGTTTCTATGGCATATGTGTTCCCCATCTGGACGGGATGCCAGTCCATTGCAGCGTTACTCATTTTTGCCAGCTGAGTGGACTGGAGCAACGTGAAATGAGGTGTTTTGCTCAAGTACACAACGCGTCGCCCGGTCCAGGAATTGAAACCACAATCTTACGATCATGATGCTGACACCCTAACCACTAAGCCACGTGCCTCCATGTTGGTAATTATACCTGTCCTAAAAATAGCATTACTTTTTGACCTACCCTCGTAAACATAATGAAAACATAATGATAATATTAATCTTTCACAACATAAACACTAAGCCCTAAATTTGGAGATGAGGTATTGTAATACTTGGGTGGAAGGGTATTTTATCAAACTCCACAAGGAAGAATGGCAAAGATTACCTCAGTAAGATTTGAAGTCTGAATGTAAAGAGATGTAATAAAAGACCTGAATGGAATTTCTGCAGCATTCTACTAATTCTGCCAATCCACTGTTATGATGTGAGCATGAC
>NC_042998.1:24069271-24079271 GCF_006345805.1 Octopus sinensis
ATGCCACGCAGTGGGACTGAACCCGGAACCATGTGGTTGGTTAGCAAGCTACTTACCACACAGCCACTCCTGCGCCTACATCTGTAAGAATATGTTAAATATTTGAATTACAATATTTTTCTGAAGATCTGGTATTTCGGCATTATTACATACAATCATTCATGGAACACTCATCACATAACGTACCAGTTTTTACTTATGAAACATTCTTTTGTTCTTTCACTTCATTCAGTCATTTGACTGTTGCCATGCTGGAGCACCATCTTGAAGAATTGAAGAATTTTAGTTGAATGAATCGATTCCAGTTCTTATTTTTGAGTTTGGTATTTATTCTATCAGTCTCTTTTGCTGAACTGCTAAGTTATGAGAATATGAACACACCAACACCTGTTCTCAAGTAGTGGTTGGGGACCAACACAGACTCAAGGACATACTCACACACACACACACAGGGCTTCTTTCAGTTTCCATCTATTAATTCCACTCACAAGATATTGGTCAGCCTGAGGTTATAGTAGAAGACATTTGTGCCACACAGTGGGACCGAACCTGGAACCATGTGATTGAGAAGCGAACTTCTTATCACACAGCCACACCGGCATCTAGATGATGTAATTAATGCTGTTGTATCACCACCACCACCACCACCACCACCACCACCACCACCATCATCATCATCATCATCATCATCATCATCATCATTTAATGTCCGCTTTTCATGCTGGTATGGGTTGGACGATTTGGCTGAGGACTGGCGAACCAGTTGGCTGCACCAGGCTCCAATCTGCTCTGGCAGAGTTTCTACAGCTGGATGCCCTTCCTTATGCCAACCACTCTGAGAGTGTAGTGGGCACTTTTACGATGCTCTGTAAAGCATTCAAAGGTAAATACCAAATAAAAATCAGAGAATGAATAACATTGAATACACTGAATACCCTGTTGTTGATGTTGAAATTCCAATGAAGGAACTTTGGATCTAGGTTAGAAACCGACCCTTTCAATATTGGCAAGAAATCTCGAGATAAAACTGAACAATGACATACATACATACTTTTACTTGTTTCAGTCATTTGACTGTGGCCATGCTGGAGCACCACCTTTAGTCAAAGAAATTGACTCCAGGACTTATTCTTTGTAAGCCTAGTACTTAGTCTATCGGTCTCTTGTGCCAAACTGCTAAGTTACAGGGACGTAAACACACCAACATTGGTTGTCAAGTGATGTGACAAACATAGACACACAAATACATATATATATATATATATATATACACAACAGGCTTCTTTAAGTTTCCATCTACCAGAACCTCTCACAAGGCTTTGGTCGGCCTGAAGCTATAGTAGAAGTCACTTGCCTAAGGTACTATGCAGGGGGATTGAACCTGGAACCATGAGGTTGGGAAGCAAGCTTCTTACCACACAGCCACTCCTTTACATACTATATATGCTGATGCATATATATTGTAGTAATGGTGATGATGACAATAATGGTAATGATGACGATGATGATGATGATGAGAAGAAGACTAAAATGAAGAAGAAGAAGGAGGAGGAGGAGAAGAAGAAGAAGAAGAAGAAGAAGAAGAAGAAAGAAAGAAGAGAAGAAGAAGAAGAGAAGAAGAGAAGAAGAAGAAGAAGAAGAAGAAGAAGAAGACAAAGAAAAAGAAGAAGAAGGAGGAGAAGAAGAAGAAGAAGAAGAAGAAGGAAAAGAAGAGGTAAATGAAGGAGAAGAAAAGGAGAATGAGGGTTAATGGGTATCAAAGAGGGAGAGAAAAGAAATTAAAACATTTTTTTAAGGAGTTTAGCTGCAAAGGACCATTTAACAGAATATTTTAAGAGTTCAAAAACGAAAACCTGGAAAAAGTGAAATAAGAGAAATCAAACTTTAAAAGGAAGAAGCTTCACATAGGGATTTCCAAAAAGCTTGAAAGAGATAAGGGGTTAGGAAACAGCAGGCTTTATCTAAAGAAAGGATCAGTAAAGAAAGAGATCAAGGGAATATTCAAGTGGCTGTGTGGTAAGTAGCTTGCTTACCAGCCACATGGTTCCAGGTTCAGTCTCACTGCGTGGCACCTTGGGCAAGTGTCTTCTACTATAGCCTCGGGCTGACCAAAGCCTTGTGAGTGGAATTGGTAGATGGAAACTGAAAGAAGCCCGTCGCTTATATATATATATATATGCGACTGGATCTCTTCTTGTCGGGGGTCCCTGATGAACCTACCTCACGACAGGAGGCACAGATGTGGGCAGTGGCATCGAACTCCCTTGTTGACCAAGTGCCAGTCTCACTGCGTTGACCGGGTTCAGTCTCACTGCGTGGAACCTTGGGCAAGTGTCCTCTACTATAGCCTCGGGCTGACCAAAGCCTTGTGAGTGGAATTGGTAGATGGAAACTGAAAGAAGCCCGTCGCATATATATATATATATATATATATATATATATGCGACTGGATCTCTTCTTGTCGGGGGTCCCAGATGAACCTACCTCACGACAGGAGACACAGATGCGGGCAGCGGCATCGAACTCCCTTGTTAACCATGTGCCACGTATCAGAGGTGGATTCACATATTAGTGTAGCTTATTCAGCGGTGGTGCCCCAGCATGGCCGTGGCCTTCGGGCTAAAACATTTTTAAGGATTTTAAGGATTTAAAGATACGTATGTGTGTGCTTATATGTTTGTATGTCCATGTTTGTCCTCTCACCATCACTTGACCACTGATGCTGGTGTGTTTACGTCCCTGTAACTTAGCAGTTCAGCAAAAAGAGACCAATAGAATAAGTACTAGGCATACAAAGAATAAGTCCTGCGGTCAATTTGCTTGACTAAAGTTGGTGCTCCAGCATAGCCACAGTCATATGACTGAAACAAGTAAAAGAGTAAAAGGGTAAAATAGTAGCACTCATGAAGTGCATGGCTTAGTGGTTCGGTCGTCAGACTCATACCCTGGACTGAGGAGCATATTGTGTTCTTGTGCATGATGCTTCAGTTCATGTTGCACTATGTCCACTCAGCTGGTAAAAGTGAGTTGTCTTGCAATGGAGCAGTGTCCTATCCAGGAGTAAACCGGCTACTACATCGACTCCAGTGTTTTACTGGTACTTGATCTATCGAACCCCCAGATCAGACCCCACCAAAAAAAAAAAAAAAAACGGATGAAAGGCAAAGTCGACCTCAACAGAATTTGAACTCAGAACCAAGCGATGGGGCGAAATACTGTAAAGTATTTTGTCCCGCGTGCTAATGATTCTGCCAGCTCGCTGCGTTGATGACGACTACTACTACTAACTACTACTACTACTACTACTAACTACTGCTGCTGCTGCTGCTGCTGCTACTACTGCTACTACTGCTGCTGCTACTACTACTACTACAGCTACTACTGCTGCTTCTGCTGCTACTACTACTGCTGCTACTGCTGCTGCTGCTGCTACTACTACTACTATTACTACTACTTCTACTACTACTACTTCTACTACTACTACGACCACCACCACCACCACCACCACCACCGCTGCCGCTGCCGCCTCCACTACTACTACTACTCCTACTACTATTTCTAACAACAACAACAACAACAACAACAATAATAATAATAATAACAACACCAGCAACAACAACAATAATGACAATAATACTAGAAACAGTTATCTTGCCGATATAATGAAAATATTTTTGTCTGGAAGCATTTTTTAGTAGTGAACACGGAAGTATTAAAAACATAGTCATTTTCAGAGCATTTTAATATAATAAAATAAAATGCAATAACCTCAGATGAATGGGCACTGTTATTTGTAATAAAATACATTTATAGACATATTAAATAACTTAGCTGGACACAGTCTGGGTTTTTGGCATTAACATAAGCTGTAAAGTTACTAACAGCCATGAAAATGTCATCATAAAAGAATTAATCAAATGTATACATAGACTGATGATGGAATGCCAAGATGTGATGGAAGAAACCAGAAACCAGAGAAGTTGTTGGCTATCTTAGGGTTAACTGGCAGAATCGTTAGCACGCTGGGCGAAATGCGTAGCCGTATTTCGTCTGCTGTTACGTTCTGGGTTCAAATTCCGCCGAGGTCGACTTTGCCTTTCATCCTTTCTGGGTCGATAAATTAAGTACCAGTTACGCATTGGGGTCGATATAATCGACTTAATCCGTTCGTCTGTCCTTGTTTGTCCCCTCTATGTTTAGCCCCTTGTGGGTAGTAAAGAAATATATCTTAGGGTTACCTACTTGTAAACAAATGTGGTAGCATGTAACATTATTGACCGAGGTTACTGTGGTCTTTTCTGTAGGCTTTTCTTTCCACGGATAAACCTTATCTGCTTCCCTCTTTACACTTTACATCATGACATTTCTGTGATACATGATCCCTATTGATCGTTTTTTTCTTTTCTTTTTTTTTTCTCCTTTCCTTTATTTTCTTACCCTTTTATGATCCCTTTTGATCGAAAATCTACCCCACTTTTTTTTTTCTCCCCAAAAAGAAAAGCTCTACTTTGTAATCTGTCCTGTCTGTGTGCAGTCATGTGTGGCTAATAAAGAAACATGTCTTCTCTCAGCAGGGGTTAGAATTACCAATATTATTGTTATCAATATTATTAATATGTTAATTTTGGTAAGTTAATTTCAAATTATTTTTTAATGCTAAATTTTGGTGATTAGAAGCTTGTATGAAGTTCATTTCTTTTTTTTAACAGGTGAAGAGAAATTCTTAGATTTATAGCTTCTATGACTTCCAAGAATCTATCTGAGATTCTCTTTTGCCACTTACTTGTTTCAGTTCATTAGACTATGGCCATGCTGTGGCACTGCCTTGCAGAACTTTTAGTCAATTGACTGAATTGACTCCAATACATCATTATCATCATCATCATCGTTTAACATTCACTTTCCATGCTAGCATGTGTTGGATGATTTGACTGAGGTCTGGTGAACCAGATGGCTGCACCAGACTCCAATCTGATCTGGCAGAGTTTCTACAACTGGATGCCCTTCCTAACACTAACCACTCTGAGAGTGTAGTGGGCGCTTTTATGTGCCACTGGCATGAGGGCCAGTCAGGCGGTACTGGCAACGGCCACACTCAAATGGTGCTTTTTATGTGCCACCAGCACAGGAGCCAGTCCAGCGGCACTGGCAACGACCTCGATCAAATGGTTTTTCACATGCTACCAGCACAAGTGCTAGTAAGGCAATGCTGTAACGATCACGCTCGAATGGTCTTTTTAATGTGCCATTGGCAAGGAGGACAGTTCCTTCTTAAAGCCTCTACTTAAGCCTGGTATTTATTTTGTCAATGTCTTTTGCTGAACCGCTAAGATACAGGGACATGAACTTATCAATATCACATATAACCATATCAAGAATAAACAAAAAAAAAGAAGAATTCATAATCCTCATAAAAATTCTAACGAACATAATTATAAATTCTAACCCCAAAGGCTGAATCAAAATAATCAACATACTAATAATAGAAAAACCTAAAGAAAAAAAAAACATAGCAAAAAATAAAATACCCATTTTAATCTGTAATATCCAATGTTATTATTTTAATTAAACTATCTTTTGTAATTTATAAATAGAATATTATTTTCCTGAACACCCCAACAAAAATCAGTTGTCAAGCTGGTAGAGGACAAACACAGATACAGTGGCATGCATACACACATATACATACACACATACATACATTCAACGACCATACATACATACACACACACACATACATACATACATACATACATACATACATACATACATACATACATACATACAGGCATGCATGCATGCATGCATGCATACATACATACATACTACATACATACATACATACATACATACATACACACATACATACACACACACACATACATACACACTCATACATACATACACACACATACATACCTACATACATACATACATACATGCATTCATACATACTATTACATACATACACACACATACACACACACACACATACATACATACATACATACATACATACATACATACATACATACATACATACATACATACATACAAACATACATACATGATCAGTGGAAAAGAGAACACCTATGATGAACTATTGAGAAATCTGCAGTTACTCTATCCAGATTACAAGTTCAGGTTTGTACCTGTAGTTATTGGAGTCCTGGGACATGTAACACACTGCCTAAATACCAATCTTGAGAAATTAGGCTTCTCAAAAGCATCCAACTCATGCCAGCATGGAAAGCGGATGTTAAATGACACCAATGATGATGATAGAAAAATCAAAATTCTCTTGTTTTTGTTAACAAATTTGTTAACAGATTTTGTCAACAAAGAAAGAGATAATGTTTTTTCTCTTTTATCTTTAACTCGTTTCAGTCAGTGGACTGTGACCATGCTGGGGCACCCTCTTCAAGGATTTAGTCAAACAAATTGTACCCCGAGTCTGGCACTTACTCCATCGGTCTCTTCTACTGAAATGCTAAGTTACAGGTCATAAAAATACCTATTTCTTTACTACCCACAAGGGGCTAAACACAGAGAGGACAAACAAGGACAGACATAGGTATTAAGTCGATTACATCGACCCCAGTGCGTAACTGGTACTTAATTTATCGACCCCGAAAGGATGAAAAGCAAAGTCGACCTCAGCGGAATTTGAACTCACAATGTAACGGCAGACGAAATACCGCTAAGCATTTTGCCCACCGGGCTAACGTTTCTGCCACCTCGCTGCAGGTCATAAAAATACCATTACTGGTTGTGAATGATTGGTGGATGGGACAAGCAAAAACACAAAGGCACACACACTTATATACATACATACACAAGCACCCAACATAAACACACATACACACACACATGAGGAGATGCTGAAAATTTCCTGGCTTTGGGTAAAAGAAAATACACAAGGATCAGTTAATTAGGATTTTATTCAACATATTCCTCTCACAGATTCACACACTTATTGCAGCAGCCCTTCAGTTTTTCTAAGCCCTGTAAAATAACTTGGAAGGTCAGGCCTCTGACCAAGCTTTTGTGATCCCCTTAAAGCCAGGAACTTTTCAGCGCTCCCTCATACATATATATAACAGACATCACATTGCTTCCATCTATCAAATTTACTCACAAGGCATTGGTTGCCCCAGGGCTCCCAAAGTGGGACAGAATCTGAGTCTGGTAGAATCTAGTAGCAAAGTAACCTTTTTAACCACAAGACCTTACCTGTTGTTGAAGCTATTGATTTTGTCTTTCTCAAAATGGGTTCTGATTCAGTAAACCTATAATCAAATGCATGCCACCCACGACCATCCTATCTTATTTTCAAGAACAGTGTACCCAAGACTAAATTATGCATTCTATCTTTTTTTAATGGTAGCATGGGGTTTGAAGATTTGACTGTTATTTCTTGTGATCTGAGTGACACATAGAGGTTCCCTAGTTGGCTCATGTCAAAACTGAATTTATGTAGAGGCATCATATTTGAAATGATATTTTCATTGCAAAATTTGAAAGACATATGGCATATTGTATTGTCACACAGCGAAGTAATTTGAATGACTACTTTTTCCAAAAGTACCTGGTATGAACTTAAATGTTTTTGAAGAGAAGTCAGTTTTAAGCAAATTCTATAAGCCCCATGCTATCTCACTACAGATATATATATGTGTATCTATCTATCTATCTATCTATCTATCACAAAATATATGTGTGTGTGTATATATATAAATATATATATATGTATGAAAACATACATATATATGGAAATGACTAGAGACCGAGACCTATGGAAGTATGCTGTGCGTGAGAAGACCCGGCAAGACTAGTGAAGCCATAATCCGTGGGCCCCTACGATGTAGTCAGTCCACCTGTGCATACCTTCCTTCTTGTGACACTTGTGAAGACCTGTTGAGGCAAGTGAGAATCGAATCGAATCGTATCAAATCAAATCGAACCAAATCAAAATAATGAACATCAATGGAATTTGTATCCTTGTGGTACCAGTGCCGGTGGCACATAAGAAACCATCCGAACGTGACCGTAGCCAGTACCGCAATGACTGGCCTCCGTGCTGAGGGCACCGTAACAAACACCTTCCGAGCGTGGCCGTCCCCAGCCTCGTCTAGCACCTGTGTCGGTGACACATAAGAAAACACCATCCGAGCGTGGCCGTCTGCCAGCCTCGTCTGGCACCTGTGTCGGTGGCACATAAAAAACCCCATCCGAGCGTGGCCGTCTGCCAGCCTCGTCTGGCACCTGTGTCGGTGGCACATAAAAAAACACCATCCGAGCGTGGCCGTCTGCCAGCCTCGTCTGGCACCTGTGTCGGTGGCACATAAAAAACACCATCCGAGCGTGGCCGTCTGCCAGCCTCGTCTGGCACCTGTGTCGGTGGCACATAAAATCACCCACTACACTCTCGGAGTGGTTGGCGTTAGAAGGGCATCAGCTGTAGAAACACTGCCACATCTGACTGGCCTGGTGCAGCCTTCGGGCTTCCCAGACCCCAGTTGAACGTCCAACCCATGCTAGCATGGAAAGCGGACGTTAAAAAAAAATGATGAAATGATGATGATATGATTGTATATTATATATATGTATATATAAATATATATATATATATATATATTATATATATATATGTGTGTGTATTTATATGTGTATATATATTTATATATATATATATATAATATATATATTATATATATATATATTCATACATCTATATCTGTCTATATATATTTATGGTATGTACATGTGTGTGTGTGTGTGTGTGTGTGTGTGTGTCTGTGTGTTTGTGTATGCATGCACAGATACAATCTTGGTACACAATAAAAAGAAAGTGCTTAACTTATGTTACAGAATATATTTATTTGTTCATATTTAAATTCTATATTTCCACTCAGTGTGAAGATTTCACTTTGAATAATATTTAGCCTTTAAAAATATTTAGCTTTTATGAAAAGGTACTCTCTCTCTCTCTCTCTCTCTCTCTCTCTCTTCTCTACATATAGATATATATATATATATATATATATATATTTACATATACATCATATAAAGAAAAATATATATATACATCTATATATTATATACACAATACATACATATATAAATATATATTATATACACATATACATACATGCTATAAATATATATATATATATATATATATATATATATATATATATATATATATATATATGATATATGTATATATATGTACATATATACACATATATCATTTGTATATTTTTATTTGTACGTAAATATATATATGTATCTATCTATATATGTATAAATATATATAGATATATATAGATATATACATATATGTATATATATACACATACATATATATATATATATATATACATATATATATACATATATATACATATATATACATATTTATATATACATACACACACACACACACACATATATATATATACATACACACACACACACATAAATATATGTATTTATAAACATACTCACTACACACGTTCTGTATATATTGTACGTTGCCAAGTGATGGAAATGTGGTTTGGTTTCCGTCGTTATGTTTTTTTTTTATGATCTCAAATCATTGTTTATGGATATCATGTTTAATATTGTTTACATTAAATGTTTTAACAAGTAGTTTATTTGAACATATGTGTAAATGTTTGAACATGTGTGTGTGTGTACATACATATAATATATATGTGTATACGTGTGTGTGTGTGAGTGTATATATGTATTTATATATATATATATGTATATATATATATGATACATACACACTCATATACATACATTGCTGAAGATAGTCCTGTCTCACTGATAATTTTTCGTCTTTAGTATTGGTACCACAGATACAGGGTGGCCCAAAAGAAGGTTTAGAGTAATTCATCTCTTTACTCTCTTTTACTCTTTTACTTGTTTCAGCCATTTGACTGTGGCCATGCTGGAGCATTGCTTTTAGCCGAGCAAATCGACCCTCTAT
>NC_042998.1:24084271-24086771 GCF_006345805.1 Octopus sinensis
AGTCATTTACTTGTTTCACTTATTTCATTGTGGCCATGCTGAAGCACCACCTTTAGTCAAACAAATTGACCCCAGGACTTATTCTTTGTAAGCCTAGTACTTATTCTATCGGTCACTTTTGCCAAACCACTAAGTTACGGGGATGTAAACACACTAACATGGGTTGTCAAGCGATGGTGGGGGACAAACACAGTCATACAAACATATACATACACATATACATATACATACATACATATATACACACACACATATATATAACTCTATATATATAAATATATGTAGATGAAATCTATATATATTTATAAGAGATTTTATCTCTGATCAGAACTGTAGTATCTTGCCTATGAATAGTGTATATACAGTAAATACATCAAGTGTGATACATAGATAGTTATTTCATGTATCTATCTATCTGTCTATCTATCTACATCACTCTCTCTCTGTCTCTTTCTCTCTGTGTCTACTTTATGAATAATTACATTGATGTAGGTGTTATAATATCACAATAACAATATTTCACAGTTTGTTATCAGTGCTACTCTAGCATTGAGTCTTTGTGTGTGTGTGTGTGTATGTTTTCAGAAAGTAATTCATAAAAATAAATTTCACAGTAAAGTGTCGAATGAATCTTACATGCTGAAAGCAAGAACATTGCTTTATACCTTTTAAATGTCATGCACTTGAATATATATGTAATTATATAGGTATCTATTCGACCTTCTATACAGCTTCTCTGTCTAACTATACAGGTATGCATGTTTGTGGGTGACTTTGTGTGTGTGTGTGTGTGTGTGCGTGCATGCATATGTGTGCTCGTGTGTTTGGGTGTATGTATATATGTATGCATATGTCTGTAAAAATATATACATGTATCTGCAAATATATATATATATGTCTGTAATATATATGTATGTATATACGTATGTATATATATATATGTGTGTGTGTGTGTGTGTGTGTGTATATGTATATATATGTATGTATGTGTATATATGTAAATATAGAAATGTATGTGTATATATATATATATATACACATGTATGTGAATAAAGACATATTTATGTGATATATAAGATACATACATATACATACATGCATATATATGTATATATATATACATGTATGTATATGTATATATATATATATGGTGTGGTTAGTTATATATATATATATATATATATATATATATATATATACATGTATGTATATGTATATATATATAATATATGGTGTGTGTATATTATATCTATATATACACACATATTATATATGTTTATATTATGCAGTTGTGTGTGTTTGTATGTATATATATATATATATATATATATATATATGTGTGTGTGTGTGTGTGTATGTAGGTATATGTACATATATACACACATATATGGTTGTATTTGTGTGCATGTATGTATGTATGTATGTATGTTTGTATGTTTGTATGTATGTATGCATGTATGTATGTATGTATGTATGTATGTATGTATGTATGTGTGCATGTATGTATGTATGTATGTATGTATGTATGTATGTATGTATGTATGTATGTATGTGTGCATGTATGTATGTATGTATGTATGTATCTAGATATCTCGGTGTAAATATACATATATATAAATATAGGTACATACGGTGTCTGCAAAGTGGAATAAATAATTTTGCTAACTTTCTTTCATATTGGTTTCCTGTGCTTTGGCATTGTACAGCAATACATAAATGCATGTGACTGCGTCTGTGTTCATATATACATATATTGCCATGTTTGCCATCAGTTTTTCAAACAACCAATGAAAGAGCTGCTATGTTGTCACTTAAAATTCTAGAAATAGCAGCTAAATCTCTCTCTGTAAACATTTTTTAGTGTCTTAAAGAAAGGCAGGACATGTTAATTTGATGTGATAGTTATACACTATCTTTTATCTTGTAGCTTTTACTTGTTCCAGTTATTAGACCGTGGCCATGCTTGGGCAGCACCTTGAAAATATTTTAACAGAATGGATCAACCCTTGTACTGTTTTAAGCCTGTTTTTTTTTTCTGTTGGTATCTTTTGCTGAACTGCTAAGTTAATGGAATGTAAACAAAGCAACACTGGTTATCAAGTAGTGGTGGGGGAGAACAAACACAGATACAAAGATATATGCAAACACACACATGTAAATGTATCAATATAATGTATACGATAATCCCTCGACTATCGCAGGTATTACGTTCCAAAACACCCTGTGACAGGTGAAAATCTGCAAATTAGAAACAGTACTGTACTCTCTTTTACTCTCTTTTATTTGTTTCAGTCATTTGACTGCGGCCATGCTGGAGCACCGCCTTTAATAGAGCAACTCAACCCCAGGACTTATTCTTTTGTAAGCCCAGTACTTATTCTATCGGTTTCTTTTGCCGAACCGCTAAGTAAAGGGGACATAAACACACCAGCATCGGTTGTCAAGCAATGCTAGGAGGACAAACACAGACACACAAACACACACACGCATATATATATAC
>NC_042998.1:24089271-24121771 GCF_006345805.1 Octopus sinensis
TCATCATCATCATCGTAATCATCATCATCATCAGTTTTCCCATTTCATCATCAGGATTATTATTGTTGTTGTCATTGTTGTTGTCACCATTATTGCTGTTGGTGATTTGTTTGTTTGTTTGTTGAGCGAAGCGGTCTTCATCCCATTAGTGGGAGAAGTCCAAAACGTGTTCCTTTGCTATTCGTAAGACCCACAGAAGAGAAAGCAGGTCAACCCCTGATACCAAGAGCATTGACGGATGGATGAATGTGCATTCAGGCTCAGCGGTTGCATAGGAAGTCGGGGACAAGAAACAGGAAGAAAGAGTGAGGGAAAGTTGGGGCAAAAAAGTACAACAGGGGTCGCCACCACCCCCTGCCAGAGCCTCGTGGAGCTTTAGGTGTTTTCGCTCAATAAACACACACAACGCCCAGTCTGGGAACTGAAACCGCGATCCTCCGACCGCGAGTCTGCTGCCCTAACCACTGGGCCATTGCGCCTCTACTGCTGTTGGTGATTGTGTGTGAGTGTGTGTGTGTGTGTGTAGGGGTGTAAATCTTCAGACTATCCATGATAGTATAGACATACTATCCAAGATGTATCCCTAATAATAGTGTCTCATTTTTATGATGTTCTGTAATATAAGGAACATTTGGTTGCCATTTCTAGCATGTCAAGTGACCAAGGAGAGACAGTATTATTGGTTTGTTTCAATGAGGATTGTGACATTAAGCATTTGAGCAATCAACCATAGAAAGTTTGTATTCACTTGGTTAAGAAGATTCCAAATGCTTCCTTTGGAAGTTTGTTACATATATTGATAGACGAATTTGCTATGTGAAGCGTTCATATATGCAAATATGGTAATATGCATAAAAGTGGATATAGAGGTAAAGTAAAAATGTATGCACTTAACTGTATGTACATATATGTATGTGTATGTGTGTGTGTGTGTGTGTGGTAGTCGGTGTATACCAACACATATACTTACACACACACACATATATATATATATATAGAAAACACAAGTAACTCTCAGTCCTTGAGTCACTCTGTTGCTTTACCAAGAAATCTAATGCTTACAGCTTAGTTTTTTTTCTTGGGGCTGGCCGAGTTGGAGCAAATATCAGAATTGAACAGCCGAAATTTGCTATGATGATTCGGTGTCTGACTGAAGATTGAAGGCTTCGAATGATTTGTCTGTGTTCCGTGTTCGTCCCTTCCTGTATTTCACGTTCATTATATATAAAAACATTCATTCTTATATATATATATACATATATAATCAAAATAAGCAACAAGAATGACTCCGGTAATTTGGTACGATCGTTTCGTACTACATCATTTTATTAAATGTTGTAAGTATTACAACAGATTTAAGATGCTGAGTACTTATCAGCCAATTATAGAGGTTTTCCATTAATACAAAAATTTTCAAATCAAATGGCAACATTATAGAGAAGGTAGATATATAGACAAAGATGTGAATTTAAATTTTAAGAACATATGAGGTAGTGGAGTCCCTCCACTGACTGATTAAGATTTGGTTGTTCCAGACTGCTGTAAGGTTATGAGAGGGAGAAGTAAGTTGAAGGAAGCAATAAAGATTTTCTAATTGTCGTCATCATCATCATCATCATCATCATCATTGTCATCATCATTGTCATCATCATCGGTGTCATCATCATCGGTGTCATCATCATCATCATCATCATCATCACCAACAGCATCATCCCCATTGTTGTCATAGTCATCCTCATCATCATCATCGTCATCTTCATCATCATCGTCATTATCATTATGATCATCATTGTCATCGCCACCACCACCACCACTACCACCACCACAACGACCGCCACTGCCACCGCTATTGCCATCATCATCATCTTCTTCTAATCACTTTTCCTTGCTTGCATGGGTTAGATGGATTGTTTTTAAAGTGTTTTTTCTATGGCCTGACACCTTCCTATGACCAACTCTTGTCTATTTCCAAGCAAATTTGTATTTCACCATGGCCAGACATATTATTCAAGAAAGAATAAAAACAAGCAGCATTGCTTGTGTGACAGTGATGCTCATTTACAACAATCACATGATGTCCAGACAAAAGTACACAGAAATATACACACACAGATACACAGACACACAGACACACACACACATACGTATATATGACATGCTTCTTTCAGTTTCCATCTTCCAAATCCACTCACGAGCCTTTGGTCAGTCCAGGGCTATAATAGAAGACACTTGCCTAAGGTACCATGTAGTGGAACCGAACCCAAGACCAGATGGCTGGGAAGCAAACGCCTTACCCCCACAGCCATCCCTCTCTGCCTATTCGTTTTTAACTGCTTCTTATGTAAAGATAAAAAATATATTGATAATGAATTCAATAAAAACTTGATACGTATGCAAAAAGAAAGCAGAAAAGGCAGACGAATTGAAGCTGAAAGTGACTGAAGGCCTGGAAGTTTACTAAAGATCACACAGTAACATCACTGTAGATTCACAGATCCATTGACGAATAAAAAAAAAATTAAGCAAAGTTACTAACCATCATATAAAAAAAAATATTTATTAACTTGACATGCTCAAAGTGAAAAGCAAGTAAGTTAATAAACAAAATAGGTAACAAAAACAAACAAAAGAGGAAGAGAACAGAAAGGAAAGACCCCCACCACCACCGCCACCAGCATCACCATCCCAGTTCTCATGGTGAGCTGCTGAATAGAGTTACCAGTCATTGAATGATGACAGGAATATCATAAGAGGGACATGTCTCTCATGTCAGTTCACAGTGTCTGCCTTCCTAGGCTCTGCTGCTGAAGAGGCGATAATCACTCTGAAGTGGATGCATCCATCAGTCTGGTTGGTTGGACAATGCTGTGAACTGACTCAGTGTATTTACACCTATTTGTCTACAGTGAGAAATTTTCTCACTGACAACAGTGCAGTAAATAGTGTTTCCTTATGGGTTCGAATATGCCTCAAACATATTTTGAACTGGTTACAAGTTTGGACAGTTAGAGTGGAATTGAAAATTACGACCAGGTCACATAGGGATAGGAAAGCATGCTGCTGCTGATATTTTTTGAAAGTTCATTGTAAATTGTACAAATAAGAAATAATTGAAAAGTGAATACAACAGCCTTTTGCGCACTTTTAAATTAATAAAATAACTTGTTGCTCTTATGCAAAAGTGTCATAATGTTGCCATACCATTTCTTTTTACATTAGTAATCGTTTCAGCTTAACAATAATGATTTGTTGGGGGCATGAAATCGTAACTCCATGCATATATGATATTTTCAGTCAGGAATATTTTTGCAAAACTGTCGTATGTGGGGCTTACTACACTTTAGAAAAGTACCTAAACCATTGTACTCCACTTTGATAATTTTCATATCTTTGCATTTGAAGCAACTGGTGATACAATAGTTTGACCAAAAGAACCAGCTATTGCCAGTGAAAATAAATATTGAAAAAAAACCGCATTTGGCCAAATTTGGACATGCGACAGTTTAACACAATATCAATGAACTCTTCTACTACATAATAGTATTAGCTTTAACATCCAGTCTCAAATCAAGTCTATTGACAATAAGGAAACACTGAAATATATATATATATCACTGATGTGGCCGATGACAGTACCCCCTGATTGGCACTCATGCCAGTGGCATGTAAACAGCACCATTTGAGTGTGATCATTACCAGAGTTGCCTTACTGGCATGTGTACATGAAAAACAACATTCGAGCATGGTTGTTGCCAGAGTGGTCATTGCTGGACTGGCTCCTTTGCAGGTATCATGTAAAAGACACTTTCTGAGCATGGTTGTTGCCAGAACTGCCTGACTGGCCCTCATGCCAGTGGCACGTAAAAGTACCCACTACACTCTTGGAGTGGTTGGCATTAGGAAGGGCATCCAGCTGTAGAAACTTTATCAGATCAGATTGGAGCCTGGTGCAGCCATCTGGCTCGCCAGTCTGCAGTCAAATCATCCAACCCATGCCAGCATCGAAAGCAGAGATTAAACAATGACGACAATGACGACGATGATGATGATATATATATATATGCTTTGCTTACTTGCTTATGATGGCCTATCAAAGGTGATAACAGCATTGATCCAAGACTTTCATCCTCCTGCCTCCAGCGCATTCCTTCTCATGGGAGTGGGCATGGCTGGCTTGGCTGATATGAAATATGTAGATTTGGTGACACTGAGAGCACTGAGAGAAAATTTGACCAATAGCTGCAGAGTTTGATGACAACATCGCCTCCTCTCTTCATTCATGCAGCATCCTAAATTCTACTCCAGCATCACACACAAAGCTCCATGTCTTCCGATATGCTGCAGGAGCCTGTAACTGAATGGGTGGGATATCACATAAAATGAGAAACTGCTTGAAAGTGGTCATCTCAGATCACCAGATCAGACAGCAGTAAATGAGCCATATCAAACCGCTCCAAAATATCCTCTGCCTCACATAGAAGGACGAGGTGCTTTGCACTGAAATCCTCCTGATGGCTAGGATCTGTAGCATTAAGGCCTGCATCTTTCATTGACTTCTCTGCTGGATTGGTCATGTGATTTGGATGCTCGAGATAAACCCGATAATATCCAAAACTACACACACATGCACACACACACACACACATACACACACATGCATGCACACACACACATGTATACATTAATATGTTTGGCAATCTTGGAATGGTTGATGTTAGGGCGAGCATCGAGCTGTAGAAATCATGACAAACCAGACTGGAACCTGGTGCAGCTCTCCAGCTTACCAGTTTCAGTCAGACTGTCTAACAGTTTCGAGAGACTATGGTGGATGCGACAGTTGTTTGTCTGGTATGTTGTTTTTGTTCATTCATTATAGATCTTGAACTATGCTTGCACCGATGAGTGAAGAGTGCTTATAACTGCACTAATTACGAAATCACTGGTGATCTGCCGCTAAATTCTGTTTTTAAATGACTTGCTTCGAGACTTGCTTTTGGTACGATATGTTTATTTTAGTAGTTTTGACTTTAAGACTCTCTCCTAGCGTGTGGCATTTATGTGTAATAATGCCATCTATAAAATAAAAATGAATACATTTAAAGGAAACAAATTGATGGATTTTTTGTCTTATGAAGTTTTTCATGCTAACTACTCAATAAATTATAAAGATTTTATCCTATTTTTAAATTATAATAATATATATATATATATATATATATATACATTTCTTTTCTGTTCTCCAAGTAAGTTTATATATATATATATATATATATATATATATATATATATATATATATATATATATTATATATATATATATATATATATATATATATATATATATATATATATGTACATACATATACATACATATATATATATAATCGATTATAATCAATCTGATGTCTTAATTGCTATTTGTTTACTATGTCGCTGTTATTGTTGCTATTTCTCACTAAGTCATCTCTGACTCAGGGACACCTATAACCGAAGAGGGGTGAAACTGGTCAAGTGAATGAGCATCTTTTAAAATTGCATTTTCAAACCTTCTTTCATATATATAACTTAAACGCCATTTATAAAGGGTCTACTTCCTCTAAAATAAAATTAAGAATCGCCCAGCATATGCATTCATTTAAAAATAAAAGCCTAATTAACTCTACAGGGCTTAGCATATACATTTGGGGGCTTAAATCCCAAAGTATTAAGTATGATTTAAGGTGGGAAATAATAAATAAGGCCAAATCATATAGTATAGGAGGCAATTATTGTTATTTATGTTCTAATGAGTTTAAAGAAATTATATTTAATGATCATAATAATTTAGTGAATACTTTGGATGAGTGTATAATTAAATGCAGACACAGGTTACTTTACTTATATAATAAATTTCTAGATTAATAATGACTATATCTAAACCCTATTTTGTTCATAATTTGTAGATATATGTACTAATATTAATCTAAAATTTAGTATGTGATTTATAATACATATTATATGATTTTATATGTTAAATTAAATTTTATATTTTATATATTTTGTATATTATATTAATTATATTTATTTTTATGTTTTGATTTATGTTTTTCACTGTTTGATTTGCCTAATAGTGTTTTATCTCTAATTTAATATATATATATGTATTAATATTAGTGAAGTTATTTCCAAGTCCACAGGAGAGAGTAGTTCAATTTAGTGGTACTAAAATAAATTACTCACTGTATTATATACATATAAATAGATAGGTTTAAGAGACAGAATCACCCTCAAGCAACTCAATCATTCATTGAATGATATTATCCACGATAGGTACATATAGGACTAAATATTAAAAATTATTAAAATTAATATCTACAATTCTTATTCTAAATCATATACATTACATTATATAAACTATGCGCATTTCATGACAACATATTCGTCAATATTGCTGAAACAGAAAGTCTCGAAAGTCTCGAGATATTAATTTTAATAAATTTTTAATATTTAGTCCTATATGTACCTATCGTGGATAATGTTGTTCAACAGTGATTGAGTTGGTTGAGAGTGATTCTTTCTCTTAAACCTATCTATCTATCTATCTATCTATCTATCTATCTATCTATCTATCTATCTCTCTCTCTCTCTCTCTCTCTCTCTCTCTCTATTGCCTCCCACTTCCTCAGGGTTGGCACTCTCAACGTTGGCACACTGAAAGGCAGATCTGGTGAGATCGTCGAATTGCTTGAACGGAGGTGTGTAGATATATGCTGTATTCAAGAGGTGAGGTGGAGAGGAGGTTCTGCTAGGTTCCTCACGGGTAAAGGACAGAGGTATAAAATTTTCTGGGCCGGGAATACTGAAGGAGTCGGGGGAGTGGGTATGCTTATTGCCGAAAAATGGGTAGATAAAGTTATCGAGGTAGTCAGAGTATGTGACAGAATATTGAAGATTAGATTAGTGCTCCATCATAGTTTAGCAACAATTATATCGGCCTATGCCCCTCAGCCAGGGTTACCCGATGGACAGAAAGACCGTTTCTATGACACCCTACTGCAGACCACCTCATTGACGAACAACAGGGACCTTCTTCTTGTGGCTGGTGACTTCAATGGGCATGTTGGACGATATGCTGAGGGCTTCTATGGCGTTCATGGAGGCTATGGTTATGGTTCTCGCAATGAGGAGGGAACCAGGCTGCTGGAGTTCTGTGATGCGAATAGTCTTATGGTTTGCAACACTAACTTCAGGAAACCAACAAGCCACCTGGTCACCTACCGTTCGGGCCAGCATACTAGCAAATCGACTACATCCTTGCCAGAAAAAGGGAAAGATGGCTGCTTATGAATGCCAAAACTTCCCAGGCGAAGAATGTACCCCACAAAATAGAATGGTAGTCAGTGACTTTAGGATCAGGACTAAGAGGACGACTAGAAGACGACCAACATGGAGAAGAAGGGTCTGGAAGCTTAAAGATCCTGCTAATGGACAGAGATTTAGAGACATGTTACTTGAAGCCTTCGACGAAATAGAAGGGCGCATAGCTACAAATGGTGGTAGAAGATAACTGGGCGCTTCTAAGGGACAACCTGCTGAAAGCCACTGACCAGATCTGTGCTGGTGCAAAGTCCCCACAAGACCCAAAATAAGTGGTGGTGGAACAATACTGTTGACAGGGCTATTAGACAAAAGAAACAGGCTTGGAAGGACTGGAAGAACGGTGGTAGCAGGGAAGTGTATCAGACTGCAAGAAGGGAAGCTAGGAGGCAGGTTTATTTAGCCAGAGGGGAAGCAGATAGGAAAAAATTTGCCAATGTCCTGCGCCGTGAGGATGAAAGACTTGAGGTATTTCGTATAGCAAGACAGTGTGTGAGAGAGAATCGTGACGTGGTAGGAGAAAAATGTGTTCGCACGGATGACGGCTCACTTGCGCTAAATGAGGATGCAAAGAGAGAGGTTTGGAGAAGCCACTATGAAAGGTTGCTGAATGAGGAAAATGAATGGGATAAAGAGAGTCTGCCGAATGTTGACCCAACAGAGGGACCAGCAATCCGAGTTGACAGTTCCTTAGTAGATAAGGCAATTAAAAGCATGAAAACAGGGAAAGCCCCAGGCCCATCAGGAATTACTGCAGAGATGCTCAAAATATCTGGTAGTGTCGGCTATAGCCTAGTCACCCGTATAGTTAACCAGGTGATACACGAAGGAGTCATTCCCAATGACTGGTGTAGCAGCATAATAGTCAGCTGCTACAAAGGTAAAGGTGACGCCCTAGATACAAATAGCTACAGGGGTATCAAGCTGCTGGATCAGGTAATGAAGGTTACGGAGAGGGTTATAGCCCAACTAATTAGAGAGAGAGTTAGCCTAGATCAGATGCAGTTTGGGTTCGTGCCAGGGAAAAGTACTACTGATGCTATTTTCATGGTAAGACAGCTGCAAGAGAAATACCTAGCCAAAGACAAGCCCCTATACCTGGCTTTTGTTGATATGGAGAAAGCCTTCGACAGGGTCCCCCGATCCCTCATCTGGTGGTCAATGAGGAAACTAGGGATAGATGAATGGTTAGTGAAAGCTGTACAAGCCATGTACAGAGACGCTGCTAGTAAGGTGAGGGTTGGCACCGAGTATAGTGAAGAATTCAGGGTAGAGGTTGGGGTCCACCAAGGTTCAGTCCTCAGTCCCCTCCTATTTATCATAGTCCTCCAGGCAATAACGGAGGAATTCAAGACAGGATGCCCCTGGGAGCTCCTCTATGCTGATGACCTTGCTCTAATTGCTGAGTCTCTATCAGAACTAGAGGAGAAGTTTCAGGTATGGAAACAAGGTTTAGAATCGAAGGGCCTTAGAATCAACCTAGCCAAAACCAAAGTCCTAATAAGTAGGAAGGTAGACCAATCACAAACGCCTTCAGGTAGATGGCCTTGCTCAATCTGTAGAAAAGGTGTAGGTAGAAACTCTATAAGATGCACCAAGTGTAAGCTATGGACACATAAGAGGTGCAGCAATGTCAAAGGAAGGCTAACTAGGAAGATGGTTTTTGTATGTGGCAGATGCTCAGGAACAATTAACACTAAAGATGCTCTGAGACCAACTTCCGTCACTTTCCAGGGAGAAAAGCTAGAAGTAGTTGATAGTTTCCGTTACCTAGGTGACCAAGTCAGTAGCGGGGGCGGGTGCGCTGAGAGTATAACCGCTAGAGTAAGAATAGCCTGGGCAAAGTTTAGAGAGCTCTTACCTCTGCTGGTGACAAAAGGCCTCTCGCTCAAAGTAAAAGGCAGACTGTATGATGCATGTGTACGTACAGCCATGCTACATGGAAGTGAAACTTGGGCTGTGACTGCTGAGGATTTGCGTAAGCTCGCAAGAAATGAAGCTAGTATGCTCCGATGGATGTGTAACGTCAGTGTTCATAATCGACAGAGTGTAAGCACCTTGAGAGAAAAGTTGAACCTAAGAAGTATCAGTTGTTGTGTGCAAGAGAGACGTATGCGCTGGTATGGTCATGTGATGAGAATGGCTGAAGATAGTTGTGTGCGAAAGTGCCACACCTGGCAGTTGAGGGGACCTGTGGAAGAGGTAGACCCAGGAAAACCTGGGTCGAGGCGGTGAAGCACGACCTTCGAACTTTAGGTCTCACCAAGGAAATGACCAGTGACCGAGACCTTTGGAGGTATGCTGTGCGTGAGAAAACCCGGCAAGACCAGTGAGAACAGTCAAAATCAAGATCAAACCAAATTGAGGTCGATCAACATCAGGGCCCCCGTGCCGGTGACACGTAAAAGTACCATCCGTTCGTAGCCGTTCGCCAGCCCTGTCTGGCCCCCGTGTAGGTGGCA
This sequence comes from Octopus sinensis, assembly GCF_006345805.1. Classification (NCBI taxonomy): domain Eukaryota; kingdom Metazoa; phylum Mollusca; class Cephalopoda; order Octopoda; family Octopodidae; genus Octopus; species Octopus sinensis. Next base: position 24,099,090 of record NC_042998.1, read on the forward strand.
CGTAAAAGCACTATCCGTTCGTGTTGCCAGCCTGGCCTGGCCCCCGTGCCGGTGACACGTGAAAGTACCATCCGTTCGTGGCCGTTTGCCAGCTCTGTCTGGCCCCCGTGCCGGTGACACATAAAAGCACCATCCGTTCGTGGCCGTTTGCCAGCTCTGTCTGGCCCCCGTGCCGGTGACACGTAAATGCACCATCCGTTCGTGGCCGTTTGCCAGCCCTGTCTGACCCCCATGTCGGTGACATGTAAAAGCACCATCCGTTCGTGTCCGTTGCCAGCCTCGCCTGGCCCCCGTGCCGGTGACACGTAAAAACCATCCGTTCGTGGCGTTTGCCAGCCCTGTCTGGCCCCCGTGTCGGTGGCATGTAAAAGCACCATCCGTTCGTGCCCGTTGCCAGCCTCGCCTGCCCCCGTGCCGGTGACACGTAAAAGCACCATCCGTTCGTGGCCGTTTGCCAGCTCTGTCTGGCCCCCGTGTTGGTGGCACGTAAAAGCACCATCCGTTCGTGTCCGTTGCCAGCCTCGCCTGGCCCCGTGCCGGTGACACGTAAAAGCACCATCCGTTCGTGCCGTTTGCCAGCCCTGTCTGGCCCACGTGTCGGTGGCATGTAAAAGCATCATCCGTTCGTGCCCGTTGCCAGCCTCGCCTGGCCCCGTGCCGGTGACACGTAAAAGCACCATCCGTTTCGTGGCCGTTTGCCAGCTCTGTCTGGCCCCCGTGTTGGTGGCACGTAAAAGCACCATCCGTTCGTGCCTTGCCAGCCTCGCCTGGCCCCGTGCCGGGACGTACGTAAAAGCACCATCCGTTCGTGGCCGTTTGCCAGCCCTGTCTGCCCACGTGTCTGGTGGCATGTAAAAGCATCATCCGTTCGTGCCCGTTGCCAGCCTCGCCTGACCCCCGTGCCGGTGACACGTAAAAGCACCATCCGTTTCGTGGCCATTTGCCAGCTCTGTCTGGGCCCGTGTTGGTGGCACGTAAAAGCACCATCCGTTCGTGTCCGTTGCCAGCCTCGCCTGGCCCCGTGCCGGTGACACGTAAAAGCACCATCCATTCGTGGCCGTTTGCCAGCTCTGTCTGGCACCTGTGCAGGTGGCACGTAAAAAGCACCCACTACACTCACGGAGTGGTTGGCGTTAGGAAGGGCATCCAGCCGTAGAAACACTGCCAGATCTGACTGGGCCTGATGAAGCCTTCCAGCTTCACAGACCCCAGTTGAACCGTCCAACCCATGCTAGCATGGAGAACGGACGCTAAATGATGATGATGATGATGATGATATATATATATAATACTACTAATAATAATAATAGGGAATATTATTCCAAACTTACAGGGAAAAATTCAATTTAGAAATACTAAATCAAATTTCACAAAATATAATATATATATATATTAATTAGAAAAAACCCCACCTTTTATCAATTCAACAATATTCAACAATATATTTATATATATATATATATATGTGTGTGTGTGTGTGTGTGTGTGTGTGTGTGTGTGTGTGTGTGTATTATGTATATATAGGAGTGGCTGTGTGGTAAGTAGCTTACTAACTAACCACATGGTTCTGGGTTTAGTCCCACTGTGTGGCATCATGGGCAAGTGTCTTCTGCTATAGCCCCGGGTCGACCAATGCCTTGTGAGTGGATTTGGTAGGCAGAAACTGAAAGAAGCCTGTCGTATATATGTATATATATATATATATATATATATATATATGTATGTGTGTGTGTTTGTATGTCTGTGTTTGTCCCTCTAGCATTGCTTGACAACCGATGCTGGTGTGTTTACATCCCTGTCACTTAGCGGTTTAGCAAAAGAGACTGATAGAATAAGTACTAGGCTTACAAAGAATAAGTCCCGGGGTCGATTTGCTCGACTAAAGGTGGTGCTCCAGCATGGCCGCAGTCAAATGACTGAAACAAGTAAAAGAGTAAAGAGTAAGAGTATATATATATATATATATATATATATATATATACAAATATATATATATACATCTAGTAAAGCCCATTTCCACATCAAAGTGGCTGTTGAATGTTATTACTAGTTGCTTAACCCTAGGCAGATTCTCTGCTGGCTAGTTATCGATGTGACTCTGCACCCTTTATATACAATATATTGTTAGCAGAGGGAAGAGAGAGAGAGAGAGAGAGAGAGAGAGAGAGAGAGAGAGAGAGGGAAAAGTACTGACATTTACATTTAAATATATGAGCTCACACAAAGAAATCAACATGCACATACACATATGCAAACAGACGTACACAAAAATGCACACACATACTCTCTCTCTCTCTCTCACACATGCATACACACACAAACATGCACGTGCCCATATATCACAGAAGTACAAGTGCTTCTTGTAGGATTTCTATCAACGTTTGTTCTCCTTACTTCTTAGTACCTTTATAGAAGGTGTAGAACTTGGTGCAATAGTACCAGCTTTCAAGAAGAAGCGAGATACGTTTCTAAAACAGTATAATTTAAATGAAAAAGATAATAAGGCCCCTAAATTATCAACAGGAAATATTTTATTGCCAGATCCGTGTAATGTGTAACACGTTTAATACTTTTAATAAGTTCAGCGTTTCTATAAAGAGAATTTAATCTTTTGCCCTCACCCATTACAATATAGTATCGCTTCCTATGCTAATCAGTAACAGAAGGGTTAAAAGCTTCTCTCATGCTTCTAAGAGAATCACAACAAGAAATATTGCCTGTCTTCTCAGGTTTACAACTGTTTCTGATTGCTTCTAGAAAACCACAAAGGAATAAATTGCTTTTGTGGATAGGTGAGACAAATATATTTAGAAGATTCTCGGCTACATTCATTGTAATCATACATTAAAGTATATGTGTTTAGATCTTTCTGTATGCATGTACATATTATAGATGTTGTTGTCGTTGTTGTTGTTGTTGTTTGTATTATTATTACTATCATAAACACAAATACACAAATATCATTGTCCATGGATATAGGAATATTTTGCTTCAAAATATTCAATCTTTGAAGCAGAAATTAATAGCAGAAATAACTCAAGTAAAAACAGTAATAAACTGGTGCATTTCTTCATTTCAAAGCTAGCACAGTAATCGTTTTTAATGATATTTCATATAATATACCCACATATACATAAACGTGTGTATGTCTGCATGTGTGCGTGCGTATGTGTGTGTGCATCTACATATATATATATATATATATCACCGTGATATATATATATATATATATGTATAATATATATATGTAATATATATATAATATATATATATGTGTATGTATGTATGTATGTATGCATGTATGTATACACACATACACACACACATGTTGTACATGCATCTAAATACACATGCATACACACACGTATTTATATCTGATATTGATCGACAAAATCCCAAACTTTAGTTTTGTTTGATGTTGGGTTTTGGTAACATTTCATCTCTCTGTTGTATAGCATACATTTCATTTCTGTTATGTAGTATACAAAGACTGCGATGTTTGATGCCAAATTGTCCTTAATCTATAGCATGTGCAAGCTCATAATAAAACAGATTTTTTTTCTAAAGAACATATTTTATTTATTTTTCTTTTCTGTTTCATGTGTAATTAACTCTTTTAATATTTTTTAGTTATTTCTGATTTTAATGATTGGGAAGTCTAGCTTCTATGATAGAGTCTCACATATGTAATATTGAAATACTTTGATGAGAAGGAATTACCCAGCCAATTAGTTAACAAAATTTTTCCCCCTAGAAGTGCTTTAAAATCTGGGAAAAACAACAAGCAAGGGAGAAAACTCTCATAAAATCAGTAAAGTGAAGTTTTGGTGCAATGTAGATTGGTGTGGATCTGGTCTTTTAAGGTAACTAGTAAACATAACATTCATATTCATTCTTGTTAGTCATCCTCCTCATCATCACTTTACATCTGTTTTTTCATGCTGGTATGGGTCAGACAGCTTGACAGAATCTGGTGAGCTGCAGGGCTGTGCTGAGCTCCAGTGTCAGCTTTGGCATGGTTTCTTCAGCAGGATGCCCTTCCTAATACCAACCACTTTACAGAGTTTTCAGTCATTTGTTTATATTTAAATATTGTCACTTTAAAATCGGAGAATCGGAGAATAAATATCATTATGATATATATTATATACAGTTATTGTACAGTTGTATATATGTTCCTTTCTGTAGAAGAGCGTAGGCACGAAATGTAAAAGACTTTTTCTATTCCTGAGCGTTATACTAATACATCTGTTTGTTTTGTACACCACCTGTCTTTGTCTTTTGTTTTTTTCGTAAACTCTCCCTATATATATATATATATATATAGTTAATCCAAACAAGAAAACACAAAAAAAACACAACAACACAAGGACGTGGAACAAATATAGTATTATTGGACGCTCAGGAAAGAAGGGAAGAAGGAGGGTTTAACGTTTCGAGCGGAGCTCTTCGTCGGAAACATAGGAGAAGGAAAGATCCTGAGAAGGGAAGACAGAGGAAAAAAATCACCAATGGTACACATGAGGTCACATTTATATATATATATATATATACATATATATATATTTATGTATTTATGCAATTGTAATTTTCAGTTCTGTGCCAAGATAATTGAAAATTTTGCATATTTGCAATCTTTTCAAAGAGAACATCATAGAATAAGCAACATATTCTGATATTTTCTAAAATAATTCTTCATTCAGATTCATGAATCAACATTCTTTTGGTCTCCTTTCTCATCTGCTCTCGTAGAAGAAGACTGAAGGGTTACACAGAAAATCCACCAGTAAAATAGATTTGGTTAAAAACCTTAATTGCTGGGAATGTCTGAAAGCTCTGCATCTCTTGAATGCTGAAGTGAGAGATATACTATCATATATATATGGAAAATCCTGGAGGGGCATGTTCCAAACTTTAGCACAAGAGAGAATTTTAATGCATAATCTGGTAGATACTATCATCTTTCAAATATACCACCTTTCAAACCATGAACAAAAGCAATCTATATTTACCAGTCTGGTATTTAAAGGTCCTCAACTGTTCAAGTGCCTACCTATAGAAATCAGAAATATAAAAGGAACCTCTAATGAAACATTAAAAAATCAGCACATATGGCGGAGATCTAAACGGAAACCTCACCCCATTTAAAAAAAAAATTTTTATGGAATCCCATGTTTTAGGCTATGGGGATTCCGATTCCGAGAAAAAAATTTTCGAAAATTTCAATTTAAAAATTTCAATTCCCCCCCATGCTAGAAATAATAGCCAAATCTCACAAAACAGCCAAATCTTTCAATGAAAGAAATATGTAATCAATCTACTCACCTTTATGCAAAGATTTCTTTCAGAGTAAATTTCCCTGCAGTAATATGACAAAGGGAAGGAGGATATGAAAAGGTAGGGAGGATAGGCCATCAAACGTGGGTTATCGGGTTGGCACTTTAATTTCACTTTGTCATATTGCCGCAGGAAATTACTCCGAAAGAAATCTTTGCAGAAAGGTGGGTAAATTGATTACATATTTTTTTCATCATGTTATCGCAGTTTTGTGAGATTTGGCTGTTATTTCTAGCGTGTGGGTAGCCTGCTTGAAGGTCAAGGCCAGGGAATTGGAAGGGGATGTGGGTGAGGTAATTTTTTTTTTTAAATTGAAATTTTACAAGCAATTTTTTTTTAAGAATCATAACTTTTCTAAGTATTTTGCAAAAAAAAAAAATAAATAAATTTCCAGAAAAAGTAAAAAGTGAAGAAATGGAAGGAGTGGGGATTTAAATCTTTTAAGTTGTGATTTTTGAAAATTTATTTTCTGTATTGGAATCTCCATAGCCTAAAATGTGGGATTCCGTAAAAAAAAATTTTTTAGGGATAGTGGGGGTGGGGTGGGGGGTCTGTTTACGTCTCCGCCATATGCACCAAAAACGGAAAAAGAAAAACACATTGGATAAATTCCTAACAATGATACCAGACCAGCCAACCAACCATTCAAGGATACACACACAGAGATCAGCTGCTACAAACTCAATCATAGACCAGCTTCCAGCCATAAAGCGACACCAAAACTGACAGAATATAAAATTAATGTGGTTCTCCAGCACAACTGTAAGTCCTATGCCCAAAACCATTAAAAGAATAAAGGAATAAACGGAAGATTGCCAGCATCTTTCAAAAGCAATTTATCCACAGCTAAAATATGAGGAATTCATTTGGTTGTGTTTGTTTTAGGTGTTAATAAACCTTAAAGCTGATACAACCGCTACTATCATATGTGTATATGCATGAAGGAGTATGTGGCTGTGTGTGTGTGTGTGCATGTATACATATATGTTTGTGTGTGTGTGTGCGTGTATACATATATGTTTGTGTGCGTGTGTGCGTGTATACATATATGTTTGTGTGTGTGTGTGTGTGTGCTGGCAGAAACGTTAGCACACCGGGCGAAATGCGTAGCCGTATTTCGTCTGTCGTTACGTTCCGAGTTCAAATTCCGCCGAGGTCGACTTTGCCTTTCATCCTTTCGGGGTCGATAAATTAAGTACCAGTTACGTACTGGGGTTGATGTAATCGACTTAATCCCTTTGTCTGTCCTTGTTTGTTCCCTCTGTGTTCAGCCCCTTGTGGGTAGTAAAGAAATATATATATGTGTGTGTGTATATATATATATATGCGTGTGTGTGTATTTTGTTTTATTCTTTTATTTGTTTCAGTCATTTGACTGCGTCCATGCTGGAGTACTGCTTTTAGTCGAACGAATCGACTCCAGGACTTATTCTTTGTAAGCCGAGTACTTATTCTATTGGTCTCTTTTGCTGAACCGCTAAGCTACAGGGACATAAACACACCAATATCAGTTGTCAAGCGATGATGGGGGGACAAATGCAGATGCAAGGACACACACACATAAACATATACATATACATGCATACATATATACATACGTACATACATAAATATATATATACAATAGACTTCTTTCAGTTTCTGTCTACCAAATCCACTCACAAAGCTCTGGTCAGCCCAAGGTTATGGTAGAAAGCACTTGCCCACAGTGCCATGCAGTGGGACTGAACCTGGACCCATGTGGTTGGGAAGTAAGCTCCTTACCACACAGCCACAATACATACATATATATACATATATATATATATATATATATATATATATTATATATATATATATATTATAATATATATATATTATATATATATATATATATATAAGAAAAATTTTTTTAAAAAAACAGAATGCTCAAATGAAAGAAAATTTTAATAAAATGAGAAAATGATAAAATATATAAATATTATTTATTCAACCGGTTTTCGTCATTGTATGACTTGTCAAGAATATTTATGTTTTTAAGAAGTTATTTTAAAAATTAGAAATGTGAAGAAAAGAAAATTGCATTGTTTTTGTAAAAGAATAATGATAAAAATGTACAAAAATTAAAAAATAAGTTCTCCGATACATTGTGAGTTCGTTGTGTATCTTGAGTTTTATGGTTGTTACCAAAAAATTACCTTGAGGTGTTAAGATCCAAAGGGATTAAAGCATGTGATGTGTTGTGTTGTTAAATTCAGCATGTTGCAGGACAGGAAGTAGTAGTAATTGTGGTCCTGGTTCTTCAGTTCCTGTGTTGTGGGTAAGGGGAGACAACTCTTTTGAGTTCTTCAATAAAACCCAATTATAAAACTATCATTTTAGCTTCATTTGCATTATCTTTTTTATATAATTGCTTGTTAACTTAACTTTCAGATTTTAACACTTTATTTATATTATTTTCTAATAATATAAATCTGCATAGACAATTGCATTTCAAATTGTCATATCATTTATAATAAAAAGATAGTAATAACAACAATAGTAAAATGATATTTAAAGAATATAAGTTTTAGCTTGAAGTGATGAATGCATGGTATCTTTATATATTTGTGTTAGTCCATCCATGAAGAGTGAGGTAGAGAAAGGAAGTTTGATCAACGAGGAGTTTGCATATTAAGTTGTGTTTGGAATTTTTCAATAAAGAGATTCTCTCTTGTTAATTCTCTCCTGTGTGGTGATCCCGTCTTTACATTGGTAGAAGGGGAATATATAGAATTTGGGGTTTAAGTCTTTAGCACATGAGTCTAAGTGGTCACTCAGTGGAATTTGTCGGTATTCCGGAAGGTTTATTTGTTCTTATGCACCGTTACTCGTTTACGTAACGGGAGACTCGTTTGTCAACATAATTATGTTGGCAACCAGCGCATGTGAGAACGTAGATAAGGTTCTCGGAGGAACAGGAGAAGTTAGTCTTGATTTTAAACTTCGTACCTTGTTTGAAGGTAAATTCAGAGCCTTCAAGAAGGGGGGGGCAGGTACCACAGTTTGAGCGTGCACATTTTTTTACTGTTGGGGGTGGATGTGGTGTGTGAAGTTTGGCATTTGTCAAGAGTTTTTTTAAAGATTTGTGTTGCCTTTTGCATTTGAGGATTTGTGTGTATTTATAATGTTTTTCATTTTTGGTCTGTTGACAGTAGACTGAGGTTTTGTATGATTGTGGTGTATGCTTCGATATTTTTGGGTTGTGGGTGGAAATGTATGGAAGTATTTTGAGGTTGTGTGTGGTGTTAGGTTGGGTGGTTTTCAGTGTAGTGTTGTCTAGTTCTTTGGCGCGTTTTATTCCATACTCTATAAGGGTGGAGGGATATTGACGTTGTAATAGTGTTTTTTTGAGGTCTTGAAGGCGTATTTCTCGTGTTTTTGGATCCGAGACAATGGTGCATACCCTTTTAGCTAATTGAAAGGGATATTTGTCTTGGTGGTTTTTTGGGTGGCATGAACTAAAGAGGAGGTATTGTTGTGAGTCTGTAAAAGTTTTTTTAAAAAAATTTTTCCTTACTTATCATTTCTCCACGTGCGGTCAACACAACCCCACCATTTATTGATCTATATATATATATATATATATATATATATATATATATATATATATATATATAAATATATATTATATAATATAAATTCAGTGACACGCAACCTTCACACAACGCCAAAATAAAGAACTATATTTCATAAAAAAATTAGACCAAGTTTAAACACCCTGGGCCAGGAATACTAAAACAAAAGATAAGTCCTCCGAAAAGGAGAAGCAAAATTCCACCACGACCGCTACTTCAAACAGACACTCACTCTGACGGAAATATACCTAAGTAAAAAAGGGGAAAAAAATTCTTTCGTGCAAATCTGACCCTGATACATACGATACAGCTATGGGTCAGACCCGATTCTGATTGGTCAACAAGTTGATGACGTCTAGCTCAGCTAGAATGGACAGGATACAAACAGGGGACAGTCATTAGTCAGAATATTGATGACGTCCTTTTCTGCTTGAATAGTCACCTAACAAGTACAGACAGGGGGCAGATCTAATGTAGCTATAAGTCGTGATTGGGCAGAATCTGCTTGACTAACGAAGCGACTGGTCAGGACAGGAAACAAACAAGAGGCAGTTATAATGCAGCGATTGGTCAAAATAATGATGACGTCCCGTTCTACTTGACTAACGAAGCGACTGGTCAAAACAGGAAAACAAACAAGAGACAGTTATAATGCAGCGATTGGTCAAAATAATGATGACGTCCCGTTCTACATGACTAAAGCCACCTAACGAAACGATTGGTCAAAACGTTGATGACGTCACGCTACGCTGAATTGACCACCTAACAGGCATTATAAAACCGAACACTTCACAAAAACTCATTAGAACCACCCAGCGAACATCCACCATGGGTCATCACATTGCTTAAGGTAAAAATGAATTCCTCGCTCTTTCGGAACATCAATCTTCTGTATTGACCGCTTTCCACCACTTTGATCTGTTTTTTGTATTGAATACGTATCGCCACCGTGGGCCACTGCATCGAACACTTTGAACATATACTTCAAACTATATATCAACTATACATGAACTATATATCAACTATACATGAACTCTAAGATGTCTGACTCCGTTGTGTATTATAAATGAATTTCTTGTGTTTGACGGCATGAGCTGTCTTTTTTATATATAACTTTTTTTGATAAAGTTCATTTCAGGAACTGAAACATGTTATAATGTATATATATAAAAATTAAAAATTGTATAATACAGCAGCATTTTCGAACTTCATTTTTTACAATATATATATATATATATATATATATATATATATAATATATATATATATATATATATATGTATGTATGTATGTATGTATTGTGGCTGTGTGGTAAGGATATAGAGGGAAAGAGAGGTGGAGGGAGAGAGAGAAAAAGACATGCACATTAATAAGTCAAAGCATTTGCATAAAATTAAATCAATTAAAGTTTTGTTTCAAGGGGACATTTCTTTATAGAGTTGAATGTCTTTCCAACTAAACAGTCTTCTATGATCTATGAGAGGTTGTTGATTGCCAAGTAGATCGAAGGAAACAAAATTGTTGTATCCAAACGTACAACAATATTTAAATGTAACATATGAACTCAAATATTTCATAACAGACAAGTATTTATTTAAAATGTATTACTAAAGCAATATTATAAACTAGTTCCATATATTCCACAATTTTATTCACTTTTATAACATAGAGACCAATCATTTAAACATATTACATTTGTTTTATGGAGAAAAAGAAATTATATTTATTTCTAACATTATCATAAAACTTCAAATCTTTTATGGTGGAGGAGAACCACAGACACCATCATCCTCTTCATCATCATCATCATCATCATTTAACGTCCATTTTTCATGCTGGCATGGGTTGGATGGTTTGACATGAACGAGCAAGGCTAGAAGCCATACCAAGTTCCATTGTCTGTTTTGGCTTCGACTAAAAAAATAACCCTATAAGATGATGCTCCCTATAAGATGAAACAAGCAAAAGAATAAGAGAAAAAAAATATATATACACACACACACGCACACACACACACACACACACACACATGTATATATATATATATATATCAACAAACACTAAAATGTAAAAATGTAAAAATTTTTACATTTTGCTGAGATTTTTCTTGAGTAATGGTGATTTCCTGGTAATGGTGATTTGACGTCTATGTTTAGCATATTAGGTGTCCACTTTAATGGTCATTCCTCTTAATTTTTTATGTAACACAATTTTTAATCTTCAGAGTTTTTAAAATATGCTAAGCCACTGGTTTTGATTGATTAACATCAATTTCTGCCCTTATTATTTAATTTTAAATATATATATGCGGGCTATAAGATGTAATGGTGTCAGTAAGAGTCAAAGGTGTCAGGTAATGCTGAGTAAGTGCTATGGATAGACCATAGTTAAGCTCCAGGTTTGGTAATTTTGCAAATAAGGAGTCCGACATAGGTCATATATCGTGTGTATATATAAAAAAAATTTTTTCAGAATGAGATAAAAAAAACAAGGCTGTGAAGATTTTAGAACATTAAATAGAAGGTCTTGCAGCTGTTTCCAGGATATTTATAATATCCCTTCATTGGAGATGGTGTGAGAAAATGGCTAAGCAATAGTTAATCTAGATAAGATATGAAATAAAGAGTGAAGTGGAGGAATGAAAATAGATGTGAGATATGCGGGGATATTGCGTTTGTAGATCCATTACTTAGGCAGAATGGTATACATATAAGATTCCAATACTTTGTGAGTAAAATCCAATAGTATCTAAAATTGGTCATTCCAAGTATAGAGTTTGTACACAGTGTTATTAAAACAAGGATTTTATTTAAAGTGACCTAAAAGTAGGGAATGTATTTGTAAGGTCAAATCGAAAGCAGGAAGAGAACCATTTTCTCACACCGTCTCCAATGAAGGGATATAATATATATCCTGGAAACAGCTGTAAGACCTTTTACTTATAAATGTTCTAAAATCTTCACATCCTTGGTTTTTTATCTCATTCTGAAAAAAATTTATATATATATATATATATATATATATATACAATGCTCTCAGATATATATATGTACATATATATATTTGAGTGAGGTCATTGCCAGTGCCACTGGACTGGCTTCTGGCACGTAAAAAATACCATTTGTGTGTGGCCGTTGCCAATATCGCCTGACTGGCCCTCGTGCCGGTGGCACATAAAAGCACCCACTACACTCTCGGAGTGGTTGGTGTTAAGAAGGGCATCTATCTGTAGAAACTCTGCCAGATCAGATTGGAGCCTGGTGTAGCCATGTGGCTTGCCAGTCCTCAGTCAAATCATCCAACCCATGCCAGCATGGAAAGTGGACATTAACGATGATGTTGATATATATATATATGTATATATAAAAATATGCTGGGCCACTGGTTTTAATTGATTAATATCAATTTCTACCCTTATTAAATTTTAAATTATATATATATAGGAGGAGAATTCATGAAAAAACCAAAAGACGAAGATAGGTGGTGTAGAAAACAAACAGATGTATTAGTATAACGCTTGGAAATTGAAAAAGTCTTTTATGCTTCGAGCCTATGCTCTTCCACAGAAAGGAGCTCAAAAAGAAACAAGGAGAGAAAAAAAATGTGTGTAGGGGCTACCGATCTATGTGTATATATATACATATAGATATATATACATACATACATATATACATACACACACATGTATATATATATATTTTAAATCTGAAGTGATACCGAAGTGAGTTGTTTTCCCTAGTCTGTGAGATTCAGATGTTTCTTAACAACTGGTGCTGTGTAGGGAGCTTTTCCAGCACACTATTCTGCAGAAAATTTGGCACAAAATCAAAACACACACACATATGTAAATACATACACACATACATACCATCATACCATTGATGCTATTTGAGAAGCATAGCCTTAGCTCATAAAAAGGCAATAAACAAGCTTTTTAATGTAAGATTGTCACAGGTGAAAGATCTCGTCAAGAAGGAAATCATTTATTCATTTAACATTTACATTTCCACGAACCATTTGATTCTTAGTTCTGTAGGTGCCTCTTTCGAATTAAAGGGGGAAAAAAAAAAAAACATTCAAAGGATCTGTTCTGAGACCATTCTTGTCAATACTAACTACCAAGTAATCCTTCTGTTAAAGAATTGTCGGAGAAAAGGATGTGAATAAAATATTGTGCATAGAAAATTAGTTTGAAGCAGAATAAACAAGCAGAAATTAAAGCAAAGGTTGAATAAACTTGTTATAAACTTGTTATAAATATGAATGAGATGAAAAAGAAAAATTATAAACACTATTTTGTAAACTTGGTCCATTTTTTTTTTTTCAACTGAACGCATGACTTTATAGTATTTTCTTACATTTTGCTAACCAGATTACACGATATTCATGGCACTGTACTTCAGCGTACAATCGCATACATTCTCCTTTCTCATGCATGTGTATCTATACGCACACACACACACAATCATAATTCACCAACTTTATAACTTTATCAATAATTCATTTTTGGTTAGTCTTTGAATGAAGGTGTTACATGATCGTAGCCATAAATGTAAACCGCTACTACAGCAGCATGGCACAAATGTACTAAAACCAATATTTACTAAGGAAGTATTAAAGAGATTATAAGATGAAGTATTAAAGGAATCATAAAAGAGAAATATTCAGGTAACTTTCTTTAGGAAATTATTGTTGAAGCAATATATCTTTCAGAAAACTTCCCACCCCGCATCACACTGCAACTATTTTCCCCTTGAAATACAAACAAGATATTCCTTTATTGCTTAAAGCCTATAATATTTTCATTGAAATTGTCGGATTGCATGATGGCTTTGATGTTTAAAGAATCTTAGAATATACTATACATATCTTTGAAAATTAGCAACATCAATACTAGCATCAAGAAATAATATTTTCAGTTCACAAAGTTTTCACTAAATATTTTTACTTTTTAAAAGGAAATAACTATACGGTTTACATGTCTATGGAATTTAAGTATATAAGTATTATTGCATATTGTGATCGGAGATGTTTTTATGTCATCAAGTTAAAGAGTGTAGTTGTTGAAAATATGCATTTTGGCAATAAGCTCTTATTCTTTTACAGGTTTCAGTTCTTTGACATTATCCACGCTGGAGCATCTTCTTCAAATGTTCTCAAGCAATCATATCAACCTTAGTACTTGCTTCAATCTGGAACTTATTTTATCTGGAACAATCTCTGTTATATTGACATGTGCTATGTTTGGTGTTTTTAGCCAGGTGATACTGTGTTGAAAGCATAAATGAAAACGTAGACGCACACACATGAAGCAACCTGTCCCTCAATTGTAGAAGCTCACTCTGTGTGTGTGTGTATGTGTGCATATGTGCATGTGTGTGTGTGTGTGCATGCATATTTGTCTGGCTTTATGCTTGTGTTTATGTGTTTTACACCATTAACACACTGTAATGAATTTGACAATCATCCACTCTCCTTAAAATGGTTTCAAATTTTGCCATAATGGCCATCTTCATCACCACTAGCACCACCACCATCATCACCTTCACCACCGCCGCCGCCGCCGCCGCCGCCTCCACCACCACCACCACCACCACCACCACCACCACCACCACCACCACCATCGTTACCAACCGTGTTACCACCATTATCATTAGCGTCGTCGTCACCATCTTCATCATCATCGTCATCATCATCACCACTAGCACCACTACCACCATTGTCATCGTCGTCATCATCACCGTCATCGCTGCCATCTTCATCATCATCATCACTACCACCACCACCACCACCATCACAATCACCACCATCACCACTCTAAAAGGATGAAAGGTAAAGCTGACCACAAAGAAATTCGAACTGAGAACACAAAACCAAAAGAAATCCTGCCGAGCATTTTGTCCCACACTTTTGTGATTCTGTCACCCTTCTTTTCACAGATTTTCCAGTAAGTAGCACCTCTTTCCCTACCTGCTCTTACCTTTCCAAGTGGAATTAAAAAAAAAAAACCCAATGAAGACTTAACCAAAGAGGAAGGTGTCTTTTCTCAATCCATTCTACTTCATCCACCACACACCCTCTTTCCCCAGAGCCACTAGACAAAGGTGGGCAGTGGGGCATGGGTTTTTGCTTGGCCAGCAATTTTGATGGGAGGAGGTTGCATTTCAATTACATTGACTCAAGTACTTGACTGCTACTTTATTTTGTCAACCCCAAAAGGATAAAAAGCTAAAACTGAATGTATTTGAATGCAAAGAGCCAGAGGAAATAATCCTGCCAAGAATGGAAAGACAGGTGAAGTGCCATTAAGGATTTTTGTCCTGCATGCTAAAAGTTCTGCCAGTGCACTGCCTTAGTAATACTCTTACTCTTTTACTTGTTTCAGTCATTTGACTGTGGCCATGCTGAGGGGGACTCCAGCATGGCCACAGTCAAATGATTTTGTGGGACTTTCCAATTCAAATGGATAAGAAGTTAGAAAATAATTGACCAGCCATAACAATTATAGATAAAGAAAAGTGAAGTTGCTTACTGATTAACCCATCATGCTAATTTTTGTCCAGGTTTGTAAAGAAAGAGGAAGAAAAACAAAGAAAATGCAATCCCTTAAAGTTTGAAACAGGAAGAATTTGGAGCATGTGAACAGCAAAGGTTGTGCCTATAATAATTGGTGCTTTGGGAACAGTAAGCCAAGATATAGACAAATGGCTGAAAGAGATTGGAATAGAATGCCTGGTAGAGCTCCTACAGAAAGTTTGCCTCTTAGGGACAGCAAGGATTATCAGGAGGGTTCTAAGCACTTGAGAGATCACTGAAAACTAGTGGATACCTAAGGTTACAGGTTGTAACTTGCTATTCACAAAAATCCTACAGAATAAGACCAAAACTTAAGCTTTGTTTCTATAATAATAATAATAATAATAATCCTTAACTTAGTCAGTGAGAAATGTGTAACGATCATTTCAATTGAAACTAATTATGTGACTGTCGCTTTGTTTATTGACCCTCACACCCTCACATCCAATTCCATCTCTCTCGACAAACTCTAACAGATGGCTGTTCTGGGGTCGCACCCACTACAACTACACTGGCTTCTTTTACACTTGTTTCTGCATCTGCTGCTGCTACCGCTACTACTACTACTACTACTACAATTACTACTACTGCTGCTGCTGCTGTTACTGCTGCTGCTACAACTACCACTACTTCTGCTGCTGCTGCTGTTGCTACTGCTGCTCCTGCTGCTCCTGCTACTCCTGCTGCTCCTGCTGCTACTACTACTACTACTACTACTACTACTGCTGCTGCTGCTGCTGCTGCTGCTGCTACTACAACTAATACTACTACTACTGCTGCTGCTGCTGCTGCTGCTACTACTACAACAACTACTACTACTACTACTACTACTACTACTACTGCTTCTGCTGCTGCTGCTGCTGCTACTACTACTACTACTACTACTACTACTACTACTACAGCTACTACTACTACTACTGTTGCTGCTGCTGCTGCTACTACTACTACTACTACTACTACTACTGCTACTCCATTGTAATGTCATCAATTCACACATTCTAGTTATGTCAGCAGCAAAAAAAATAAAACCCAAACACCCCCCCTGCCCCTGCCCCTGCCCTAGCACCTATCCATCATTAGAAAACCTCCTGATACACACAACTTCATACATAAAAACCTGAGTGCAACATTCCTGGGTTGAGTTAAATGCTTTCTAATTTATACGAAGCGAATGTGTTTACACTACTTGCTTTCATTTACAAGTAACCAGATAAAGAAGTTTCTTATTAAGTAGTAGTAGTAGTAGTAGTAGTAGTAGTAGTAGTAGTAGTAGTAGTAGTTGTAGTAGTAGTAGTTGTAGAAGTAGTTGTAGTAGTAGTAGTAGCAGTAGTAGTAGTTGTAGTAGTAATAAAAGTAGTAGTAGTGGTATTAGTAGTGGTAGTTGTAGGGGTAGTAGATGTGGTAGTAGTAGTAGTAGTAGTGGTAGTAGTAGTAGTATTATTAGTAGTAGTGGTAGTAGTAGCATCAGTTGTGGTAGTGGTAGTAGTTGTAGTGGTAGTAGTAGTAGTAGTAGTAGTAGTTGTAGGAGTAATAAAAGTAGTAGTAGTGGTAGTAGTAGTGGTTGTTATAGTAGTAGTAGTGGTATTAGTAGTGGTAGTTGTAGGGGTAGTAGATGTGGTAGTAGTAGTAGTAGTTGTTGTAGTAGTAATATTAGTAGTAGTGGTAGTAGTGGCATTAGTAGTGGTAGTGGTAGTAGTTGTGGTAGAAGTTGTGGTAGTGGTAGTAGTAGTAGTAGTAGTTGTAGTTGTAGTATTATTAGTAGTAGTGGTAATAGTAGCATTAGTTGTGGTAGTGGTAGTAGTGGTAGTAGTAGTAGTAGTAGTAGTAGTAGTTGTTGCTACTGAAATAGTAGTAGTAGTTGTAGGAGTAATAAAAGTAGTAGTAGTGGTAGTAGTAGTGGTTGTTATAGTAGTAGTAGTGGTATTAGTAGTGGTAGTTGTAGGGGTAGTAGATGTGGTAATAGTGGCAGTGGTAGTAGTGGTAGTAGTAGTAGTAGTAGTAATATTAGTAGTAGTGGTAGTAGTGGCGTTAGTAGTGGTAGTAGAAGTTGTAGTAGTAATATTAGTAGTAGTGGTAGTAGTGGCGTTAGTAGTGGTAGTAGAAGTTGTAGTAGTAATATTAGTAGTAGTGGCATTGGTAGTGGTAGTAGTTGTGGTAGAAGCTGTGGTAGTTGTAGTAGTAGTAATGGTAGTTGTGGTAGTAGTAGTAGTAGTATTGGGTGGCAATATGTTCACTTTGGTTGGTAAGGAATGTTGATGAAAAAAATATATATTTGGTTGCTAATATAAGATGTTCAAGGCTATCATTTTAGTTTGCCATTAGTCAGGGTCTGCTTCAAAAGCCTTTATAAACGAGCACACGCTCTTATTATATACACATGCATATGCACACATGTGCACACACACATAGGTGCATGCGCACACACACATAGGTGCATATACACACACATAGGTGCATGTACACACACACATAGGTGCATGCGCACACACACATAGGTGCATGCGCACACACACATAGGTGCATCCGCACACACACATAGGTGCATCCGCACACACACATAGGTGCATGTGCACACACACATAGATGCATGTACACACACACATAGATGCATGTACACACACACATAGGTGCATGTGCACACACACATAGGTGCATGCGCACACACACATAGGTGCATGTACACACACACATAGGTGCATGTGCACACACACATAGGTGCATGCGCACACACACATAGGTGCATGTACACACACACATATGTGCATGCACACACACACATAGGTGCATGCGCACACACACATAGGTGCATGCACACACACACATAGGTGCATGTGCATACACACATAGGTGCATGTACACACACACATAGGTGCATGTGCACACACACATAGGTGCATGTACACACACACATAGGTGCATGTGCACACACACATAGGTGCATGTGCACACACACATAGGTGCATGTACACACACACATAGGTGCATGCACATACATGGGCGCACATACACAGACATGCATACATGTGGGCATATACTTGCTGACCCACATGCATACATGCACAATCACACACACATACATGTACATATACATGCATGCACATGCATGCACACATGTACACACATGCACACATATATATACACAGACACACACATACACACATGTGTACATACACATGCACACACACATAGGTGTATGTGAACACACATGCATGTACATAGGCACACATACACAGACATGCATACACATGGACATATACCTGCTGACACACACACATACACACACATATGCACACATACACACACATGTACAGCCATGTACATACACATGCATGCACATGTACATACACGTGTACACACATGCACGCACATGTACATACACATGCATACACACATGTACACACATGTACACATATATGTTATCAGACACACATACACACACATGTATGCACATGCACACATCCACATGTGCATACATGCATACACACACGTATATACATGCACACACATATGCACACATACACACACATGCACATACACACACATACACACACTTGCACAGCACATACACATATACACACACAAATGCATACACACACAGACATACTCACATGCACATACACGAGTGCACCCACGTACACACACACACACAAATGTGTGTGTGTGTCCATATGTGTGTGTATCAAACCCGCTTCATCACGCTCAACCTCATTTCACATCTGCTTTCTAGGCCAGTGTAGTTTGGCTGGGTTATCATGTTAGTTAGTTAGTTAGTTAAATTGGCTCAAAAGCAAATAGCAAGGCCATGTAGGGGGACATGGAGTTAAGTACAGGGTGGTGTTCATGATCCAAATCAATTCTTATATCAACTTATTACCCTTCCAGATCAGTATTTTTACTTTCTATGATTTCTATGGCTGGAAACACTCCTTATATACCCGACCACTTCAGGGCATGTGCTGTGTGTCTTTCTTCATGGCACCAACACTAGAGGAGTTGCTGTGTCTTCAGCAAGACTATAAAACTCTTGTCTATTCTGCAGCATTTATGCTTGTTCAACAATAGCATGTCCAAGACAGGGCTCAGTTGAAGAGAGAAAGTGATGAGTGAAGCAACAAGTGTTTTAGAAGAAACAGGGTATTATCTGAAGGTGGTCAAAGCATTATCTGAAGGTGGTCAATGCTCATGCTCCCCAACTGGCTCCTGTGCTAGTGGCATATTAAAAGCACCCACTACACTCATGGAGTGGCTGTTGTTAGGAAGGGCATCCAGCCAGATCGGAGCTTGGTGCAGCCTCCTGGCTTCCCAGACCCTGGTCAAACCGTCCAACCTATGCCAGCATGGTAAGCAGACGTTAAAGGATGATGATGATGATAATGGTGATGATATATGTGGGAAAGAAAGTTAACCCTTTCATTACTGTATTTATTTTGAGATGTTCTGTGTTTCTGCTAATTATTTTAAATATAACAAAGAATTTAGTAAAATAACATCGTTATCATTGAGCTAGTGTTAGGAACATAAATTGTGACTTAGATATGATGGAAGATTTTAATTCAAAACTTATGAAAACAAGACATTTGTACCTCAGAGCCAGAGCCGGTTTCAGCGTGGTTGGTAACGAAAGGGTTAAACAAGATTATATTAGAGTTCCTGTGCATGCTTCCTCAGTTTCACCACTATGGTGTGGCGCTCATCATGGCATTATGATAACTGAATAAACGGCTCAGCATTTCTAGTTCTGTGCTCCATTGCTCTGAGTTCAAATACAGTTTGAGTCAACATTTCTTTCACTTTTCCTTTTAACAATAAAATAATTCCAGTCATAAGCTGGTTAGACTCAATTGACTATATTTATTTACCCCAAGGTGGCGAGATGGCAGACATGTTACCGTGCCGGACGAAATGCTTAGCGGTATTTTGTCTGTCGTTACGTTCTGAGTTCAAATTTCGCCAAGGTCAACTTTGCCTTTCATCCTTTCAGGGTCGATAAATAAAGTACCAGCTTCGCGCTGGGGTCGATGTAATCGACTTAATCCCTTTGTCTGTCCTTGTTTGTCCTCTCTATGTTTAGCCCCTTGTGGGTAGTAAAGAAATAGGTATTTTGTCTGCCATTACATTCTGAGTTCAGATTCTGCTGAGGTCGACTTTGCCTTTCATCCTTTCAGGGTCGATAAATAAAGTACCAGCTATGCACTGGGGTCGATGTAATCGACTTAATCCCTTTGTCTGTCCTTGTTTGTCCTCTCTATGTTTAGCCCCTTGTGGGTAGTAAAGAAATAGGTATTTCGTCTGCCATTACGTTCTGAGTTCAGATTCTGCCGAGGTCGACTTTGCCTTTCATCCTTTCAGGGTCGATAAATAAAGTACCAGCTTCGCACTGGGGTCGATGTAATCGACTTAATCCCTTTGTCTGTCCTTGTTTGTCCTCTCTGTGTTTAGCCCCTTGTGGGTAGTAAAGAAATAGGTATTTCGTCTGCCATTACGTTCTGAGTTCAGATTCTGCCGAGGTCGACTTTGCCTTTCATCCTTTCAGGGTCGATAAATAAAGTACCAGCTCCGCACTGGGGTCGATGTAATCGACTTAATCCCTTTGTCTGTCCTTGTTTGTCCTCTCTGTGTTTAGCCCCTTGTGGGCAATAAAGAAATATATATTTATTTACCCCACACAATTCTGTATGATTCTGTCCTTTCAAAAGAATAGAAATTAAATAAAAACTGCAAACCGTAGTTCAATAAAAGGTTAGTGATAATTTAATTTTAATGAGACCTGAATATTTTGCAATTAATTCACCTATAAAGAATAATTTAAATTATGAAAGAAGACATTGTAAGTGGTTGATATGTTTGCAAACAGTGTTAGTTATTGAAGATACATATAGTTATGCTATCAACCTCCAGTTTATACGACTTGACACAGGAATAAATGAAAAGATAAAGATTAATGAGATTTTGACATCTGTAATTACTATCAGGATATATTAGTGACATAAGGGATGAAAGGAAACATAAGCACCACATTTATTAAAATATAATCCAGGAATCTTACACATTTGACCTAAATATCAGAGGTGATGCCATGTGAAGCCATATTATTAGTATGATATTTAAAAATATGAATTCATTGAAACATGGTGCTTACCATGAGAATGCTTATTCTTCTTATATGAATTCATAATCTGCATTCAAAATTAGATTTTGCCATTAGTCTAACTTCGATTAATAATTTGATGCCAAGACATTATTAAATGAACTGATGTGAATTTACGAAGATTCCAAAACCAAATTGTTTTTACTTAGATTAAATATCTCATGAATTGTAGTGGCTAGGGATTTTTCAGACAAATTATTTTGCTTAGAAACCATCATCTAATTTGTTTAGGAAATAAACAACCAAGTCTAAAAGAAATCATTCTTCATCCATTAATTTGTTTTCTGGTTGATACTTTAAAAAGAAATCTCCATTTGAAAATTTGTCGAAAAAAATATATATATAAATTGAGGGAATGAATCTTTTGATTAATTCATTTGACTTCACAAATGATTTTAGAATCTCAGTGGATGGTAATGTTGACTTGAATAGCAATAAATTTACATAAATCTCAGCAGAATGAGAAAAATAGTGTAAAGCTGTAATTTCATTACCATATTTAGCGATTTCAAGTAGACTTTTTCCATCAAATTAAATATTTAACTGAAATACAGATATCAAATCGAAAGTATCTTATTTAACAGAGAAGTTAATTCTGATATCTCAACAACCCTTCAAGTTCAAATATATTTAGATTTTGGGGTAGAAAAATGTTAAAACTGTTTATCATCATCATCATCATCATCATCATCATCATTTAACATCTGTTGTCCCTGCTGGCATGGGTTGGACAGTTTGCCAGGAGCCACACCAGACCCTATTGTCTGTTTTGGTATGCCCTTCTTAGTGCCATCTACTTTACAGAATGTATTGGGTGCTTTTTACATGGCACCAGCTGTAATGCTTTTTATGAGAGCTCAAAATCTCTCGTGGAAGCGCCATCCAACCAAAATGCAAATATATGGGAAACTACCACCTGTGTCATCTCTTGTGAAAGGTAGGAGAGTCCAGTTTGCTGGACATTGTTGTAGAGCTGAAAAAGAGGTAATTTCTACTCTCCTCCTCTGGAAGCCATCTACTCGCAA
>NC_042998.1:24126771-24139271 GCF_006345805.1 Octopus sinensis
AGAGACTTAGAAATTTTAATATTTCTATCTAAATACTATTTCCCTTATATTTTTGTCCATTTCAAAACTAAATAGTGATGGATAGAAAATACACATTTTATATACCAGTGGTTGGAAGGGTCTGATCTGTTAGCTTCTTTCTTCTTTCTTTTCTTCTTTTGTTTTGCAATGAAAGTCAGTGAAGCAACATTAAAGTTATAAAGAGACATAAATGGATTATATTTTTTCTTTAAAGTTGATGTCTTTTCTCTGAAGCACACATTTTCTTGGATTTTTCTGACTGGAAAGTCAGTTGTTGCTAAATGGCATATTTTGTTCCTTGAGATAAACTTTCTTTATTTATTGGTGCTCTATAACATAAAAGAATCACTTATAAAACATTAAAAGAAACCATTATAAAACATTACTTTGCACCTGCGTGAGTTATGTGAAGATTATATCTGTTAAAACAGTTGCTCTTGGAAAAAAGAATCTACCTAGTGTGGAATAGTAAGTACAGAGAAAAATTATTGTCTGGCCAGAAAATGTGTGGATAAAGTCAGGTGCATCAGGTAGGGGGTTATTAATAATTTCATTGTAATTAGCATTTTAGGACCGAGAGTACAGTTTAGTCAGTTTGAAAACATGATAACCTCTCTAACGTTGGTGCCACAATAAAATGTACTTAGCATGCTCTGTAAAGTGGTTGGTGTTAGGTTGGGTTTAGTGGTAGTCAGAGTTTAAAATTTTGTCAGTTCTGTAATGGACAAAGGCCATGATGTATCAAGTGATCTTAACCAACATTTAAGCCAACAGTTATTCCGGTACATTTGCGCGGGTGTTTAGAGTAATGGTACTGGATGAGATGAGATGAGACTTTGTGAAGCAGTATTCTATAACCAAATATCCTTCTTGCAGTCAAACCTTGCTAATTTTCAAGTAAGGTACTTCTAGTGGTCTTCCCATGTCAAACCCCTGAGGTGCCAGACATCGTTTATAGGAGACATAAATAAACATAATGTGTTGTTGATGGAGACATATACATCATATACATACATTTTTCACTCACAAGGCATCTGTCAGCTCAAGGCATTTGCTGAAGGTGCCATGCTGCAGTGGGATTGAACCTGTAACCATGTGGTTATGAATCAAACTTCTTGACCACACAGCCATACCTGTGCCTGCAGTCATGCATCTGTGGCTTTGCATTAATATTAGAAATCAATAACGGGTGAGATAAACTTTCCGTATTCAAGGTATTTTAGTATCAGTGTAAACGACATACAATGGCTAGTAATTAAAAGAGCTATTGTGGTGGAAATTCATTTGGGGAATTATCGGAGAAGGATAGAAATTCCAGTAGGATTATTGTTGTTGTTAATGGTTTTATCAAAATTAGGGGGAAGAAATTAAGAAGAAATTAGAAATCTGAGAAACAATTGGAGATTTTATGTATTTCCTCGCTGTGTATTACACCGAGGCTTTTATTACCTTAAGTCAAAGTTTCCCTGAATATTGTGCTATACATGGTAATAGGCAGTTATGAGCGAAGCTTTCCAGATGTTCTAAGCACAGTTTTACTGCATACATTGGAGAATAACATTTGGGAAGATATCTCATAGGTTTTAGACAAATCTGTGATGTTGAAGGTCGTGTTTAAAATAATGTTTATTTATGTCATATTTTATTGTTTCAGTTGTTACAGGTGTGAAATATATCTGCTTTGCTGTTATGGATTGTCAGCATAGAATAGGTATAGATGTGATTATATTCAAATATTAAGTGAGTGCAGAATGAATTTGGTGTGACATGGGATTTAATTGTGGTGTAGGTGACAATTGCCTGATAATGGTTTGAATAAACAATGAGGATTAAGAGGTAATTCATATAGTGGTTGGTTTAGAAACAAATTTGATGTGTCAAGGGTTTTTCTTTTGTAATCAAGGAAGCGAGTGAAGAAAGAAATTAATCAGGGAAGCTAATATATTGATCACAATGCTGAATCAAGGTATGTGGAACAGGGAACAAAATAAAGTTGGGTTAATTAAAAATACTCAGAGTAGTTTTTAAAAAAGGGGATTCCAATGTAAAGTGATTAAAAGAGGCTATTAAGAATTAAGAGAATAATAGAAACAAAACATCAATTACATTATTTACATTTGATGGATATTTGTCCTCATCTTGTTTGTTGTTAACACAACGTTTCGGCTGATATACCCTCCAGCCTTCATCAGGTGTCTTGGGGAAATTTCGAACCTGGGATCTCTTTCCCAAGGTATTTTTCGATGTTATTATTATTATTATTATTATTATTATTATTATTATTATTATTATTATTATTATTACTGTGCCTGTGAACATATGGCATAGTGGTTAAGAGTGTGGACTACTAACCCCAAGATTCCAAGTTCAATTCCAGGCAGTAACCTGACTACTACTACTACTACTACTACTACTACTACTACTACTACTACTACTACTACTACTACTACTACTACTACTACTAATAATAATAATAATAATCTATCTGATATGCTAAATAGAACTGGATGCGGATATAAATGTTACGGCAAAACGATCAGCCACCTTTTATATATGGATGACCTAAAACTATACGCTGCAAATGACAAACAGCTGGAAACACTATTAAAGACAGTTCATGGATTTACCAAAGAAATAGATATGAAATTTGGATTAGAAAAATGCGCCAAAGTAACCATGAAAAGAGGAAAACTAGTTAAGAGTAACAACTTCACACTAGATAAAACCAATGAAATAAAAGAATTAGACCAAAGCCAAACTTACAAATACTTAGGAATCCATGAACTAGATAAGACACAACACACACAAATGAAAGAGAAAATAAAAAAAGAATATTATAGACGAGTTAGATCAATACTAAACACAGAGCTCAATGTTAAAAACAAGATAATAGGTATCAACACTTTAGCTGTCCCAGTTATAAGTTACAGCTACAATATTCTTAACTGGACACGAAATGAACTGACCAAAATAGATAGGAAAACAAGAAAAATAATGACAGGATCTAGGATGCATCACCCAAAATCTGACATAGAAAGACTATATATACAACGTATAGAAGGTGGTAGAGGCCTTACACAGCTGGAAAACTACTATAAAATAACCACCATAGGACTGCAAAAATATCTACTTCAGAAGGAAGGAAAACTGATCCAGATAGCGGCAAAACACGAGCAAAACAAAAAACTGTTCTCAGTATTTAAGGAAGCTGACAAATACAAACAAGAAATCATACCACCTAATAAACATGAAAAAGAAGAAGAAGAAGATGAAGAAACAACAAAAGCTATAAAACAAATGAAATCCAAACTAAAAATAGAACAGCAACGAACCATGATAAAACGATGGCAAGAAAAGCCCCTTCATGGTAAATACTGGACCAAATTAAATGCAAAAGAAATAGACAAAGAAAAATCCCAGCAATGGTTGAGAAGCTCAGGACTCAAAGCAGAAACAGAGGGATTTTTAATTGCAGCACAAGACCAAAGCCTCCCCACCAGAAATTACCAAAAACATGTAATGAAAAGAAATATTACAAGTAACTGCAGAATATGTGGAGATGGACAAGAAACAATAAATCATATATCTCTAGCTGCCCAGTCCTGGCTAAGAAGGAATATATTCACAGACATGACAGAGTTGGAACCTACATACATTGGAAGCTATGCCAACATTATGGAATAACAACAGAAAAAAGATGGTATAGGCACACACCAGAAAAGGTCACAGAAAACGAGAAAGCAACCATACTCTGGGATATGCCGATACACACAGATAGAGAAATTAAGGCCAACAGACCAGATATAGTTGTCAGAGATCATGCAGAAAAAAAATGCTTTCTAATTGATGTATCAATACCGGCTGATGACAACGTGTCTCTAAAAGAAATGGAGAAACTCTCAAAATACAAAGACCTGGAAATAGAGGTAACTAGAATGTGGAATCTGAAAACAGAAACAATTCCTATCATAGTAGGTGCATTAGGCATGATAAAAAAATATTCAGACAAATACATAACAAAAACACCAGGACTTACAAACACATATAACATACAGAAAATTGCACTACTAGGCACTGCACACATCCTACGCAGAACACTTTCCATACAATAACCATCAGAGCATCACAACAAATCACAGCACATACCCAAGGCACACAGAGCTGCGCTCGGTAGTGAAGTGAAAGCACACTATAAAAATAAAACTACTGAATAATAATAATAATAATAGTAATAATTCAGTTTTCAATGGTCTCCGGCAATCTTGGATAAGGCCAGAAAGCAATTATATTTTGTAGTTATTCATTTTTATAGAACTGTAAAATAAGAAGAAAAAATCTGATAATAATAACATTGAAAAATACCTTAGGAATGGGAACCCAGGTTCGAAATTTCCCCAAGACACCTGAAGAAGGCTGGAGAGTATATCAACTGAAACGTTGTGTTAACTACAAACAAGATGAGGACAAATATCCGTCAAATGTAAATAATGTAAATAATGTACATAATTCCTCGTCTCTTAAATATAGAACTGTAGGAAGCTAATATATTGATCACAATGCTGAATCAAGATATGTGGAACAGGGAACAAAATAAAGTTGGGTTAATTAAAAATACTCAGAACAGTTTTTAAAAAAAGGGATTCCAATGTAAGGTGACTAAAAGGAGCTATTAAGAATTAAGAGAATAACAGAAACAAAACATCAATTTATTTGGCAGAAAAATATAAGAGCTTTTTGGCAAATGTACATGAATATCTTTAACAGGAATATCAATTTCTAACAAAGTCACACGGCAGAAATTTTGAGGACGAGTAGAATCAACTATATTGATGCCACTTATTTTATTAACCCTGGAGAAATGGAAGGCAAAGCCTGCCCTGACAGTATTTGAACTCTGAGTGTCAAGAGATGTAGCTAAATGCTGCTAGGCATTTTTTCTGATTCTCTAGTCATATTACCAATTTGCCATCCACTCTGTAGGAATATTAAAGAAAGCCTATCACAGGTTGTAAACCTTTCATAACTATATTTATAATGAAAACACAATTCCAAATGTATCTGTGTATAGGAATATGCAAGAATTTAGATGGATTTAATCAAAGTTACTGACTCTGATATTAATTATAATGTATTTGGGAATACAACTTAACAAAAGAGTCTTACATAAAATCCACGAACACCTTAAAATGGCTTGTTTTGTATCATTAGAATCCAAGGTGGCCTTAGGTTGCTTTCAAAAGGGTTAAACAGATCAGGTGGCAACAGTCTATTATTAGATCTTGTCTGTTATTAGAAGACATTCTCAAAGGAAATCTTAATCAACGTTTCTTCAGCAACAATATCATTGACAGCAGTACTGGTTAAACGAATCCTTTTGCTCACAAGAATTAAACTTAGGAAGTATAATATCGTAGTACATCACTTAGTTATCTGGATTTTGATAAGTTATTTTAATCGTCAGTGATTTTTAATCAGTTTGTAATTGTCTCTTACGAGTAAAACCTGTGATAAAAATAGAAAATATAGTAATTAATCAATCATGCCAGCAACTTGCTTAATTTATGGTGCCCCAGGGATTTTTCAAGCGTATATTTATGAAGAAAACAATTATTAGTTCTGTAGACATTTCATGTGGCTTCTAAAACAGGGGAAACAGATATAAAGTCTCTTTGCCGCAATAATAAATAACACTATAGTTTTACTTATACTTATACAACATTAATAATATGGCTTTCAGGCTATAATCATATCAATTTTAATATGCTATTGAATAAAATGCAGCTGATTTTGTGCTAAATGAATTATAGATTTTTAAATGTATATTACATAATACTCTTACAC
Organism: Octopus sinensis; assembly: GCF_006345805.1. Lineage (NCBI taxonomy): Eukaryota > Metazoa > Mollusca > Cephalopoda > Octopoda > Octopodidae > Octopus > Octopus sinensis. The sequence continues at coordinate 24,132,634 of NC_042998.1, forward strand.
TCACACACATACACACAAATACACATACACACACACAAATACACAGATGAAGTAATATTCTGTATTCTGCATTAATGATAGAGAAAAGTGAGTTATGAAAAATAGTGAATAGACTAGTTATTAAATGGTTATCATTTTCAATAGAATGTTAATTATATTTATTTGATGGTACTGATGGCTTCAAAATATTTTGACTTTACATCACTTATTGCTTCATCCTAAAATATTCATACCTAACCAGTTACAAAGAGAATGGCCACTGTTTGTTCCAAAATGATCCTGTATTTGGATAACAAAAAGAGACTGACAACATTGCACAAGAAGTCATATATATATATATAAATAGTGTGTACATTTAAACACATGAGGTATTTGTCATAGGATTGCTTTGACGCTAGAAGGAACAATTAAAGTCCAAACCACTATTAGAGATAAAATCTCGAATGGAATGAAAAATGAAAACATTTACCATATATCTCCTGGACTATGGTTTCTGACTTCTTTTAGCAAATATATATATATATATATATATATGGATATGTATGTATGTAGTTGAAATTTATAGAAAAACAAAAGACGAAGACAGGTGTATGAACAACAAGCAGGTGTATTAGTTTGAGGCTCAGGAAAATAAAAATGTCTTTTACATTTCGAGCCTACACTCTTCGACAGAAAAGAATAATAGAAAGTAAATAGAAAGAGAATGAAAATAAATTCATAGATTTAGCAGTCAAGCACATACATCGGTGCTGGTGCCACATAGAAAGCACTGGTGCTGGAGCCATGTGAAAATTACCCAGTACACTTTGTAAAGGTGGGATTAGGATGAGCATCTTGCCATAGAAAACAAAGCCCAAAACAGAAAACGGAGCATTGTTTGGAACCTCACTTTACTGGCTCTTATCAAATCGTCCAACCCATGCCAACATGAAAGCAGACATTAAAAGATGATGATGATTATATATATATATATATATATATATGCATCTATAGGGTTGTCTGGAAAGTTCCTGCTGATTTTTAAAGGAAAGAAAAAGGTCAATAAATACTTGCCATTACATTTTTAATCAACCAAATATGAACCATTTTGTTGCACAATGCGTCACCATCTTTCCTTTAACTTGAAAATACCCTCTTCCCAGAATTGAGGTGGTTTCATGGCAAAGAATTCATCAAGGTATCTTTTTATGTCATCCAAGGAATTGAAATTTTTACCATTAAGACTATTCTGCAAAGACCTGAATAAGTGGAAATCTGAAGGAGCAATATCTGGTGAATATGGAGGGTGGGGTAACACATCCCATTCGAGCTGCAGCAATTTTTGTCTGGTTCCCAAAGCATCAATTGCTGAAAATGAACTTTCTTATCTTCCATTTTAAAAAGTTACAAAATTAACACAGGTTATAGGAACATAAATCTTCTTCCACGAGAAGATAGTTTAAACTGTGAAAGATAGCTTAAATGGAGGTTTAGTCAAATCTATTTTATGGACTCAACCATGTTCTAAAATAAGTTGAAAGGTAAGCTACTATAAATTGGCACGAACTTTCCGGACAACCCAATATTATGTATGTATGTATGTATGTATGTATGTATGTATGTATGTATGTATGTGTGTATGTATGGATGGATGGATGATAAATTTAATTTCCTGAATTTATATGTTGTATTTAATGATTTTGTTTGTTTCTTTCAAAATAAACTTAGTATGATTCATTTTGAGAATAATGAAGAATTTAGTAACATATCAAACTTTGTTATTTATTATTAAACTGGTCATTTGTAACATAACATAAAACCTCATTTCATGAACTGTTAACGGGAAGTTTTAATCTAGATATGATCAATTTAGAACAGAAGGTTTTTAGAAATTCTGCCAGATCAGACTGGAGCCTGGTGCAGCCAACTGGTTTGCCAGCCCGCAGTCAAATCGTCCAACCCATGCTAACATGGAAATCAGACGTTAAACAATGACGATGATGATGATGATGATGATGAGAACCAATGATGGGTTAGTTTAAATAAGGTTATCAGCATTAGTATTATGATGTTAATTGTTGTTCGTTAACTCCATATGACTTCTAATTAAACAGGTCTATGAAGGAAAATGCTCCAGCTTGACCATCTCAAATTTCCTTGGCAGTGACAAGTGACCGAGACCTTTGGTGATATACTGTGTTTGAGATGACCAGTCAAGCCAAGTGAAATTGTAGTCATGGCTGATGCTGGTGCATATATTTACTCTTTAGTATTTCAAGATATTTTTATGTAATTTTGGTAAATATATCTGTTAAAATGAGATGTCAGTGTTATTTTCATTTTTGCATAATTTAGAGAACAGTTCATTCGACTCATTCACTGCCCTATATATATATATATATATTAATAAATAAAACATATGCATATATATATACATACATATATATATATACATGCATATATGTGTACAGGACACCAAAAAAACGTCGAACACAATGAGAAACGAAAACATAGATACAAACCCAAGGAACTGAACATTTTTCTTAAACAACAAAAAAAAAATAGAGTACAGGACAAATAACACAAAGAAAAAACCCCTTCTTCAGTCGTCATGGTTTCATCTACTCTACGTTTCGAAGGTGAAGGCGAGACGTATCTTCGATAGAAACTTTCCTTCCTGCGAAAAGCAAATCAAATAAAATTTGAGATCTTTTTGCAGAGGGGTAAAAATGGTAACAAAAACAGGACAGTAACGACAGTACAAAATATAAGCAGTAAAAGACAGGACAAGGAAAATAACAAGACAAGAAGGGCTGTTAAGGCGAACGAAAAAAAGTATTACGAACGCTATTTCTGTGGACGGCGAAGGGAGCAAAGAAAATTGCCGTCCACACCTCAAGAAGGTCAGGTGAGAAAGAAGGTGGCAAGGCTCTCATCGCGGGTTAACGGTGGGAGGGAGGAGGAGGAGTAAGAGAAAGGGAGAGAAGAAAGGGGAATGGTTGTGAGGAAACCAGAAAGAATGAAGAATGAGAGAGAGGGAGAGAGAGAGTGAAGAATGAGAGAGAGGAAGAGACAGTTAAGTAGAAGAAAAGGAAATCAAAGAATGAAGACTGAGAAAGGGAGGGGACAGAAAGGTTAAGAGTGCGCATCAAAATTAATATCAAGAACAATCTTACTTAGAAAGGATGCGTGCGTTCCGTCATATAATATATTAATAAATAAAACATATGCATATATATACACATATATGTACGTACCTACCTCTACATGTATATATACACGCATGAGTACAGGACACCCAAAAAACGTCGTATATGTATGTATATGTATATATATATATGTATATATATAACCAGCTGAAATTGCAAAGATAATCTGGAACTCGACTGAGGAAAGAAAACTCCGAATGACCCGTCCTTGTTTTCTTTGTATTGTCTGCCTGGATGCCTTGCATTCTTGTCGCATTTTTGTATTATATATATATATATATAGGAAAGAGGATTTGAAAATGCAGAGGTAATTTTTAAAGATGTTTATTGACTCGACCAGTTTCACTTTTTTAAAAAAGATTTTCAAAAGTAAAATGTAAGGCTCTGTGTAGCTTTTGTTATATATATATATACACACACACATACATACACACAGGTGAACACATAAGTGCAAAACAAGGTGGAAAAAATAATACTTAGATATTGGGCTTCATATATATGTATCCCAATATCACTTTGATGGTATGCATCGCTTTCTCATTCAATAATAATAATAATAATAATAATAATAATAATAATAATAATAGCAATGATAGTAATAATAATAATCCTTTCTTCTAAAGGCACACAGCCTGAAATTTGGTAAGAAGGGACTAATTGATTAGATTGACTCCAGTGCTTCTCTGGTACTTAATTTATTGTCCCTGAAAGGATGAAAGACAAATTAGAATGAATGTAAAGATTGAACTCCTACAAAAATCAGTATAGCCACTCAGGTGTCTAATATCTGGTGTGAAACTGATTGGTAAGGTCAGCTGAAATGGATCTGTAATGCTAGATACTTTGATTAATTAATCTAACATCATCATCATCATCATCATCATTGTTTAATGTCCTTTTTCCATGCTAGCATGGGTTGGACGGTTTGACTGGGGTCTGGGAAGCCAGGAGGCTGCACCAGGCTCCAGTCTGACCTGGCAGTGTTTCTACAGCTGGATGCTCTTCCTAATGCCAACCACTTCGTGAGTGTAGTGGGTGCTTTTTACGTGCCACCAGCACAGGGGCCAGAGGAGGCTGGCAACGTCCACGATTGGTTGGGGCTTTTTATGTGCCACTGGCACGGATGCCAGTCAAAGCGGCACTGGCATCGTCTACATTCGGATAGTGTTTTTTATTTGCCACCGGCACGGGTATCACAACTACAATTTCCATTTGATTTTTATTTTGATGTTGATGTACTTGACTCAATATGTCTCCTCAAGTGGGGGCGCAATGGCCCAGTGGTTAGGTCAGCGGACTCGTGGTCATAGGATCGCGGTTTCGATTCCCAGACCGGGCGTTGTGAGTGTTTATTGAGCGAAAACACCTAAAAGCTCCACGACACTCCAGCAGGGGATGGTGGTGATCCCTGCTGTACTCTTTCACCACAACTTTCTCTCACTCTTACTTCCTGTTTCTGTTGTACCTGTATTTCAAGGGGCCGGCCTTGTCACTCTCTGTGTCACATTGAATATCCCCGAGAACTACGTTAAGGGTGCACGTGTCTGTGGAGTGCTCAGCCACTTACACGTTAATTTCACGAGCAGGCTGTTCCGTTGATTCGGATCAACCGGAACCCTCATTGTCGTAACCGACAGAGTGCTTCCATCCATGTCTCCTCAAGCACAGCAGGTCACCCTACGATCCAAGGTAAGCACAGCAGGCCGTTCTGCAAGCCATGAACTCACTTCATTTGTCGGATCTATTAACAAATATATGAGTGCCTATTTTTTCTGACCTATAGGATTCTGTATCACTTGATAACCGGTGTTGGTTAGTTTACATCCTTGTAACTCAATAGTTTGGCAAGCGAGACTAAGCAAGTACATACTAGACTTAAAAGGAAAGTACTGGGGGTGATTTGTTTGACTAAACCTGTCAAAGGAGTGCCCCAACATGGCCACAATCTAATAACTGAAACATGTAAAAGATACAAGCTACAAAATATATACACATTTTTTAATCTTTTATTCATTTCAGCCATGTGGCTGCGGTCATGCTGGAGCACCAACGTGGTTTTGTTGATTTCTTCAGTCTGGGGTGTTTCCCATCCCTACCCCTGTATGTGCTTTTGTTCCAGCCGTTGGCTCGTTTGGTGTATAAGGAAGTTTGATTCTGCTTTCCGCATCTGTACCTCATGTCAGGCCATTGGTTCATGCATGGAGGCACATGGCCGAGTGGTTAGAGCACCAGACTCGCAGTCGAGGGATTGTAGATTCAAACCTCAGACCAGGCGATGTGTGTGTTTATGAGTGAAACACCTCAGCTCCACACGGCTCTGGCAGAAGGTAATGCCGAACTTCTGCTGACTCTTTCACCACAACTTTCCCTCACTCCTTCCTCCTGCATCTTGCAGCTCACCTGTGATGGACTGGCGTCTTGTCCAGGTGGGGAACCAATACTCCAAGGAACCAGGCATGGCTCGAGAAGGAACAAACAAAACAAAGATTGGTTCATGCGATATTGTGGAGAGGAGGATGTATACGTCTATATATAAATTCATATTTCTGTTAGTGTGTGTTTTCAACAAAACCAATCAAATAAAATAATAATATTATACTATTCCAAAACCAATTTATTGTACTTACAATTAAACTATAATTACAGATCAATTGTGGTGTATTTTTATATGCAATCATTGTCAAATCTTACTGTTATTGTAATTTTTAAATTTAAGAAATTATTGAATCTATTAGAACACAATACAATTCAGATTTCATAGAGGCGGCTGTAATTATTTGTGATGAATACAATTTCAAACCAGCAGAGTAACAGTCCATTATGCTCTCTGTATTGCCTGTCTGTCTATCTCCCACCATCTCTGTCTCTGTCTCTTTTTCTCTCTTCTTCCTTCTCTCTTATTTTTCCCTTGTCTATCTAGCTTACTATATTGTCTGTATTGTTAGTTATGTCTGTCTCAAGATGAAGCAAGTCAATTCCATTTTCACCATTTTTCTCTCAGCTCTACAAAGTAATAAACTAGATATGTCTGCTGCTTTTGTAATCCATCACAAGAGAATAAGCTACTGTAGTGAATATGAAGAAAAAGGGGAGAGAAAGAGAGAGAGAGACAGAGAGATAAAGAAAGAAAGGCATGAAGTGAAAGAGAGACTGTGTATGTGTGTTTGAGAGAGAGAGAGGGAGAGAAGGAGAGAGACGGTGGGGAGAGTTAATGTTTATTAGGCTATGGTAAAATGGTAAAAGCAAACTTTATTAGTTATTTCCTGATTATTGATTTATCATGTTTCATATGTATTTCAGCTGTATGTTATTTTGACATTTCATCATTGTTCCATAAATACAGAAATGACTCTTTACAATAAAAAAAAAAGCAAAAACAAAAACAAAAAAAATAATAAAAACAGGAGAGAAATAGAAACAAAAAAGAAAAATACAGATACAAAACAACAA
>NC_042998.1:24141771-24146771 GCF_006345805.1 Octopus sinensis
GTCATTCAACCATACATTGACACCTGCTTGCCATCAGAAAAGTCAGCAAATTGGGTCATTGGGTTCATCACAGACTTTCCAAGTCTAATCATGCACAGATAGGGAATGTGTGACCTTCTTTACTGTCACATTTGACCAAATAGTGACTGGTGATGAGAAATGGGTTCTCTATAAAAATGTCAAGCAGTTAAGACAATAAGTAGGGAAAGGAGAAACACTGGCACCCCAGACTAAAGAAGGTCTTCACCCATGTAAGGCATTGTTATCTGTTTGGTGGGATATGAAAGGTTTAGTCCACTTTGAACTTTTAAACCCAAACCAAATGATAACAAAGCAGATCTACTGAGAGTAGCTTGAATGGCTTAAGTCGGTTTCAAGATGAAAGGTGTTCTTCCATCAGAATAATTCTTGGCCACATACTGCGAGGAGCAGTTTGAATGGGAAACGATGTCTCACCCATCATATTCGACGGACATTGCCCCATCTGATTACCATTTATTCTGCAGTCTCAAAATCATTTGGGCGGAAAATATATGAATTCTGTAGATGAAGTCCGAAGAATACTGGAGGAGTATTTTTCATCATGGACAAGTGAATTCTGGAAGAGGGGCTTTACAAATCTGCCAGATACACTGGCAAAAATAAGTTTAAGACCAATGTAGACAGTCCTATTCTTTCATTAATTTATTTTTAACAAAACTGTATAAAATTATTTTACTTTTTACGGTCTATGTAGAATTTTTTCTCTTTCAAATGATACAGGTGATATATATCTTTCTACAATATGATTTTAATGTGCAATTAATTCAAATGATTAAAAATTGTCAGCAAAATAAGTTTAAGACTACCAACATTATTTCGTTTAAATTAAAATTTATGGCACAAATGATCAACGAACTCTCTGAGATATTTAGAAATTTAATATTTCTAATTTTGGTGATCAGTGAATAAACTTCACTGAAAATATATATATACTCTTTACTCTTTACTCTTTTACTTGTTTCAGTCATTTGACTGCAGCCATGCTGGAGCACCGCCTTTAATCGAGCAACTTGACCCTGAGACTTATTCTTTTGTAAGCCCAGTACTTATTCTATCGGTCTCTTTTGCCAAACCACTAAGTAACGAGGACATAAACACACCAGCATCGGTTGTCAAGCAATGCTAGGGGGACAAACACAGACACACAAACACACACACGCATATATACATATACATATATACGACGGGCTTCTTTCAGTTTCCGTCTACCAAATCCACTCACAAGGCTTTGGTCGGCCCGAGGCTATAGTAGAAGACACTTGCCCAAGGTGCCACGCAGTGGGACTGAACCTGGAACCATGTGGCTGGTAAACAAGCTACTTACCACACAGCCATTCCTGCGCCTATATATATATATATTTTTATATTTACGAAGTCTAGACAAGTATCTTCAGCTAGCAGGCCTTGCTACTCTAGACTGATGATGAGCAGAGACTCAGAAACATGCATGTCTCTAGATGCAGGCCTAGCTGTTGGGGCTGCTTGTCTCCCCTTCATAAATACAAGGACACAGGAAATGTGTCAAAGCTGACAGGAAACGTCGATGCTTCCTAGGGCTAAATAGTGGTGGTGTAATTCCCTTTTACGGGACTGTCATGTTAAGTTGACAGTACACAACCGCTCTATCGCTCCACCACTGCTCATATCTCTCTGAGATATTTAGAAATTTAATATTTCTAATATATATGCCAGCACCACCTTGACTGGCTTCCGTGCCGGTGGCACGTAAAAAGCACCGTCCGAATCGTGGCCAATGCCAGTGCCGCCTTGACTGGCTTCCATGCCGGTGGCACGTAAAATGCACCAATCCGATTGTGACCGTTGCCAGCCTCGCCTGGCACCTGTGCAGGTGGCACGTAAAAAGCACCCACTACACTCACGGAGTGGTTGGCATTAGGAAGGGCATCCAGCTGTAGAAACACTGCCAGATCAGACTGGAGCCTGGTGCAGCCTTCTGGCTTCCCAGATCCCCGGTCAAACCGTCCAACCCATGCTAGCATGGAGAACGTACGTTAAACGATGATGATGATGATGATGATGATATATATATATATATATATATACATACATGTATGGGTTGTTTATCCTGTTCATGCTGTATTATTAGTATTATCCTGCATTTGAGAATAATATTATTTCCGTACCTTTCAATACATCTCAACACTTCTACAGCAAACTTTGTTTATTTACTTTCATCATAATTTGAATTTAACATATGATAGCATCTTATAAAGCTAGATTTATATATCTTAAATTTGCAGAAGAATTTGTAGTTAGGTCAGTTTAGCTTAAAGGTAAAGCACTTGATGTGTAATCACAGGGATGTGAGTTTGAGTCTCCTGGCTGGCCGCTGACACATTTTCTGCAAAATATGAATAGTTTATCCTGTTCATGCTCTATTATTATCATTATTTTGCGTTTGAGAATAAAAATAATTCCTTATCTTTCAAATTGCTTTTGTTTAAAAGTTGCTTTTTATTTTCCCTCAAAAAGCGAATGAACTTTTTGGCTGACCCAATATGTTACATTTTAGAAGAATAAACACATCAATATTACAATAATTCTTTTAATGTCTATTTTTGCATTCTTGCAGGGGTCAGAAAAAATTCAATGAAGCATATTAACTACAGTTGGATGCTCGCCAACCTTCACCAGTTTTTCAAGCAAAGCAAACTTTTTTCATAGCGTGGACATTTATTTCACAGAAGATTGCAAGCAAATGATATTGTTTATATGATAGTGATGTTTGTTTACAATTAAGTACATGATGTCATAATGAAGACACACACACACACACACATGCATGCACACACACACACATTCAAGCACATACACATGCACATATAAGTATATACACACACATGCATATATACACATACACATAAATACATACACACACATGCATGCACACATTCACACATATGCACATGCACATACACACACACATATAAGTATATGTAAACACTCACTCTTACACACATGCACATACACACACATGCATATATACACACATGCATATATATACACACACATTTATATATACACACACATACACATAAACACACACCAGCACACACACACACACACACAAACACACCATGCCCATACACACACATGCATATATGCATACATATGCATATATACACACACATACACATAAACACACACAAACTCACACATGCCCATACACATATGCACGTACACACACACACACATACACATGTACATGCACATATATATAACAGGAAAGTTTACGAAAATAAACAAAAGACGAAGGCAGATATGTACAAACAAACAAATGTATTAGTATAGCGCTCAGGAATAGAAATAGAAAAAGTCTTTTACGTTTCGAGCCTACGCTCTTCGACAGAAAGATACACAGAAAAAAACAAGGAGAGAAAAAAATGCATGTAGGAGCTAACGATCTATCATAGCATACATACGGTGCGCAGCTTTTCACTTTCTGTCTACCAAGTTTCACTGACAAATCTTTGTTCAGTTCAGGTCTAGAACAGAAAGAAGACATTTACCCAAAGTTCTGTGAATATATATGCTGGCACGGTTATGATGACTAGTGTTCCAACTGAACCAATCAATGGAACAGCCTGCTAGTGAATTAACGTGCAAGTGACTGAGTACTCCACAGACATGCATATTCTTAATATAGTTCTCAGGGGAGATTCAGTGTGACACAGAATGTGACAAGGCTGACCCTTTGAATTACATGTACAGCTCACTTTTGCTAGCTGGGTGAACTGGAGCAACATGAAATAAAGTGTCTTGCTCAGGGGCACAGTATGCAGCTGGGAATTGAACTCATCACCTTATGACTGTAATCTGAGCATCCTAACCCAATGTTTCTCAGCTTTTTTAACTTTGCCTAACCCTTAAAATAAATTATGTCTCAAGGACTCCCTTCACAAAAGAAATTATATACCATATCTTACTCATATTTTTTCCATCGTAGTTCATGTGGTAAATATCATATATATATATATATATATATATATATATATATATAGATAGATAGATAGATACATATATATACATATGTATATAAACAATTGCAGCATGGAAGGTGTTTATAAGCCATTTAAAACACACAAAAACAATTAGAATCACTTCAACTTTTACATTTATAATTTGTCAAAATATTTTTCCTTGCTTTGAGACCGCGACCTGTTCACTGACAAAATTCCATGCTGCATCACAGAATTTTGTCAGTGAACAGGTCGCGGTCTCAAAGTGACGAAAATATTTTGGAAAATTAAATTTAAATGTTGAAGTGGATCTAATGGTCTTTTGTGTGTTTTAAATGGCTTATAAACACCTTCCACACTGCAATTGTTTTCATTCCAGCACATGATTTCAGATCAGGTCACTTGCTATGCAAGTACATCTTTTGTGTTTAAATGTACACTAATTTTTATATGAAAAATATATTGACTTTGTATACATGCTAGGCCACTGGTAGAAAAAATTTATGTAATTTTTCCTCCCCTATATTAATTTTAAGAAATGATTTTAGCAATTTCTGAAGTTAATTGGAATTTTTATTTACAGCTGAATGAAACTGCTTACGCAGTGGATTTGAAAAATTATAATATATAAGGATGAGACACGTTATTTTGTCTCTAATTCATATGTTAATGTTTTGGCATATCCGCTGATGAGAACTTCGCCTTGCAAATCATTTCATTCGCTGATTAAAGTTCGAAACCTAAGGTCCGGCGTTAAAACATGGTAAATGTTTTTATTTTTCATTCCCTTCTAAATTGCTCTTAACTGTGGTTTGGAATTTTTTGACTGTTCCTTCTAGTATGTGAGGTGACCTCTTAAGCCTCACCTCTTTTGTTTTTAAATGTACACTAAGTTTTATATGAAAAATATGTCTACTGACTTTGTATACATTATAAGCCACTGGTAGAAAAAAATTTCTATAATTTTTCCTACCCTAT
>NC_042998.1:24151771-24199271 GCF_006345805.1 Octopus sinensis
CTCATCAACAAAACAATGCATTTACAGTACTTGTCAAGGTAATAAGGAAAGTATCACTGAGTAAGTATTCAAGAGTGTACATCTGTTGGTGTAGGAGAATAGAAATGTTTAGAGTATGATAATATTGCTCTTTCCTTGTCTCATAATATTTTCTACTATTAACTGCATTAAACATATAAATACAGGTTTAGTTATTGCCTTTTATACAGAAGGGGGTTTCTCTGAGTAATTTATTCATCAGAGTTTATAACCTTATTCAAGAACTTTTTGCAGGTACCAGGTCTCTCAGACCACAACTACATCCTTTTTTAAATATTTTTTGTTCTTTGTATTTCTTTTCTTTTTCTTTTCATTTGATTAGTTACCTTGGTGTGTAATTGACATGAAGTTGTGGTTTATTTGCAGATAGAAATGCTGATTGTTCTTTCTTTCTGGTACTGTGTCTCAAACTATACCATTCAATGTATTTTTCATGTTTTAAAACAATAGGGTGTGATTTAAAGCAGTGCTACTCAAAGTGATGGTCCATGAGCCATCAGCTGCCAGAACACGGCAAGTTTCCAGAAAAGAAAGCAACTATAAAATGCTTGTGTAATATTGGAAATATTACACAAGCATTTGATATTTCCCTGTCATAAACTTTTTAGTGTGGGAAGCAAAAATTTCCAAAGAAAAAGATCCGTGGGCGGATCACAATTTTTGCTCCCCATATTAAAAGTTTCCCCACCCCCTGCTGTTGAGCCAATATTCATTTTGTTCATTATATCTGTGTTCATTTGTTTTATACTTATTTTTCCAAACTGGCATGGACTAGGTCAATACAAATTATTGAAGTACTATGTTTATAGATGAATGCTGCTCTACCTGTCACTAACCTTTAATTGTTTTTGAAGTTATAGCAAGATTTTTTTCATGCTCATCCTCAAAAGTGCAAAGATAGAAAATGAGTTTATGACAGGAAAATATCAACAAATGTCACCACAGTTCAGTGCATTTTCATCTGTATTTGTACACACACACACATGCACGCATGCAGGCACACACACACACATACACATATACACACACATACACACACTCACAACTGAAACAAATTGTGTCTCACATATCATCATCATCATTGTTCGACCGTGGTCGAGACAATGGAATTTACCATGCTATGCCAGACTTCACGGTCCATCATAGCATTACGGAGGTCCTGTTGCTGGATGCCTGTATCCCTGGAGATTACATCAGGGTAGGAGAGTGTGCGCCCTCTGATATTGCAAGTAGATGGCTTCCAGAGAAGAGTAGAAATTGCCTCGTTTTCAGCTCTACAACAATGTCCAGCAAACTGGACTCTCCTACCTTTCACAAGAGATGACACAGGTGGTAGTTTCCCATATATTTGTACTTTGGTTGGATGACACTTCCACGAGAGATTTTGAGCTCTCATAAGGAGGCGAGTGTAGGTTCCATCTCAAGCTTCTTTGATAACGTCCAGGTTTCTGAGCCTTATAGTAGAATTGGTTCGACTGTGGCTTTGAAGATTTCAAGTTTGAAGTCTCTACTTAGATTTGATGACCAGATCTTATACATGTCATTACAGACTGACCAGGCCATACCCTTTCTAGTTAGAAAATCTTTTCCAGATGATGATCTGTATGACCCAAGATATTTGTAATCAGAAACCATATTTAAGGGCTCATTGTTGAGAGTATGGAAGATATAATTGTTTGAATTCCATGGTCTGTGCATCCAAAAGTACGGATATTTGTTGAAAATTATACACAACATAACCCAGCTTAAGTAAATTATTTCTATGAATATGATAAAGGTTTTGACAGCAAATATAATAATTTTAAATGCTGTGAAATTAATTGTGGCTATTTATAATTGTATGTGCTCAAATGAATCTTAAGAATCTAAAAATTTTTGTAAGTTGATCAGCATGCAACACTTTCAAAAGGCATGAAAATTATTTTTCTGGTGTTAATTGGGTGGCTTTGTTGATAGAAATGTAAGGCTTTATTCTAGTGGAGAGGATTGAGCTGAGGGAGGAATTGGGGGTATCAAGAGGCAATGAAATTCAAGAAAAGTAAAATCTGAAAAAACAGGGAATGGCTAAGAGAAGGGAATAGGAAAAATCAATGTGTTAGAAATGAGGTATGGTGATTGGATGTTATCTTTTATCGCCCTTATCATATTTATTGAATTAGTTTTAGTCAGATCTTGTTTCTAAGTTTTTAGTAAATATTAGAACTTGTGCAGGAAAATACAGAGAAGTTCATTATTAGAGTTCAAACTGGGTCAATACCCAGAAACTTGGGTCCATGTGTATCACGTCAGGCTGGAGATGGGAAAGATGATTTCCCTTTGCAAATACTGATAGGGCACAGAAATCTGGAGGAAATGTCTTCCTGGAGGTACAAGCTGCAGTAGCATCAACCCTTAAGGGTTAGCCACATTTACCACTATACTGTACAGAAATTTCCCTGAGACACCTGATGAAGGCTGGAGAATACATCAGCTGAAATATTGTGTTAACAACAGACAAGATGAGAGCAATTATCCATCAAATGTAAATAATGTAGAAACCTATGTTTGTTTACATATGCGCAATTTGCAATTTTACAAATTTACAGTTTATTAACTCACTCTCAGATTTTCAGTTTTAATTTCAATTCCAACAGAAAACATTCTTCATACTTTTTTCCTCGTTATGACAAAATGCACAGATCTTTTGTTTTTTTCTTGTTCACTTTCTACCCGCTTCTCTTAGCCAGAAGCTTTTCTCTGGTCCCTGTGCTATTTATTCTAAATAACTGATCACTTATACTGCACTATCCTATCTGATGAGCAAAAGACTGAAATTCAGATAACCAGATGTGAGGTGTCAGCTTCTACAATAGAAAAAAAAAATGACTCCCTGCTTTGTTATTGAATAGTGTTTTGCCCATTGTGTCTGTAGCTATACACACATATACATGAGTGTGTGTGCGTGTGTGTATACGCACATGTATAGATATATATATATCATCATCATCATCATCTTCATAGTTTTCCATGCTGCCATGGATTATATATATATATATATTTGCATGAATGTGTGTGTGTGTATATACACATGTATATATATATATATATATATATATATATATATATATATTATATATATATATATATATAATATATATATATATATATATATATATATATATATATATATATAATATATATATATATAATATATATATATATATATATATACATATATATATATATATACATGTGTATATACACACACACACACACATTCATGCAAATATATATATATATATATTTATGTATATATATCATCATCACCATCTTCATCGCTTAACGTCAGTTTTCCATGCTGCCATGGGTTATATATATATATGTGTGTGTATATACATACATATATATATAAATATGCATTTCTCTATGCACGTATGAATGTGTGTGTGTGTGTGTGTCTGTGTGTGCATCTATGCCTGTATGTATATAGCTAAGGATTAAAAATAATACAATATTTATTCAGTTTCCTTTAATGTACAAGACAGTGTATGTTTACTAGATCTATACTTTATCATCCTTAAAAAAATTTCTGCATCAATTTCTTATCTTCCTATAGAAAATTATAAGAAGCTTAAAAAATGTTTCCAGGAGCTTTGTGGCTCACAATAAAACACAGTTATGAAGTAAAAAGATTTAAAACTTTTAATGATAGTATTATAACTTCAATATCTCCATGCATCACTGTACTGAAATGACTTTGTGTACCTGTTTGTGGAAAAAGTTTAGACATCACTGTGGCAAGAAAAGAGATTAAATCTTCTGGTGGTGCACATTAACAGAGGAGATAACAAAAAGAAAATTGAAAGAGAAAAACAGGAAAAATTTGTCATCTTACTGAAAATGTTTAACAGAAAAGAACAAAGACTTACAAAAGAAGCAAAAATAAAGTTGGATTGCTTTATACTATTCAGATGCGTTGTGTAATTTCTAACAATCAATAATGTAGCTACAGATATTGCTGGCTAAGTAGACTCCTGGTAGAATGGTCAGTGGTTCATGTCTTGTTTGGTAGACAGACAATTCATGGATAGACAGTTGGCCGACAGACAACTTACAGACAGGACAATTCTGTGGTATGTTGCAAAGCCCTATAAGGCAGCAAGCTGGCAGAAACGTTAGCACGCCAGGCGAAATGCTTAGCGGTATTTCATCTGCTGTTACGTTCTGAGTTCAAATTCCGCTGAGGTCGACTTTGCCTTTCATCCTTCCAGGGTCGATAAATTAAGTACCAGTTATGCACTGGGGTCGATATAATCAACTTAATCCGTCTGTCTGTCCTTGTTTGTCTCCTCTGTGTTTAGCCTTGTGGGTAGTAAAGAAATAGGTATGATGCAAAGTCCTGCTGCAAGACATAGGGTGTTCCAGCAGCTACCTTTTTGACCCAGGGCAGCAGAACCTCTTCCAGACACTTGATGCTGGCCTCCTTGATGAGGCCATGTGGGAATTGTCTATTGGCGAATTGTCTATCAGCAAATTGTCTGCACACGGTCTCATTTGCAGTGTTTTAACAGTGTCCCATGTTAATAAAGCAAACAAGAAATACAAGTTCTCTTGGTTTGGACTGTCCAGTTTTGGACTGTTCAGACACTGTGAAGAAGAAAGTTCACATTGTATGTGTATTAGATGTCGTGCATAAAAAAGATGCACTTGACAGAGACGAATAAACTATATTTGATGGTAGATAAGATGCCCTTTTTTACTAAATAAGTGCCTGAAAAATCAACCCAAGTCCTACATATGAAGTTGGACCTCCCGTAAGATTTAACCCTTTAACATTTAGATTACTCTGCCAAATGTACTATATGTTCATTCACATTACTTTTAATTAAGCATTCATTAAACTGTAGCTTTGAGATTTCACTGATGTAATTGTTTATGTTATGAATGACATTGTAGGGTAGGTGTAAGAGGCCACATCTAGTTTGTTAGAATATAAAACAAGTAGAAAATTTGGGGTTGAATGTGGCTGATTTAAATGTTAAAGGGGTTATTGCACTATAAATCGTTATTCCCGAATAATGCACTGCTGAAACTGAGGTGCATCTAATTTACATGTGTGTCTTTTAAACCCCCATATATGCTAATTCACATTCTGTGAGCATTAGATGCATGGTATGAAGATGCTGCACTTTGTAAAGATGAATATAAATCACATTCTTTGAATATTAGATGCAGTGGATAAACTGATATGCATTTCATTAGAGTGCTGCATTGCATTCTAATATTTATTTCTTTATTGCTTACAGGGGGCTAAACATAGAGGGGACAAACAAGGAGAGACAAAGTGATTAAGCCGAAAACATCGACCCCAGTGCATAACTGGTTATTAATTAATCAGCCCCAAAAGGATCAAAGGCAAAGTCGGGCAAAGTCGACCTCGGCAGAATTTGAACTCAGAACACAATGGCAGACGAAATACTGCTAAGCATTTTGCCTGGTGTACTAACATTTCTTATTTCTTTATTGCCCACAAGGGGCTAAACATAGAGGGGATAAATAAGGAGAGACAAAGTGATCAAGTTGATAACATCGACCCTTGTGTGTAACTGGTACTTAATTAATCGACCCCGAAAGGATGAAAGGCAAAGTTGACCTCAGCAGAATTAGAACTCAGAATGTAACGGCAGACAAAATACCGCTAAGCATTTCGCCTGGTGTGCTAACGTCTGTGCCAGCTCACTGCTTTCGGATTAGAAAATGTTTATTTCTTTATTGCCCACAGGGGGATAAACATAGAGGGGGACAAACAAGGACAGACAAATGGATTAAGTCGATAACATCGACCACAGTGTATAACTGGTACTTATTTAATCAACCCCGAAAGGATGAAAAGCAAAGTCAACCTCGGTGGAATTTGAACTCAGAATGTAATGGCAGACGAAATACCACTAAGCACTTTGCCCAGTGTACTAACATTTCTGCCAGGAATGAGTGAAGCTGTAGTTTACACAGTTCTGTTTGGCATTGAGCAAACTTGCAGAGCATGAGAGAAAGTCTTGGAAGGAAATACACAAGGAGTGTAAAAAGCACTTATTCTGGTTCCATATAAAAAAAAAGCATCTGTGCTGGTATCATAGAAATAACAAAAAAAGCACCCAATACACTTTGTAAAGGGATTGACATTAGGAAGGGCAGCCAGCCACGGGAAGCTGACTAAAACAGACAACTGGTGCCTGGTGCAGCTCTCTGGCTTTTCATTTCCTGTCAAACTGTTCAGCGCATGCCAGCATGGGAAATGGATGTTAAATGATGACGATGATGATGACGGTGACGACGACGATGATGATGATGATGATGATGATGTTGATGATGATGATGGCGATGATGATGATGATGATGATAATGATGGTGGTGACGCCGCCGCCGATGATGACAATGATGATGATGATGATGATGATGATGTATCATGGGTGAGGACAAATAACCATTAGATTTGTACGAACACTGAGGGATGGAATCTAAGTTGGAAACCATAAGAATGCATCATTCCAGAAGCAATGGGATATTTTAGTTCGTTAATGCTTAGAAAAAGAAAGGAAAAAAAAACAACAACTCCCGTGCACTCTGATACCGTCTGTTAATAGTTATTAACAAAAAAAAATATCAAAAAAAATTTTATTAGAAATGTTAAAAAAAAAAAAACCATGAATAATTTGAAGGAAACATTAAGAAATAGGAGTGTAATATTCTATTCAGCTGTATAATTCCAAGCTATTAATGGTTTATCTAATACTTTCTTGGATCAGTTAGTTTATTGAAAATGTCTGCTACACATATTCTTCTGCGAAATGATTAATCATATTTTTATGGAATGAAAGATTCATTCATATGTGTGGGTGTATTTAGAGTAACAGAGAAGAATTTAAAGAAATATTAACTGTTAGCATTTCAATGATATTTCTTGAAATATCTCTATTTTTCTCTTTCTCTTTTGATGCTGTGAATATATAGATAGTTTTTTTTTTTTTTTTTTTTGTCTTCTTTACTGTCTTAGATATTATATTATTGACAGTCCTGAAATATTTGGCACTTAGTGAATTTTTATATAGTTTCTTTAATTCCGAAGAAATTGTTGTTGAAATATAAAGCAGGGGGAAAAAAAAATAGCAAATTTCGATTTGGTTTAATTGTATTGGTTCTGAGGCATTTTAAGATGATCAGAATATTATGCATGCATGTATGTATGTATGTATGTGTGTATGTATGTATGTATGTATGTAGGGATGTATGTATGTATGAATGTATGTATGTATGTATGTATGTATGCATGCATGTATATATATGTATGTATTTATGTATGTATGTGTGTGAGTGTGTGTATGTGTGTGAGTGTATGTATGTACGTATGTGAGTGTGTGTATGTGTGTGAGTGTGTGTATGCACGTGTATGTGTGTGTGTGTGTGCACTTTTACTCTTTTACTTGTTTCAGTCATTTGACTGTGGCCATGCTGGAGCACCGCCTTTAGTCGAGCAAATTGATCCCAGGACTTATTCTTTGTAAGCCTAGTACTTATTCTATCAGTTTCTTTTGCTGAACCGCTAAGTTATGGGGGTGTAAACACACCAGCATCAGTTGTCAAGCGATGTTGGGAGGGACAAACACAGTCACACAAACATACACACACACACATACACACACACAAACACACACACACACACACATATATTCATATATGAATATATATATGCATATATATAACAGGCTTCTTTCAGTTTCTGTCTACCAAATCCACTCACAAGGCTTTGGTCAGCCCGAGGCTATAGTAAAAGACACTTGGCCAAGGTGTCATGCAGTGGGACTGAACCCGGAACCATATGGTTGGTAAGCAAGTTACTTGCCACACAGCATGTACTTTTTGGTTGTGGAAGGTGCACAGGCATAATGAATGCTAAAAATGTACAGAAAATAGATTCCATCGCATGCCTGCAGGAAAAGCTAGAAGTAGGTGATAGCTTCTGTCACCTAGGTGACCAAATCAGTAGCGGGGGGAAAGGAATGCTCTGAGGGCATAGTTGCTAGGATAAGAATAGGCAGGGCAAAGTTCAGAGTGCTCCTACCTCTGCTGGTAACAAAGGGATGCTTGCTCAGAGTGGAAGGCAGACTGTGTGATGCCTGTGTGTGAACAGCCATGCTACATGTCAGTGAAACATGGGCTGTGGCTGCTGAGGACATGCATAGGGTTGTAAGAAATGGAGATGGTATGCTCCACTGGATGTGTAATATCAGTGTGCATGCACAACAAAATGTAACCATCCTGAGAGAAAAGTTGGACATAAGTAGCATCAGATGTGGTGTGCAAGAGAGACGACTGTGCTGGTATGGTCAGGTGTTGCATATGGATGACGACAGCTGTGTGAAAAAGTGTCACACACTGTAACAGTGGAAGGAACCTGTGGAAGAGGTAGATCCAAGAAGACATAGGGCCAGCTTGTGAAGCATGATCTTCGAATGTTGGGCTTCACAGAGGCAATGACAAGTGACCAAGACCTTTGGATTTAGTGCCACTGCCTAGCAACTTGGGCAAGAATCTTCTACTATAGCCCTGAACCAAAAGAAATCTTACGAGTGGATTTGGGACACAGAAACTGAAAGAAGCCTATTGTCTTCCATGTGTTTGTGTCTTCTTGTTCTAATGTTATGTGACAATTCTTATTAAGCATCTCTGTCACAGAAGAAGGTTTGTTTATTTTCAGTGTTCTGTGAAAGCATGTTTGACCCTGGAGAAATATTCTGTTGCTTGGAAACAGGTGGAAGCTTGGTAGTAGGCCGGGCATCCAGTCGTAGGAAATATCTGCTTCAATGAATTCCATCTGACTTTTACAAGCATGGAAAAGTTGATGTTAAAATGATGAAGGAAACAATGGCCTTGATGATGATGATGATGTTGTGTCCATACTCAAACATACACATTATATATATATATATATATATATATATATTATATAAAATCCATTCTGTCTGTCTGTGTGTGTGTCTTCTAGGCTTTCAGGCATCCTCCATCCACTTGCGTTCAAATTTGATATGTAGATACCGACGGTATCAGGGCGTCTATAAGTCTTGAAAAAAATTACAAAAATCAATTCCAGGTGAGAATGCGATCGATAAACCCGTGGGAACGTGCATTTGGAAAAATCGTTTTTCTTGGAATAGAAAAAAGTCTATCTTTATTTCTTCTTTTGCTGGTGTCTCAAATTTAGGTTAAATCAGTGTTTCTCAAAGGGGAGGCCTATGGGACGGTCGGACAAGTTGCTTTGAGAAAATTTGGCTTAGATGTTTGACAACTCAGCACCGTTCATCGGACGGTGGGTGGGTGGGCGTTTTGCTCATATATAATATATATATAATATATCTTCATCTGTGTATGTTAATGCATGTGTGTATATGTATATATATGCATATACATCTGTGTGTGTGAGTATGTGTATGTGCTTGAGGATGTATATTTATATATGTATGTATGTATGTATGTATGTATGTATGTATGTATGTATGTATGTATGTATGTATCTGTTTGTCTGTCTATCTATTACTTGAAGAATCACTGCTCAGGTCTTAAACTGAGTCTTAAAGGATAATCTGTTAATCCATTTATCTTTACCAGACAGGTTAGCATTTCATAGAATGATTGATTTGCTCTTCATACTTCTATCATCCAGAGATACCTACAGATATAATTACAGGTCCTGTTGTGTAAAATCCCAAGAGAGCCTTAATAATGGGTTTACCATTTTTAGCAGATAAAATTTTTGTCATAGCTATGGATACCATTTTGGGACTTTCCTGATCAGAGTGATGCAGTCGTTTTTGATTTGACTTAACGAGTACAAGATGAAAATTGCTAATCCCATTTGAGATATTGGAGAAACAGACACTGTCAAAAGGTTCCATAAAGCTTGGTAATTGGTAAGTTTGGCTGTTACGAGCAATGAAAAATGTCTTAAGTTTCAAGCATAGACGCTTTGAAATATTAGTAAAATAATGTAGGAGATGGTGAAAGGGAAGAAGAAGTGAATAGGTTAAAAGATGGAGACAAGGAGTAGATGAAGAAGTAGTGGAGTGAATGAGAGATGTAGTGCAGCGAAGTGGGCGTTAAGATGTGAGGAAGACCAGGAAGGAGGTAAATAGTGTGATAGGATGTGATGGGGAAAGTCTAATGGTGTAATCTGAATTGATCAACAAGAGGCACACACACACACACACACACACACACACACACACAATTACACTCAAAGAATTGTGATCAAGTAATGCAAAGAATGGCAAAGTGGAGATTCATTAGTGGTGTGGGATATATATATATATATATCCTGTGCCGGCGGCACGTAAAAAGCACCCACTACACTCACGGAGTGGTTGGCATTAGGAAGGGCATCCAGCCGTAGAAACATTGCCAGATCAGACTGGGCCTGGTGCAGCCTTCTGGCTTCCCAGACCCCAGTTGAACCGTCCAACCCATGCTAGCATGGAAAGCAGACGCTAAATGATGATGATGATGATATATATATATCTTCATATATATATATATATATATATTATATATATATATATATATATATATATATATATATATATATATATATATATATGCATATGTATGTGTGTATATATATGTATGTATGTATGTATGTGTATGTATGTATGTATGTATGTGTATGTATGTATGTATGTATGTATGTGTATGTATGTATGTATATGTATATATATATATATGTGTGTGTGTTGCTTTTATGTGCCACGGGTATGAGGGCCAGTGAGGCAGTACTGGGAGCGTGGCCATTGCCAGTACCGCCTGACTGACACTCATGCCAATGGTATGTAAAAGCGGTGAGCTGGCAGTCACGTTAGCACGCTGGGCAAAATCCTTAGCAGTATTTTGTCTGCTGTTACGTTGTGAGTTCAAATTCCGCCGAGGTCGACTTTGCCTTTCATCCTTTCGGGGTCGATAAATTAAGTACCAGTTACACACTGGGGTCGATGTAATCGACTTAATACCTATGTCTGTCCTTGTTTTTTCCCTCTGTGTTTAGCCCCTTGTGGGTAATAAAGAAATAGGTATGTAAAAGCACCCACTACACTCTCATCCAGCTGTAGAAGCATTGCCAGATCGGATTGGAACCTGGTGCAACCTTCTGGCTTGCCAGTCCTCAGTCAAACCGTCCAACCCATGCCGGCATGGAAAGCAGACGTTAAACGACGACGACGACGATGATGATAATGTTGTGTACCATTTTCTATTGGTAAGGGTGAATATTTTTGCTTGAGTAGAAATTCTTTGAGTTCTGAGAGTTGTTTGCTTCTTGTTATCTGCAACATCAACCGTACTACAAATTTTCCTCTCTAAGCAAAACGGGGTGTTACATTTTGTTTGTGCAGCATGGTATGATTCAAAGTTCAGGTCCTAATGTGTATCTACGTCTTTATGATATATATCTATTTATGATACATATCTACTTATGATATATATCTATGTCTTTATGATGTGATGTTGGTATTATTTTTGAATAGCATTATAACATGAAATGTGAATATCAGAGTTGGTTGAAAATTGTTCAAGAGGATGCTGAAATCTTCCAAAATATCTACAGATTTTGTATCTGCAGAGAAGATGTACCAAGCTTTCTGCTATTTATATATTGATATTCCATGATTCGCTGTATGTTTTCTTTTATCTCCATGTTTTGCTGCTGGTTTAGATGTTTCAATGAACTCAAATTTTCATCAGACATTTTGAATGTACATGTGCTGAGTGACATTCTTCTAAATATGTTCTCAAGTACTTAACAATTCTATTTTACCTAAGCAAGCAGCAGGAGGTGCAATGGCCCAGTGGTTAGGGCAGTGGACTCGTGGTCGGTTTCGATTCCCAGACTGGGTGTTGTGTGTTTATTGTGCGAAAACACCTAAAGATCCATGAGGTTCCGGCAGGGGCTGGTGGTGACCCCTGTTGTACTCTTTTGCCCCCAACTTTCTCTCACTCTCTCTTCCTGTTTCTTGAGTAACGCTGTGATGGACTGGCGTCCCGTCCAACTGGGGGGAACACATATGCCACAGAAACTGGGAAACCAGGCCCATGAGCCTGGCTAGGCTTGAAAAGGGTGCATAAATAAATAAAGCAAGCAGCATACAATTATTTACCGTTACTAACTGATGTTTCCATTGCTACTTCAACAAGTTTGGTGAAGTCTGTTCTTCCCTGATATGTGGCACTCCATTCTTTCTCTATTGGCAAGAAATCTTGAAATAAAACTAAATAATGACATACATACACACATACATACACACATACATACATACATACATACATACATACACACACACAGACAGACAGACAGACACACACACATGCATACATGTATTTGATAGATTTTGTAAGAATTCCGATATACGAAGTACCATGTCTTTTGATGGACAATTCTCTTTCATATTCAATAAAGAAGTAATAAATACTCATAATTGACATCAGCTGATTCAATTATGTTTCATTGTTACAATAAGAAGGCTTGCTGAGGGTCTTGCTATTTTCATTGTATAATATTCAATGATTCTTACATGTTCTGCGACAGACTAACGATATATTAATTTACTTTCATTATATTAACTTATATCATGGAGCTAGGTTATAAAGAATAAGCAGTGGGTTAAAAAACAATTTTTGGTTATTAGTAGAGAATACCTTTTAGACTTTTACATCTTGAAGCAAATTTAAAGAAAGACAAGTCTGGAAGTTCTTAGCTCAGTTTATCGTTACTATTCTTTATGATATTTTTTAATTACCTTAATTTCGATACTACTAACGAAGCTGCTATTTATTCACTTGGCTGAAACCCCTGTGATTCTTATCACAAAGTTTTCATAACAACAGTCAAATTTTTATCATATTGAAAAATAAAAAAGCGAAAGAAAAATATGAAGCGTGTTTTTTTATCCTCAAAACTGAATTCTGTTTTAAATAATAATTAACTCCATCTTAAATAATGATAATTAACTTCAAATAAAATAATTAACAGATCAAATAAGAGAGATCCTATCTTATGCTAATACTATTTAACATTAAAAACTGTCTTGATCTAAATAGCAGATGGCTTTATCTATTACTTGCAGCTGGTATTAAATTACAAAGGAAATAGTTGCATGACGAATCAGAATTATTGCTAAGTAAGAAGGGGAAAAAAAAGCTAACATCTAAGACCTTTTTATCTTCAAAGTATTGGTGTCAAAATCAGTTTCTAAATACTCACCACATTATTTGAAATTTAAAACAGCTAGTAAAATGGGATAAATCAAATGCTTACTTGAAGTGCTTTTGTGATTGATATTAAAAATAGAAGTGTAGCTCAGGTGAAACTCACAAAGGAGTACAGTTCCAACAACTGTGAAAATACTGCTCCAACTACACATGGACATCCTAGAATGATTCCTCCCCACCAAAAAAAAAACCCCATTTAACTAACATACATAAAATCACTCAGAAATGTGACGTTTCCTCTCTCTGCCTTTTCCACTACTACAACAATGGCCTCTGCTTCTCAGAACTGGCCGATCTCATGACACACCCAGTACGCTTTACTCACTTGTCTCTTCTTCTGTTATCCATAGAGTGTTCCCTTGAAGCTCTACTCTATGACAGGGGGTCCTTCTTTCTTCCCCAGCACAACAGCTGCTGAAATTATACTCTCTGTGTGTGTTTTCCTGTAGCCATCAATTTGTAATACTTAAAGTGGAATATTGCCAGCACGAGTTTCGATAGTCTTGAGGATCTGTGACAGCCATGAGCATACCTACTTTCTTCAGATTTACTCAAAAATTAGATAGGTAAGTTTTTAAGGATCCTGCTAACCAAAGAATCTCTGGTTCATATTTTAAAACCAGCACAGGACTGTGTCTCCAAGTCTTTGTCTAACTAACTGAAAAATCACTATTCATTGCAATAAACACTGGAGCCATAGAAAAGAGAGAGGTTAGTATGCTGTAAGATTGAAATTATAAATTCAGGCTTGGGTTAATATTGGCACTTTATCAAATGCAATCTGTTAAAAATGTGTCATTAAAATTTAGGAAAAACTCCAACATTATCTCTCTCTCTCTCTCTCACTCTCTCTCTGTCTGATACACACAACCACACACACATTCACACACATGTTCACACACACAAATACACACCCATAAAATTGCAACAAAGTTAAACAAAACAATTAAGAATTAAGATATTTCTTTTCTTTCTAATGTACCGAATATTTGTGGAAATAATACTTTCACCAAAATGTTTTTGTAACTGATTGTGAATTTCCGTCTAACCATACATGGCTAAGAACTTCTAATTAAGATCAATTTTGCAAGGAAATGTTCTGCTAGTCATAAAAATTCTATACTCTCTCAAACATATAGAAATGTTCTCCTTTGAATGTTATAAAATGTATTTATAACTGACCAATAAATTGAAATGGTTTTGTCAAGATATTGGAAATGTTCTTTGCAGAATATTAAACATTGTTTATGTGATGAAAGTTGCTACCAATAAATAACAATGTAGTTGGCATAAGAATATAGGAATGCTGTTGTAAATTTCAGTTTATGGTTGGACTTTAAAAATAGGAAGAACTGGAGTAGACAAAATAAATTAGCTCATGCTCTATGTTGATCTATCCATGAAATTTCTGGAAAAATACCTTCAAAGTTTAGAAGAGTTTTGAAAGTTACAAATAAAGACATACCAATAAAGATATATTTATTGAGGAGATGACTGAAGACTTAGAATAAATGATTGTATTATATATTATGAAGTATTATGAACATTTTGGATTTGCATCTAAAAATAATCTGTGTTTATCTGCAATAATTGCAAGCCAATAAACTGTGAAATTTTCAAAGAGCATTTAATTCCATTTGATGCTTTTCTTTACTTCACAGAAATTCTGCACCTTTTTGTATAATTTCTAAGATGAAAATAAATGTTATACAAGAATAAATGATGTATGAAAACCTTTTGTACATGTAAGTTCTTCTCTGAGGCACAATTCTTGCACTCTTTGATTCCAAGTAACCATTTTGGATAATTACCAATATATCAGACTTAATGATTTGAGTAATATTTCTTTGGCACTACAATTGAAAATAGCAACTAATTTTCTCTCCTTTTAGAATCTCTAATCATCTGTAAAGAGATATTTTTCATCTTATACTTTTGCTTCACACTCGAAAATTAGTTTTTCCAAGAACGCATAAATCAATACTTGCTATTAAAAGATGTCATTTAAATTAAACTGGACAGTTTCATCTCTGACTAAGATTTCACATCTGGATATCTCATGCCGTTTCT
Organism: Octopus sinensis; assembly: GCF_006345805.1. NCBI lineage: Eukaryota > Metazoa > Mollusca > Cephalopoda > Octopoda > Octopodidae > Octopus > Octopus sinensis. Next base: position 24,167,168 of record NC_042998.1, read on the forward strand.
TTGTTCTGCATAAATGACCATATTCTCATCCCACAGACATAATGTCACCCATTAAAAGGATCATAGTATTTTAACTTGTTGCAACATGTAGAATAATAAAAAGAAAGGAAACCGCATAATAGATTCGTTTTAGATTCTATGTTGATTGTATAGCTCAAAATCCTCTTCAGAGTAGTTAATACTGCAGGATATTAAAGCCATGTACTATAATCTTTTTGCTTTGTTTATCTTCGTTATCATTGCTTAATGGTATACTATAATTTATGGCGGTGAGCTGGCAGAAATGTTAGCACGCCGGGCGAAATGCTTAGCGATATTTCGTCTGCCGCTATGTTCTGAGTTCAAATTCCGCCGAGGTCAACTTTGCCTTTCATCCTTTCGGGGTCGATAAATTAAGTACCAGTTACACACTGGGGTCGATATAATTGACTTAATCCGTTTGTCTGTCCTTGTTTGTCCCCCCTGTGTGTAGCCCCTTGTGGGCAGTAAAGAAATAGGTATACTATAATTTATGGCGGTGAGCTGGCAGAAACGTTAGCACGCTGGGCGAAATGCTTAGTGGTATTTTGTCTGCCACTACGTTCTGAGTTCAAATTCTGCTGAGATCGACTTTGCCTTTCATCCTTTCGGGGTTGATTAAATAAGTACCAGTTATGCACTGGGGTCAATATAATTGACTTAATTCGTTTGTCTGTCCTTGTTTGTCCTCTCTGTGTTTAGCCCCTTGTGGGTAGTAAAGAAATAGGTATACTATAATTTATTTTAATCTTTTATCCGTTACTTGTTTCAGTCATTAGACTGTGGCCATACTGGGGCACCACCTTGAAGAATTTTAACCAAAAGAATTGACTCTGGTACTTATTTTACTTTAAGCGTGGTATTTAATCTAGCAGTCTCTTTTGCCAAACTGCTAAGTTATGGGGATGTAAATACACCGACACTGGTTGTCAAGCTGTGAGGAGTGGGGACAAACACATAGACATGTGAGTATGTGTGTGTGAGTGCACGAGCACACACACGCAAACACACACGCACTGTTATGTGGCAATACTACACAGTGGCTATGTGAGCTACGAAATCCTCGTCACCACTATTATATCGCAATACTACACAGTGGCTGTGTGTTTTATGAAATCCTCATCGCCACAGTTATGTTGCATGTTCGGATGACCGCTACTCAACTCGACTCTACTACTCTGTTCTAGTCTGAACTGACTGCTCCTCAACTGTGCTCTGATGACGTCTAGACTTTTCCCTCTATATCTGCATATTGGGCTAGCCTACTTCATTGTCTGGGGGCGTCTACACAACACACACACAGAACAATGGTCTTCCTAAGAACCAATATTGTCCATATTGTGATGTCTCAGCTAGGTTACTCACTGGATTAACATGCCATGCTGATGCTCGTATCCATTCTGCTTTTGGTGGCCTGAAAACTCACATGAGGAGTCGCCAGGTGAATAGAACAAATTGCAAACATCAGTGAACAGTAGTATTAGTAGCGTGAATGTGTTGCTGATTGTCTATTTAGTTGGGGTTTTTTTTCTGTTTTCTTAATAAACACTTATACATTGTCTTCCAATGGAATCATCATCATCATCATCATCATCATCGTTTAACATCCGCTTTCCATGCTAGCATGGGTTGGACGGTTTGACTGTGAGCTGGCAAACCAGATGGCTGCACCAGGCTCCAGTCTTGATCTGGCAGAGTTTCTACAGCTGGATGCCCTTCCTAACGCCAACCACTCTGAGAGTGTAGTGGGTGCTTTTTACGTGCCACCGGCACGGGGGCCGGTCAGGCGGTACTGGCAATGACCTCGCTCGAATCTTTTTGCACAAGCCACCAGCACAGGTGCCAGTAAGGCGATGCTGGTAACGCTTGAATGGTACCTTCTACATACCACCGGCATGGAAGCCAGTTAGCCACTCTGGCAATGATCATACTCGGATGGTGCTTTTAGCACCCTACTAGCACAGGGCAAAAGTGCCAGTAAGGTGATGCTGGCAACGATCACACTCGAATGGTGCCTTTAATGTGCCACTAGCACAGAAGCTAGTTAGGCGCTCTGTCAACGATCACGCTCGTATGGTGCTCGTGCCCGTCATCGAATTTCATGTCTTATACAATAAGCTTCTTTTGGTTTCCGTCTGCGAATTCCACTCACAAAGCTTTGGTTGGACTGAGGCTATAGCAGAAGACACTTGTGTAAGATGAAGGCGCCATGCTGTGGGACTGAACCTGGAACCATGTGACAAAGAAGCAATCTTCTTACCACAATATCTAAGCATTATATTTAAAAAGAAATTATAGATATCTAATATGTTTAGTTGATTTAATTAGTGGAGAAGGAGGTCTCTACAGAAGTTGAAAGAAGCCTTAAAAAAACGGCACTGATTGGCAATAACAAAGAGCATTATATTCGTATTCTGCGAGAACACTGGAATATTTGAGCTGTGAAGACACAAGCTAGAATGAAATGTCTTAAATGTCTAAAATGAGTTGTTAATAAGATTATAATTATTATTACCGTAGTTTTTTTTCTTAATCTCATCTTTAGAGACAAATATTTTTGTTTTGATATTTACATCTATTTTACGCATTCATCAATTGAAGCGCCAATGGGCATTAAATGATTTTTATTCTTATATCTATTTCAAAACTGTCATGGTATCTTACTATAGAATATTGTTCTGCCTTTCAATAGGCCACAAATACTGTCAACACTTCAACATTGTGGAGAAGGTATTATAGTTTAACCATTTTTGTATTGCTAATTGTATCAGATGTAAAAGAAATATTATGGTGAAGCAATGACACTGACAATGAAGATAAAAAGCTAGATAATGAGAATGAGGAAGATAAGAGTAGAAATGTGTTTGTGAAAGACAGTGCTGTTCATGAATAATATGAATTTTTTTTAAATAATAGTACAAAGCCACCAGATTTGGGGATGGGTAAATAGTTGATTATATTTATTCGTTCTGACCTGTTTCAGTCATTTGACTGTGGAACAAATCGACCCAAGGGCTTATTCTTTGTAAGCGTAGTACGTATTCTATCGGTCTCTTTTTGCTGAACTGCTAAGTTCCGGAGACATAAACACACCAACATCGGTTGTCAAGCAATGATGGGGGAACAAACACAGACACACAAGCATATACATGTAGAATTTATGATGAAGAAAAAAGCGGGTGACCATCAAATTACGACAAAATAGTCGCAACGGTCGAGCAAACCCTGCCTGAAAATCAGCGGATCATTCTGGATGATCACCACATTTTGTTTCCTGAGGTTTCCCAAAGCACTGTTCATAGGGTTTTGAGTGAAAAGTTGCAATATCGGAAAGCATGCATAAGATGGGTCCCACAAATGCTCACAAAAGACCATAAATGGCGACTCACCTTATAGTCTGGACTTAGCACTTAGTGACTACCACCTGTTCTCTAAGTTGAAAGAATATTTGGTAAGAACATGCTTCAGCAAGAATGACAAGTTGAAAGATGAGGTTCAACGCTTCCTCAATGACATGGCGGTGAGCTGGTATGACATGGGCATACAAAAACTGCCCCAGCACCTACAAAAATACTTTGACCAAAATGGCAATTATGTACAAAAATAGATAAATGTTCAAATTTTAAAATGATGTAACAATGACAATAAACATTTCTGTGATTTCTAAATATTTTTGTACACCTTAGTTTTGGGATTACCCTCGCATATATGTATGTATATGCATTTTTCTTTTTTACTTGTTTCAGTCATTTGACTGTGGCCATGCTGGAGCACCACCTTTAGTCGAGCAAATCGACCCCAGGACTTATTCTTTGTAAGCCCAGTACTTATTCTATTGGTCTCTTTTGTCGAACCGCTAAGTGACGGGGACGTAAACACACCAGCATCGGTTGTCAAGCAATGCTAGAGGGACAAGCACAGACACACAAACACATACACACACATATACATATATATATACGACGGGCTTCTTTCAGTTTCCGTCTGCCAAATCTACTCACAAGGCTTTGGTCAGCCTGAGGCTATAGTAGAAGACACTTGCACAAGGTGCCACACAGTGGGACTGAACCCGGAACCATGTGGTTGGTAAGCAAGCTACTTACCACACAGCCACTCATATGCCTATATATATATATATATTCCTTCATTTTTCTAAGTTTCTGCTGTTTAATTCTCTATATATTCAAGAAGCAGTGGATAATTTGCAATTTGAACATAATTTTCTTCATCTTTTCTTATATAAAACTCTCACATACTTACACACACACACACGCGCGTATGCACATAAATGAGTAAGACAGAAAAAGAAAGGGAGAGAAAAAGAGAGGGAAAATATGTTTATTTTTTTTTTCTTTCCAAGTAAGTCATACATCAAAATCATGTTTTATGCAATTGTTTGAGGAAGGGGAAACAAGAAATGATAATAATAATAATAATAATAATAATAATAATAATAATAATAAATAAATAACATGTAGCATATGGAATGTAAGCCAGGGAAAGAAAGAAAGAAAGAGAAAATGAAAGAAAGAGAAACAGGGATAATGATAGAGGCAGAGAGAGAGAGAACGAGAGAGAGAGAGAGAGAGAGAGAGAAAGAGAGAGAGACACACACAGAGACAGAGATAGATAGATACATTTAGAGAGAGAGAGAGGAAATATACATACACACACACACATATATATATATATGTATTGCTATATAAATATATGAATATATAAATATATATATATATATATATTTATATAGAAATATATATACATACATATATATATAACGGGAAGCTTTATGAAAATAAACAAAAGACGAAGGCAGGTGGAAAACAAACGAACAATTGTATTAGTATGGCGCTCAGGAAATATAAATAAAACAAGTCTTTAACGTTTCGAGCCTACGCTCTTCAACAGAAAGATACACAGAGAGAGAAAAACACAGAAAGGAGAGAAAAATATATATATATATATATAGATATAGAAAGAGAGAGAGAGAGACAGAGACAGAGACAGAGAGAGAGAGAGAGAGAGACAGAGAGAAATATATATATTGAGAGACAGAAATAAGGAGAGAGGGAGAGGGTGTATGTATGTGAATAAAATAAAATGATATGTGTGTGTATGTATGTGTATATGGATAGAATGGAAAAGACAGAGAGGGAGGGAGAGAGAGAGAGAGAAAGCAAGAGGATAAGGATATGTAAAATAATGTATATTTCAAGAGAAGGAGCAAAAAGAGATAGAAAGGAATTAAGTAAGAAGGTGTGAGAAAAACAAAAGAGGGAGAGAGAGAGAAATGGAGAGAGACAGAGCGGGTAGGATGAAGAAAGGTTTAAAGGAAACAATAAAGAAAAGGCAGAAGAAAGAGTAAAGGAGGGGAAAAAGAGGGATGGTTGGAGTCACTAACTTACTAAAATGAATAAGTTAAAGTTATCAATTGAAGTTGTTAGACTTTCTTTTTCATTTAAGATGGAGATTGCTGCAAGAAACCGTGGAAACGGAAGAGAAAGACAGAAAGCCGTGTTTTACACATATTTGCACCCCAGCACATGCACACACACACACAAATACATAAACACATACACACACATGCTTTTTATGCTTTTTTTTTTAATACAAACCTAGTGTACATCATGCAGTGCATGCACCACATGGAATGTATATGTGGATATGTATATATATACATATATATATGTACATATATATATGTGTATGATATATATAGAAATGTTTATGTGTGTGTATATATATATATATATATATATATATATATATATATATATGGATATATATATATATGCATTTATATTTATACACATATACATATATATATATGGATATATATATATATATATACATATATATGTATGCACATATACACATATATATATATACATACATATATGTGAGTGTGTGTGTATGAATAAATATGTAATATATATGTATGTGCATATATATGTATGCATACATAACATATATATATATATATGTATATGAATATATATATATATTTATATATGTAAATAAATATATGTATATATATATATGTGTATACATATATGTATATATATGTATATATATGTTAACAAATGAAATTAAAAAGGAATGCTTTATATATATATATATATATACATGCAAATATATATACACACACATATATATATACATATATATATATATATATATATATATATATATATATATATATATATATATATATGTGTGTGTATATATATTTGCATGTATATATATATATATATATATATAAAGCATTCCTTTTTAATTTCATTTGTTAACATGGTGGAAATGATGCAAGTAATAAGAAGTAAAATAGCTGAGCTGATTTTTATCTTTGGGGAAACAGATAATATAGAGTTCAGGTAATATCATTTGAAATTGAACAATTGCTATGTAAAAGGTGTTATTGAGAAGATTTGCAGCTTTGGGGTATTGTAATATTGATATAATCGGAGCAGTTGATTTATTAATGGTTGTGATGGTGGTAAAGATGGTGGTGGTAGTGGCGAAGGAGGAACTGTTCGAATTTTATCATTAAATAGAATCTTTGTGGAAAAAGTATAAATAGATATGCTAATAGTTATAGCAGCAACAGCAACAGATAATGGGAATAATAATTTATAATAATAATAACAATAATAATAACAATAATAATAATAACAATAATAATAATGATAATAATAACAATAATAATAATGATAATAATAATAATAATAATAATAATAATAATAATAATAATAATAATAATAATAATAATAACAATAGCAGTACCAGGCAGTGGCTCTCATGGCTTCTGATCTTAACTGATTGGAAGTGTTATCATGTACATTGTTTTGTCTTGGTATAAAAGATGGGCTACAGCAAATATTCTGCTCAATACCACAGATTTGCTTGTCAGTTGTTTGACCTTAACCAGTTGAGCATGTCCCTTAGTGGCTGACGATATGTGCATCTCTGATCACGAGCAGAAGTAGTGGGGGAGCATCATAGCCATGTGTTGAGAGGGATTCTTTGGGGTTGAATAGTTCACCTCTGGAAACATGGGTGGTTCTTTCAACATCCTTAAACAACCCTTATTCAGGGACCGTTGAGCAGGATGGGCTACTCAAAATGAAGAAAATTCTAACTGGCCCCACCTGCAAGGTCATGTGCTGTTATCTTGATATGAGATCACCATGTCGCGCACATATGGTTGTGATGCATGTGCCTGGGGTACCTTTATCAGACGTGTAGTCATGATGGGTATATTGGGCTTCGTATATTTTACCCCAGTGTCACTTTGATGGCATGAACTGCTCTCTCACTCAATGATAATAATAATAATAATAATAATAATAATAATGATAATAATAATAATAATAATAATGATGATGATGATGATGATGATGATGATAATAAAATAATAATAATAATAATAATAATAATAATAAAATAATAACGATAATAATAATAACAATAATAATAATAATGATATGATAACAACAATAATAATAATAATAATAATAATAGTGATAATAATAATAATATAATAATAATAATAATAATAATAATAATAATAATAATAATGATAATAATAATAATATAATAATAATACTGATAATGATGATGATGATAATAATAATAATAATAATAATAATAATAATGATGATGATGATGATGATGATGATGATGATGATGATAATAATAATAATAATAATAATAATAATAATAATATTGATGAAGATGACAGCCTTATGTATAGAAATCAAGGTTAGTGATCCTTAATAAATATTTGATTTGTAACAGATTGAATGAAATATCAGAGGCATGTATATCACTAGTTCTAAAGGGTCTGCAAAACCTGTGCATGGTTGTTCAACCTGCTAGAGATAGTAACCAGATCTCCCTCAAATTACACACAACCATTAACATTTATACTGACCATATCTATTGGTGCAGGAGTGGCTGTGTGGTAAGTATCTTGCTTACGAACCACATGGTTCTGGGTTCAGTCCCACTGCATGGCACCTTGGGCAAGTGTCTTCTACTATAGCCTCGGGCCGACCAAAGCCTTGTGAGTGGATTTGGTAGATGGAAACTGAAAGAAGCCCATCGCATATATGTATATATATATATGTGCCGGTGGCACGTAAAAAGCACCCACTACACTCACGGAGTGGTTGGCGTTAGGAAGGGCATCCCGCTGTAGAAGCATTGCCAGATCAGACTGGGCCTGGTGCAGCCTTCTGGCTTCCCAGACCCCAGTTGAACCGTCCAACCCATGCTAGCATGGAAAGCGGACGCTTAATGATGATGATGATGATGATGATATACATATGTGTGTGTTTGTGCCCCCAACATCACTTGACAAACGATGCTGGTGTGTTTATGTCCCCGTAACTTAGCGGTTCGGCAAAAAAAGAGACCGATAGAATAAGTACTAGACTTACAAAAAATAAGTCCTGGGGGTCGATGTGCTCGACCAAAGGCGGTGCTCCAGCATGGTCACAGTCAAATAACTGAAACAAGTAAAAGAGTAAAAGAGTATATCTGGCTGAAATATTCTACCTGTTTTATGTTCAAACTGGTTGGGTATGGCTTCTCACATCCACCCTACTGTATCATTCTAAAAATTAACAGCTACCTCTTCAAAATTTCAAAGCTACAAGTTATGCATGATTAATACAAAAGAATGAGAATAAATAATCATTACTTTAGACAGAATAAGCTGAATGCTAAAGGGTTATAAAAAAATTGTTGGACCTGAGGATGGGAAATTGAGATGATTTCATAGCTGGAATGCCTTTGATCGTAAGTCTGCTTGATCAGCACTGACCTGGTACTAAACAACTACAATTAATAAATAAAAAGACAACCTGAATTCCTAAGGCAAACATACAATGGAATGCAGAAAAGCAAATGCATAAAATATATTTATACATGAAAAAAAAAGAAACACCGCATACGTTTCTGATCTGCATATAGCATTGCAGTTTTGTGTTACAAGAGAAATGCCTTATAAAGCATAGAAAATGATGATGATGATAATGATGATGATGACAACGATGAAGACGATGACTATGATGATGATGATGATGATGATGATGATCACAACAATGAAGACGATGACTATGATGATGATGATGACGATGATGATGATGATAATGATGATGATGATGATGATGATGATGATAACGATGAAGATGATGACTATGATGATGATGATGATGATGATGATGACAACAATGAAGATGATAACTATGATGATGATGATGACAACGATGAAGCCGATGACTATGATGATGATGATGATGATGAAGATGACAATTAAGCAAACAATTGATTGTTAGTTGGTGAGATATTTAACCAATTGACAAACAGTAAAGAAGTGATATCGAACCAATGTATGTGTTTATATTATTGGTGTGATGGCCCTTCCAAGACACAAACAAAATCCTGAAAAGACAGAAGGTAAAGTGAACTTTGGTGGAATTTGAACTCAGAATTTGGGCTCAGGTTGTAATTAAATAACATGATATATTTTAATTTGTTGGTTAGCTAATTGAGCTAATTCAGAAGAAGTGTTAACAACAGCAATAAAAACAACAGCAACAATAATAATAATAATAATCTTTTCTTTATCAACCACAATGGCTTGAAATGACCACAAAATATACAAAACTGTTACTTGGGTTGACGAAGAGAGAAAAGTTAATGCGAAGTTTGAGAAGAAAAAGCAAGTTTACAAATAAAAAGAAGGGACAATGAACAATACGAAGGCTGATGAATAAGTATCCGGACTGTTGCCCTAGTAACGAAGTTAGAGCATACAAAGTAAAGCCGCTTGGTACACATTGAGCTTGTACACTGCTGTGCATGTGCACTAAGTTTTAACGTTCTAGCTTACTTTCGTTGTTTACAGCAGTGCTTTGAAGGAACATGTGTAGCATGTGCTCAGTTCATTGACCATGACAGAGAAAGTTGAGCAGAGAATCTGCATCAAATTTTGCCAAAAGCTTGGCGATACCTGCTCAGAGGTCTGCACAAAGTTTTCAAAAAGATTTCATCGTTCTCAATACAATCGAGATCTTGTGCGGCCAAAATCTGGGTGTCTTTTTGGTCAGCTGAAAGGATAATGGACTGAACTGAACTGTAATTAATCTGCACATACTCTGATATTGCACGGATGGTGATTCGACGATTTCCTCTCACAGAAGCGTGCACATCTGTAATGTTTTTCTCAGTTCTGCTGGTTGCAGGTCTCCCAAAACGTTTGTCAATATCGATATCTTTTTGCAGCATGGAAGGTGTTTATAAGCCATTTAACAAACACACAAAAACCGTTAGATTCACTTCAACATTTAAATTTAATTTGTCAAAATATTTTCCATGCTGCATGGAATTTTGTCAGTGAACAGGTCGCAGTCTCAAAGCGACGAAAATATTTTGACAAATTAAATTTAAATGTTGAAGTGAATCTAACGGTTTTTGTGCGTTTCTTAAATGGCTTATAAACACCTTTCACGCTGCAATTGTTTTCCTTCCAGCACATGATCTCAGTCTACCAAATCTACTCACAAAGCTTTGGTTGGCCCGAGGCTATAGTAGAAGACACTTGCCCAAGGTGCCACACAGTGGGACTGAACCTGGAACCATGTGGTTGGTAAGCAAGCTACTTACCACACAGCCACTCCTACGCCTCAAATTCCCAAGGCGCTCTCTTAAGGTGGTAAATCGTTTCTGTTAACATGATGACCAAATTAACAGCAGCAGAAGATATTCTGAAATCATCATTGCTTGAATAAGAATAAGATAGGGGAAGTTCAGAGAGCTGTTACCTCTGTTGGCATCAGAAGGACTCTCTCTCAGAGCAGAATGCTGGCTATATGATACTTGTGTATGGATGGCTATTCTCCATGGTAGTGAGATGATTGCATAGACTGGAGAGGAATGAAGCTTGTATGCTCTGCTGGATGTGCACCGTCAGTATGTGTGTATCTCACTGTCTTTCTCTCTCTTTCTTGCCCTCTTTCTCACTCCATTTGGGGTGACCATGTATCTCCCCTACAGCAAGGCACCTGTTTCTTATTTCTTTACTGCCCACAAGGTGCTACACACAGAGGGGACAAACAAGGACAGATAAACGGATTAAGTTGATTATACTGACCCCAATGCGTAACTGGTACTTATTTAATCGACCCTGAAAGGATGAAAGGCAAATTTGACCATGGCAGAATTTGAACTCAGAATGTAGTGCAGACGAAATACTGCTAAGCTTTTCACCTGCATGCTAATGTTTCTGCCACCTTGCAGCCTTGAGGCAGCTGCTTCTATCCTTCTGTCATCCTCTAATCTCTCGTCACCAGGCACAAGGCCATCTCCCTCAATACTACTCCCTCTCTCAGTTGAGGGATCTTCATTTTGCAAGTTGCTTGGTGACCCCCCACTGGTGCTGGTACCACATATAAAGTATCCAGTCCACTCTGTAAAGTGGTTGGCATCAGGAAGGGCGTCTAGCCATGAAAACCATGCCAAAGCAAACAACTGGAGCTTGGCACAGTCCTCTGGCTTACCAGCTCCTGTCATAATGTCCAACCCATACCAGCATGGCAAACGGATGTTGAATGATGATGATGATGATGAGGATGATGATGATGATAACACAAGATGAACAAAGCACTATATTTAGTTATAACGCACTAGGGAGTGACTTTCTTCATCTGCAAAGATGTGATTGTTTGCAAATATATATGTGTGTATGTGTGTGTTGATTTGCTTTTGGTTAATGGAAAAATATTGTAAAATTCTCATTAATTTCTCAAATGAGACGGACACTCATAATGTTCGGATTTTTAACCGAAGAACGTCATTAGTACATATTGAATATATTCCATTCCTGACTGCACCAAATCATACAAGACGATTCCTTCAAATCTAAATTATTAAACTGATACTACTAAACACAATTAATAACAAACAACAATAGCCAATCATAAATCAATAGCCAAACGAAGATTGATTTGAAAAAATTTTAAATCGCTCCATTATATTTGTATGTTGCCAAATTTATTTTGGGAAACCTCTAATTCAGTTTTGTAAATAGAAAGTTTTGTATAATTGTATTATTTTTGTTGATCGTCAAAGCAACAGTAAGACATAACTACTCTCCCAATGGCTTCATCACAACACTTTTATCTGTTTGCTATTGATTCATGTTTGGTAACTGATATCTCAATGTCTCTATTTGTCTACAAACAAGTGTGATTACAATGCATACAGCTATTTGTCGTACGTCTATTATACGGGTTTGTCTTTTACTTATGTGTGTCTCTGCGTGCCCGTATGTATGCGTTTGTGTGTGGATGTGTGCATAAATGTGTACGCGTCTGGATGTGTGGTGCGTGTTCGTGGTTGGTCACGAGAGATTTTTAGTACGCTAGGTTAGCTAAATTCTGGTGTGTGTGTCTTTTATGAATGCGAACACAAGAGGAAATAAAGCGTAATGATTATGGAAACGGAGGAAAATCTTTCAACAACATGAGACACTTTCAAAATCAAATACATTCAACGAAATATTTAACATTTTGTATTCATTTCAATCGTTATTAGGATATTCTGTGTCTGTCTCTGCTTTGATATACATCATGCATCATATGTAATGTAAGTATTTATGTATATATGTATGTATGTATTTATGTATGTATGTATGTATGTATGTATTTATGTATGTATGTATATATGTATGTATGTATGTATATATGTGTGTATATATATATATATATATATATATATACAATTGCAGCGTGGAAGGTGTTTGTAAGCCATTTATGAAACACACAAAAGCCGTTCGATTCACTTCAACATTTAAGTTTAATTTGTCAAAATATTTTCATCACTTTAAGACCGCAATCTGTTCACTAGCATGGATTTTTGTCAGTGAACAGGTCGCGGTCTTAAAGCGACGAAAATATTTTGACAAATTATACTTAAATGTTGAAGTGAATCGAACGGCTTTGTGTGTTTCTTAAATGGTTTACAAACACCTTCCACGCTGCAATCCTTTTCGTTTCAGCACACGATCTCAGATCAAATCACTTGCTATGCAAGTACATCTCCGTAATATATATATATATATATTTTTATATATCACCGTGACCGACCAGGCTATCAGATGTTGTTACACATCGCTGGTCACAATGCGCTTCGCATTGTTTTAGCCTTCAAATGACGCCACCCCGCTGGCTAAGCGAGCAGGCCAACAGAGAAAGTTGTGGCGAAAGAGTACAGCAGGGATCGCCACCACCTCCTGCCGGAGCCTCGTGGAGAATTAGGTGTTTTCGCTCAATAAACACCCACAACGCCCGGTCTGGGAATTGAAACCGCGATCCTACAACCGCGAATCCGCTGCCCTAACCACTGGGCCATTGCGCCTCCACATATATATTTATCATCATCATCATCATCATTTAACGTCCGCTTTCCATGCTAGCATGGGTTGGACGGTTCAACTGGGGTCTGGGGAGCCCGAAAGCTGCACCAGTCCAGTCAGATCTGGCAGTGTTTCTACAGCTGGATGCCCTTCCTAACGCCAACCACTCCGAGAGTGTAGTGGGTGATTTTATGTGCCACCGACACAGGTGCCAGACGAGGCTGGCAAACGGCCACGCTCGGATGGTGTTTTTTATGTGCCACCGACACAGGTGCCAGACGAGGCTGGCAGACGGCCACGCTCGGATGGTGTTTTTTATGTGCCACCGACACAGGTGCCAGACGAGGCTGGCAGACGGCCACGCTCGGATGGTGTTTTTTATGTGCCACCGACACAGGTGCCAGACGAGGCTGGCAAACGGCCACGATCGGATGGTGCTTGTTACGTGCCCACAGCACGGAGGCCAGTCGACTCGGTACTGGCTACGGCCACGTTCGGATGGTTTTCTTATGTGCCACGTGCCACCGGCACTGGTACCACAAAGATACAAATTCCATTGATGTTCATCTATTTTGATTTGTTTTGATTTTATATATATATATATATATATAAATCCCAAAATGCTAGTGACCTCTCGACCAATCTTTTCTCTCCTTTCATATTGGGTGGTTGAATAAGTGGCTTCCTTCTTGCTGCTCTGCCAATAATAGCCAAGTTTGTGATGATACTGGACAGCTGTTCTGGGACTGACATCAACTTGTTTTGCTATGTCAGGGGCCATGCAGCAAGAATTATTCTCCACACTTCTCCTAACAAAGCAAAGAGTCCTGTCAGAGGGTCCTGGTTGACTGGGCAAGGTGACATGAGTTCTTTCCTCTCTCAGGTGAATTGCACAATCACTCTATTAACTGTAGAAAGCAGGATCCCAAGGTTTTCTGTAATTTTACATTAAGTCCACCTTCAGATTGACATGCAATATGACCTCTTTGAAATTAGGGTAGTTCCAAGGCTTTTTTTTGTACATGGCATAATTAAATGGTCACATACAGAACCTGAAATATAAAAATATCAATTAATAAAAAAAATATAAATTTTTTCATGTTAAAATAAACATAAAAAGATGTTTTATGGGGTGTCTATTTACTTCTGTCATGTGTGTGTATACATACATACATCCATACATATATACATACATACATACATACATATGTATATACAAACATATATATATACCATGATCACCGTGACCGACCAGGCCATCAGATGTTGTTACACATCGCTGGTCACAATGCGCTTCGCATTGTTTTAGCCTTCAAATGACGCCACCCCGCTGGCTAAGCGAGCAGGCCAACAGAAGAAAGAGTGAGAGAAAGTTGTGGTGAAAGAGTACAGCGGGATCACCACCATCCTTGCCGGAGCCTCGTGGAGCTTTAGGCGTTTTCGCTCAATAAACACTCACAACGCCCGGTCTGGCAATCGAAACCGCGATCCTACGACTGCGAGTCCGCTGCCCTAACCACTGGGCCATTGCGCCTCCATATATATATATATATGTATGTATGCTTACATGCATGCGTATTTGTATGTATGTACATATGTATGTGTGTGTGTATATATGTATATATATATATATATATATATATATATATATATATATAAACTAATAGATAGATACAATGTTTTTTCATCTTTATTTTATGTCTTACATATTTGTAAGTTTGGGATGGTTTTTCTCCAACACAATGTCTTTCCATTTGTTCCACTCATCCATCATCTTTGCAACTGTTCCCTTTGTTTTTCTTTGTCCAAATGTTCCGTCCCACTTGGATCTCAAAGCACATCTTTATTCAACTGTCATCCTCTATATTCATCACTTACCAATACCCGCTCAATCTTCTCTATGTTGTTATTCAGAACAGACTGTTACCCCAACAATGTCATGCCTTACACTGACACATTGCTTTGCAAACTGCAACGCATCTTCCCTCTGATTCTTTTGCCACCAAACACTGACAAACCCCTTACTTTCAGTTTCACTTTGAACTACATATACCGGTTGCCTAGCTTCTCTTTTAGCAGCCTGCTATTACTTCATACTCCCTCCTTTCTTCCAGTGTTTCCATGCCAGTCTCTGTTGTTCATCCTGCGGCGAGCTGGTAGAAACGTTAGCACGCCGGGCGAAATGCGTAGCCATATTTCGTCTGCGTTACGTTGTGAGTTCAAATTCTGCCGAGGTCGACTTTGCCTTTCATCCTTTCGGGGTCGAAAAATTAAGTACCAGTTATGCACTGGGGTCTATGTAATCGACATCATACCTATGTCTGTCCTTGTTTGTCCCCTCTGTGTTTAGCCCCTTGTGGGTAATAAAGAAATATGTTGTTCATCCTGCTCTGTGAATCATCACCATCTTATTCAGAACATCTCTCTGCTACCACATTTGTGGTCATTTAGAATTGTGATTAGATAATACAAACGGTTGCCATAGAAAAATATATAAACAGTTAAAAAACATGTTTAGGTGTAGGAGTGGGCAAGTGTCTTCCGCTATAGCCTCGGGCCGACCAAAGCCTTGTGAGTGGATTTGGTAGATGGAAACTGTAAGAAGCCCGTCATATATATGTATATATATATTTCTTTACTACCCACAAGGGGCTAAACATAGAGGGGACAAACAAGGACAGACGAAGGGATTGAGTCGATTATATCGCCTCCAGTGCGAAACTGGTACTTTATTTATCGACCCCGAAAGGATGAAAGGCAAAGTTGACTGTGGCGGAATTTGAACTCAGAACGTAATGACAGACGAAATACCGCTAAGCATTTCGCCTGGCACGCTAACGTGTCTGCCAGCTCGCCACCTTGTATATATGTATATATATATATATGTATGTGTATGTGTGTGTCTGTATATGTTTGTGTGTCTATGTTTGTCCCCCCAACATTGCTTGACAACTGATGCTGGTGTCTTTACGTCCCCGTAACTTAGCAGTTCGGCAAAAGAACCTGATAGAATAAGTACTAGGCTTACAAAGAATATGTCCTGGGGTCGATTTGCTCAACTAAAAGTGGTGCTCCAGCATGGTCACATTCAAATGGCTGAAACAAGTAAAAGAGTAAAAGAGAGAGTATGAACCTTCTTTGTTACCCCATGTAATAGGAGGATGTTCAGATATTCTAGAGTCCTATATTGGTTAGAAAGTATCTTCTAAGCAGAGCTCAGGGAAATGTGATTACTCATTACAAATAATAATAATAATAATAATAATAATAATAATTATAATCCTTTCTACTATAGGCACAAGGCCTGAAATTTGAGGGGAGTGGGCCAAATGATTAGATTGATCTCAGTATGCAACTGGTACTTAATTTATCGACCTTGAAAGGATGAAAGACAAAGTCGACCTCAGCAGAATTTGAACTCAGAATGTAAAGACGGACGAAAGAGCAAATTGCAGAAGGTCCTTGATATGCTTATGGAAAACTACTTCCAGGTTCGATTCTAGAAGTGGCAAGAATGCTGGGACCGGTATATTGCTGTGCAAGGTGACTATTTTGAAGGAGATTTTTTTTTATTCTTTTATTCTTTTACTTGTTTTAGTCATTTGACTGCGGCCTTACTGGAGCACCACCTTTTAGTCAAGCAAATCAACCCCAGGACTTATTCTTTGTAAGCTTATTCTATCGGTCTCTTTTCACTGAACTGCTAGGTTACTGGGATGTACACACACCAGCATCGGATGACAAGCAATGTTGGGGGGGGGGGGACAAACAAAGACACACAAACACACACACACACACAAATATATATATATACATACATACGATGGGCTTCTTCCAGTTACCATCTACCAAATTCACTCGCAAGGCTTTGGCCGGCCCAAGGCTATAGTAGAAGACACTTGCCCAAGGTGTCATGCAATGGGACTGAACCCAGAACCGTGTTGTTGGTAAGCAAGCTACTTACCACACAGCCACTCCTGCAACTAGAATAGAAAGACATTTACAGCACCTAAGTTTCCCAAGCTGTCACCCATCTAAGTACTAACCAGGCTCGATGTTGCTTAACTCCGGTGATTGGACGAGAACCGGTGTTCTCAAAGTGATATGGCCATAAACAGGATTAATGCTAAAACAGGTAAATTAATTATTTTTTGATACCACCTTGTATGCTCTAACTTCATTTATGTAGACTATGCAAAACACACCACTGATGAGATATACCATTTGATCGCTTTACAAAATTGTATTTAAATTACGACGATGTTTACAAAGATGACTGCATTTGTGAGGAGACATGGACTGATTTTATAATTTTAGAATTTGTGTTTTTCTTTGATTTATATCTTCTTTAGTGATTATATAAATTCATTTAAGTTTTTTATGGAATTATAAAGAAAATATTAACGTCTCAGTGTGTTTTATTATATTGTTAATCCAATCTTCTGGTTACGTAACTATATTTTGCCCCCCCCCCCCGCGAACATATTTTGTAATACCTTTGTATACATTCTTTTCCAATTGGATGAATGAATGGTCTCTGCTGTCAATAGAAAAAAATTCTTATGTTTATTTTTAAATAAACCACCATAAGGACCACCACCACTACCATCACCACCACCACCATCGTTGTCATTGTCCTCCTCCTCCTCATCATCATCAGCATCATCATTTAGGCTGCAAGCTGGTAGAATTGTTAACATGACTGATAGACTGCTTAGCAACATTTCTTCCATCTTTATGTTCTGAGTTCAAATTCCACCCAGGTCAACTTTGCCTTTCATCCTTTCAGGGTTGATAAGATACGCATCAGTTTAACACTGGGATTGATGTAACTGACTTAATCCCTCCCTCTAAATTGCTGGCCTTGCGCCAAAATTTGAAATTATTATTATTGTTATTATTAAGGTAGCAGCATTTTGCTCGTTGCTCCGTTTTGAGTTCAAATTCTGCCAAGGTCAACTTCGCCTTTCATTCTTTAGGGGGTCGATAAATTAAGTACCAGTGAAATACTGGGTTCAAAGTAATTGACTTGTCCCTTGCCACAAAATTTCAGCCCTTAGCCAAAGGCTCTTACTTAAGGTTTCATACCATGGGACTGAACCTGGAACCATGTGTCTGAGAAGCAAACTTCTTCCTATGCAGCCTGAATATGTGTACGTCGCTCGAATTATTCTGGACACTGAATGTGTATTTCAATGTTTAAAACATTTTAGCACTTACCATGTTTCTACTGATAAACTGATTAATCATTTAACCAGGGATTCAATATTTAAAGATAATAACATTTTGTGAAGAATAACTTCCTTATGGTAGCCTATTAATCCTACATTGATTCCTTTTCACCAGGTTTAAGGGCAATTTATCTCAGGGAAAGATTTATCTGATCTCTCGTAAATGATATATAGATAATTTATTGCTGATACACAACTACAATACTGATGTGATCAAAGGTTTTGCTGATCTGAACACCAATAACTTTACTTTTGCTGCAGTTGTTCTGAATAAAAGACTATTGGTATGTGACACAATAAATCAGACATGTCTATTGTGGATTTAATTCAAAAGAAATCACACGAGTTGTCATTGCGGCATAGAAGTGGAAATTTGCATTTCTTTCTGACACCTTAAAGATATTGCAAATAAAGAAGATGATTTAGCATTTAGCAGTATCAAAGAAACTACTCTCTTTGGAATGGGGCTCATTGACCAATTTTATTTGGAGACTTTTGGCGACAGGAATTTAAATTGCCATAGCATCCATCTTAAATACAGCAGTGTTTTTTTTTGTAGGAGATTTGGCTGGTAAATTAGAAGGCTTAGTGGTAACATGTTGTGTTGGCCTGATGAATGAGTTGGTGTAGGAATGCCAAGGATCAAAAATAAAATACACTTTCATAGACACGAAAAAAATTTACATTAACATGGATAAGAATGTTTATAGATTTGATAGGATCATTAAATTAATGACAGTAATGAGAAAATGTCCATCTTTATATCAAAGATTGAGAGAGAGAGAGAGAGAGAGAGAGAGGGGGGGGAGAGAAATAGAAAGAGTTTGAGAGAAATAGAGACTTTATAAAAAGATCTTATACAAAAGACATTTCCTACAAAAGATCCACGAAAGATCCACGAAAGAACTATCTGATAATTTAGATAGAATAAACGAATGCATATTCTGTCAATTATCCAGAAAAAGAAATCATGAAGAAGATATAAGAGGACATCAGAAGCTTGTGTGGAGATACTGTGTATGTGTGTGTATGTGTGTGTGTGTGTGTGTGTGTGGGGGGGGGTGTATGTGTGTGTGTATCTGTGCCAAGTTTTCTTTGAAGGCATACATATATACAATAGATCTACTAAACAGACTCTCAGTGTAACAAGCTATGGGAAAGCAAGAAAGCAACCAAACTAATTTTTTTGTGTAACTAACTTTGATATAGACGTTTTTTTGAGGTCTAGATCAAATTGCAATCCAATACTTTACCTCAAAGGACTTAGTTTTAATGTAAATAGCTATACTTATGATAATAAAGCCTTCAGTACTATCCGCATATCCTTTTGATGCAAAAACATTCAAACTAGATTTACTGTTTATTATCAAAAATCATCAATAAATATGAATGATCCCTATCTTAAACTAAATGGCACAGAATCTGAAATACAAGTTTTTCGTTGTCGTTGTTATTTTATTTCTTCTGAAATAACAATGACAACAACAACAGCAGCGACAACAACAACAACAACAATGACAATAAAAATGATAAATAAATAGATAAATTTATTATTCAAAGCATCTGTCTTGGTGGCACCAACATTCTTATTTCTCTTATTTCTCAAGAGGCTGAAACTCTGTGTGTTATATTAGATAAAAACATGACCTTTAACCAGCATATTAATCTGTTGATAAATCACTCATATACCAGCCTATGAAACTCTGGGAAAGGAGGGTGGAGTGGGGGTGGTTGGTAGAAACAAACAAAAAAAAAAGAAAGAGAGAGAGAAAGAAAGAGAGAAGGAAAGAAAGCCAGGACACACTTGGTTCTGGATCAGACAAAGATTCTGGCCAATTCTATCATCACATCTAAAATTTACTATTGCAATTCATTGGCCTTCAGTATTTACATGACAAAAACATAAAAAAATAAAACAACTTCAAAACCATTGTGTTCATTTGTAGCTCTCTCTTTCTCTCGCCCTCTCTCTCCTATGCATATATGCAGACATAAGTACATACATGCATACCTACACACATACATACATACATGCATACATACAAACATGCATACATACAAGCATACATACATGCTCTTTTAGTCTTTTACTCTGTTACTTGTTTCAGTCATTTGACTGTGGCCATGCTGGAGCACCACCTTTAGTCGAGCAAATCGACCCCAGGACTTATTCTTTGGAAGCCTAGTACTAATTCTATCGCTTTCTTTTGCCGAACTGTTAAGTTACGAGTATGTAAACACACCAGCATCGGTTGTCAAGCAATGTTGGGGGGGACAAACACAGACACACAAACATACACACACACACACACACACACACACACACACACATATATATATATATATAGATATATTACAAATAAGAAAATGGAAAAACCCATTAGTTGGTTCATCAGCTTTAGGATATTAGACTGTTGACTTATTTATTTATCAAAACAACAACCATAATAACATACATATATACAGTATAAAATTCATTACATATAACTTACTTGGTGGTATATATATATATATTATATATATATATATATATATATATATATACATATATACGACGGGCTTCTTTCAGTTTCCATCTACCAAATCCACTCACAAGGCTTTGGTCGGCCCAAGGTGATAGTAGAAGACACTTGCCCAAGGTGCCCCACAGTAGGACTGAACCCTAAGCCATGTGGTTGGTAAGCAAGCCACTTACCACACAGCCACTAATAAAAATTAATAATTATTTCATATATATTGTTAAGCACACACATACACACATGCTTTCACACATGTACACATAAATACACACATTCACATCCACACACACACACACACATGCATATATATACATATGACAGAATACATGGTGCATAATGTTGCAGCTAACTATGAGTGGTTGGAGATTGTCGAAAGTACAATACACAGATCGGTCCATATTGGATCAATATTGTGTTATTAAATATATCCAAAATTTATGCTAAAATAAAGTTTTCAAGGCAGCCGAAACAGACATGAATCCAATGAGGTTCACACACATGCTCACTCACACACACGCACGCACACACACACACACAGACACACAGACACGCACACAGACACACAAACACACATACACGCATACATTCACACACACACACAGATGTACACACACGCACACACAGACACACACATGCACAGACAAGTACACACCACACACATGCACCACACACATGCACACATGCACATACACACACACATGCACGCAGACACATGCAGATACACACACACACACAAGCACCACATACACACACACATGCACACACACACACACACACACAGAGACACGCACACAGACACACACACATACACGCATACATCACACACACACAGAACAACACGCACACACACACACACATGCACAACAAGTACACACACACACATGCACACACACACACATGCACATACACATACACACACGACACACAGATACACACACACACACACAGCACCACATACACACACACATGCACACACACACACACACACACACACACACATACACAGACACACTGACACAGACACACATGCACGTACCCACACACATGTACACACAGACACAAACACACACACACACACACATACACTCACACAAGAATGAGCGAAGAACTGAGTATAAGGCGGAGTCAATGGGTTTAGTTGGAGCCGTTTTTATTTATTAAGAAGTTGACTTAGGTCCTCGTGTTTCTGCAGACATAAAAAGGAGCACACAAAGAACCACAAAGCAATATGGCTTAAATATAAAATCTCTCTCTTTACTCTTTTACTCGTGTCAGTCATTTGACTGTGGCCATGCTGGAACACCACCTTTAGTCGAGCAAATCAACCCCAGGACTTATTCTTTGTAAGCCAAGTACTTATTCTATCGGTCTCTTTTGCCAAACTGCTAAGTTACGAGGATGTAAACACACCGCTATCGGTTGTCAAGTGATGTTGGGGGGACAAACACAAACACATAAACACACATACATATATATATATATATATATATATATATGGACCGATATATATATATATATATATGGACCGATCTGTGTATTGTACTTTCGACAATCTCCAACCACTCATAGTTAGCTGCAACATATATGCTGGAACACCACCTTTAGTCAAGCAAATCAACCCCAGGACTTATTCTTTGTAAGCCAAGTACTTATTCTATCGGTCTCTTTTGCCAAACTGCTAAGTTACGAGGATGTAAACACACCGCTATCGGTTGTCAAGTGATGTTGGGGGGACAAACACAAACACATAAACACACATACATATACATATATATATATATATATATATATATATATATACATATATACGACAGGCTTCTTTCAGTTTCCATCTACCAAATCCACTCACAAGGCTTTGGACAGCCTGAGGCTATAGTAGAAGACACTTGCCCAAGGTGCCACGCAGTGGGACTGAACCCGGAAAAATGTGGTTGGTAAGCAAGCTACTTACCACACAGCCACTCCTGCACCTATTTCATAATCTTGGAGAAATCTTTTGAAATATTTGGCAAAATGACCAAAAGTATTGCCATGTTGGTGTATTGTCAGTTTGGAATTAGTAAAATGCTTCATAAAGAGATGAGGATCTCGTAGAATTCATTTATTGATATCATGGCTGGTGAAATACCTGCACAATACTATGCCACAATCTTTTCTAACTGATCTGTTCTGATAAACCACTAAAGGAGCCCCTGCATGGTTATTCAGCTTCCTAGAAATACCTGCTAAATCTCCTTCAGATTAAAACCCTATAATTTTTTAAAGGGAGATACAATTTAATAATATGGTCCTGTAGATGCAATGCTTAACAAAAGTATAAAATTATCCTAACTGGAGTGATTGTAAATTATAGGCATGCTCAGGTCGGCCTGGCCTAGGGCTAAAAAGAACAACTATATCAACAGCTGTACTACAACAATCATATTTTGCCACTTGCTCTTTTATTCTTTTACTTGTTTCAGTCATTTAACTGAGGCCATGCTGGAGCATCGCCTTTAGTCAAGTAAATCGCCCCTAGGACTCATTCTTTGTAAGCCTAGTAATTATTCTATTGGTCTCTTTTGCCAAACTGCTAAGTTATGGGGATGTAAACACACCACCATCAGTTGTCAAGTGATACTGGGGAGACAAACACAGACACACAAACATATACACACACATACATACATATATATATAATATATATATATATGTATATATATATAATAATTTACAAGATAAGGGCAAAAGAAAAATTCTAATGCCAAATATGCCGAAAAAAAGACAAAACTTTTCAATAACCATTATAATTTATGTGTCTCGAAACAAACCGATAGAAATTTCTAAAAATTTTAAAGAAATTTCTATCGGTTTGTTTTGAGACGCATAAATTATAATGGTTATTGAAAAGTTTTGTCTTTTTTTCGGCATATTTGGCATTAGAATTTTTCTTTTGCCCTTATCTTGTAAATTATATATATATATATAGCACCAGGTGGTGCTATTAAGTTAGACATGGCCTGGGCCAATAATGGCCGAAACCTATCAAAGTATCAAAGTATATATATATAATATAAATGATATATAAATATATGTATATATACATATATATATATATGTACATACCTACATATATATGTATATATATACATGCATATATGGGTACAGGACATCAAAAAAACGTTGAACACAATTAGAAACGAAAACATAAAAACAAAAACATAGAAACAAACTTTTGGGGGGAACAACAAATAAACAAACAGAGAAACGAGATATGCAACATAAAGAATATTCCCCTTTGGCTTCTTTCAGTTTCCATCTACCAAATCCACTCACAAGGCTTTGGTTGGCCCGAGGCTATAGTAGAAGATACTTGCCCAAGGTGCCATGCAGTAGGAATGAACCCGGAACCATGTGGTTGGTAAGCAAGCTACTCACCACACAGCCACTCCTGAGCCTATGCTTGCAGAAAATTTTCATTGAATTTTTTCATTGGTCTTTTCAGAAATCTAAGTTGACTGTCTCCAAGGAAAATAACAAATAAACTTGATTCATTCCAGAAATCAAAGTGTGTCTTTTTTAATTTCTATCTACAATTTATTTTTCTTTATATTACTTGGAATCTGATTACAAATTCCAGATTTTCTTCAAGGAGCTTCTAATAATGTTTTCTGTATACATTTCTTCTGTTCCTTGTGAAATTCTTTGATCTGGAAGTAATGATTTGCTTCCTGTCACAAGAGGCTAATTTTGTGAGCCTTCTGTTAGTTCTTGGACTGTTTCTTTTTCTTTTTTTTATGGCCCATTCTATATATATATGGAGGTTAATGGAATGTATAATATATTTTCTTACAGTTTCTTTTTTTTCTTTCTTTCTTTAAATGATACCGAAGATATGATCTTCATCTTGAAATGAAAGAATTTTTCCCTTCTTGTTACCATGTCAACTTGGGCATCCACACGCTCATACATCATCAATCATCATCATCATCATTGTCATCACTGTCGTGGCTGTCATCGGTGTTGTTGTCATCGCCATCATCATCATCATCATCATCATCATCGTTGTCGTTGTCATCATCATCATCATCATCACCATCATCATCATCATCATCATCACCACCATCACCACCACCACCACCACCACCACCATCACCACCACCACCAGTGCCACCAGCACCACCAGCACCACCAGCACCACTACCACCACCACCACCATCACCAGCACCACCAGCACCACCACCAGTGCCACCACCACCACCACTAGCACCACCAGCACCAGCACCAGCACCAACACCAGCACCAGCACCACCACCACCACCACCATCATCATCATTATCATCGTCATTTTACTGCAATTTCTCATGTAACAGGCTCCAGCAGTCATGGATCAAGGTGGAATCGATGGATGGTTCAAAAGATACAGGCTATAAAAACGGTCTCAAGTATCATGGAATTTCTTATTCAAGGTGTCAGCAAGCCAAGTGATGATGATAAACTTTTTTCAGTGCCATCTATATCTTCTAAAATCTTATTGGGGTTACCACCTTTGCGCTGGGTACACCATATGGAATTTCTGCCTTCACCTTTTCTACATATTAAAGAGGGTCATATTTTCCTGCTTATTAGAACTTAGTAAATTAACTTTAAGGTTCCTTGATTCCAGGTTTTGCTTCCACACCTGGAATTTCTTTATTAACCCTGTCACAAATTCAGCTATAAGAACAGATTCATTAGTATAGAAGAGTTCCAATGGGTAAGTGGTCCTAAACTCCTCTATTATAGCCTGAAGGATTTGGTGAATAGGAGGGGTCAGCCTTAGTGAACTCCTAAATGCTCAATAAATTCATCACTGTTCTCACTGCCAGCTTTCCTCTTACGGACAGCAACTCTGAACATGGCTTCAGTGGCTCTCATCAGCCATTCATCTACTCCTAGTTTCTGCAGTGACCAGTTGATAAAGAAGTGATGGTCCCTGCTGAAAGCTTTGCCAAAGTTCATTATTTATGTTATTTACATTATATGGATATTTGTCCTCATCTTGTTTATTGTTAACACGTTTCAACTGATATACCCTACAGCCTTCATCAGGTGTCTTGGGGGAAATTTCAAACCTGGGTTCTCATTCCTAAGGTATTTTTCAGTGTTGTTGTTGTTGTTGTTATTATTATTATTATTATTATTATTATTATTATTATCATTATTATTATTATTCAGGTCACTGCCTGGAATCAAACTGGAAATCTTGAGGTTAGTAGCCCGTGCTCCTAGTCACTATACCATATGCCTGTGGGCATATTGGTTAATAGCGCTGGCTACTAACCCCAAGATTTTGAGTTTGATTCCAGGCAGTGACCTGAATACTACTACTACTACTACTACTACTACTACTACTACTACTACAATAATAATAATAATAATAATAATAATAATAATAATAATAATAATGATAATGATAATGATAATAATAATAATAATAATAATACCAACATTGAAAAATACCATAGGAATGAGAACCCAGGTTTGAAATTTCCCCAAGACACCTGATGAAGGCTGGAGGGTATATCAGCTGAAATGTTGTGTTAACAACAAACCAGATGAGGACAAATATCCATCAAATGTAAATAATGTAAATAATGTACATAATTCCTCATCTCTTAAATATAGAACTCTATTTGCCAAGGTTGACAAAAACCAGGTACAGCAGTTTACTTTTAATTAAATACTTATGTAAAGACACAAAATGCATTATTTCTAGTCTAGTTCTCTTCCTAATTAGTTGAGTTGTAACACTTTTTGTAACTCTCATGACACCCTAACTATCACCCTTTCTATATTACCTGTCATCACTCCTTCCTCAATGATATCCATTATTTACTATTATCATTATCATGCTACACCTCCATTACAGTCCGTCACTCACACCTTTTCTATCTCTCTCTTATATTAATCTCTTAAATTTCTACCATCATACTTTTGCATTCTTTACCTAACCAACTTGATTCTTCTTTAGTCTTCATACCCTCTCTGTCTATTTAATTTCTCGGCTATGTTAATTTGAGTAATGAGAATTTTTCAGTCTTACAGAATACAAGGTTACCCCACTAATGCTGGTGCTGTGATAAAATGTATCCAGCACTCTCTTCTTTAGCCTTTATGCTCTCTCTTTCTATTTAATTTCTCAGTTATGTTAATTTGAGTAATGAGGATTTTTCAGTCTTACAGAATACAAGGCTACCCAACTAATGCTGGTGCTGTGATAAAATGTATCCAGCACTTTCTGTAAAGTGATTGGCAAATAAGCAAAGGGAGCATAAGATTGAGAGGACACTTTAGATGTGCTGAGGACACGACAAACTCTATTGTGCTGGTGCCACAATAAAATGAACCCAATGCAATCTATAAAGTGTTTGATGAGAGAAAGGGCATCCAGGTGTAACAACCAAGACCAAAATGAAACAGGTAAGGCGTGGTCATATGCACACCTAAGATATCAGTATGATGTTGACAATGATGATGATGATGACGACAACGACAACAATGATGATGATGATGGTGAAGATAATGACTGGTGAAATTTTTGATCTGATATAATGATTTTCTTCCAGTTGCAAGAGGTAAACTTTTAAGAGCTTTCTGTTGTACACAGAGCCTTTTAAATGCCTTTCTCAGTTTTACTTATTATGTTTTCTTCATTTTGTTTTGAGAATACTTTTATTTTTTTCGATTGCCTGGTCTGTTCTTTATCAAGGTTAATGGATATTTAATTCTTTTTGTACTTTCAGCTTGTTTTAATTCTTTTCTTTTTTCTTTTTATAACCCTTAAACCTACGATCTGTGTCATGATGTGAAAAAAATTTTTCTCTTCTTTGAAGGTGACAAATGTTTATTTCTTTGAATGGTAACTGTCAAGCCTAAAATAGAAACATTGAACTACAAATGTGAACAAAGATCAAAACGATTCAAGAAATGTGAGACAAAAGAATAGATATGGAAACACAAGGAACCAAAACACAAATAAAACACTCGTATATATATATATATATATATCGCTAGCCAAATAGACTTCATCCTCACCAGACAACGGGATGCAGGGTTGCTCTTGAATACAAAGACCCTCCCGGGTGAAGAATGTATCCCTCAGCATAGACTAATCATCAGTGACTTTAAGCTTGAGGCCAGAAGGACTCCAAGAAACAAACCAATCCAGAAAAGAAGGATTTGGAGGCTAAAGAACCCTTCGCATGGTCAGAAATTTAGGGACATACTCATCAAGAAATTTGATGAGAGGGAGGAGGAGCTTCAGACGTCAGACATAGAAGGTAGCTGGGAATTCCTACGGGACAGCTTGTTGAGTGCCACAGACCAAGTCTGTGGATGGTGCAAAGTCCCTTCCAGACCTAGAATTACGTGGTGGTGGAATAGTGCAGTAGATAAAGCCATCTGTGAAAAGAGACGGGCCTGGAAAGCCTGGAAGGATGGGGGCAGCAGGGAACTGTACCAGATAGCCAAAAGGGAGGCTGGGCGGCAGGTATACATTGCCAAAGATGTAGCAGAAAAGAGAGAAGTTGCCAATGTCCAGCGTCGCGAGGATCAAAGAGCTGAAGTATTTCGGATTGCCAGACAGTGTGTCAGAGAAAATTGCGATGTTATAGGAGAGAAATGTGTCCGCATGGATGATGGGGCACTTGCTTTTACTACTAGTGAAAAGAAAGAGGCTTGGAGAAGCCATTATGAAAGACTGCTGAATGAGGAGAATGAATGGGAGGAGGAGAGCCTGCCAAATGTTGACCCAGTAGAGGGACCAGCTACCCGAATAGACAGCTCCCTTGTAGATAAGGCAATTAAGGATATGAAACCAGGCAAAGCCCCTGGCCTATCAGGAATCACTGCTGAGATGCTTAAAACAGCTGGCTATGTGGGCTATGCCATAGTCACCCGCATTGTAAACCAGGTAGTTCACAATGGAGTCATACCCAATGACTGGTGCAGCAGCACCATAGTCAACTGCTACAAGGGTAAGGGTGATGCTCTAGATAGAAATAACTACAGAGGTATCAAACTGTTGGACCAGGTGATGAAGGTCTCAGAGAAGGTCATAACCAATCTCATTAGGGAGAGAATTTGTTTAGATGAAATGCAGTTCGGTTTTGTACCAGGTAGAAGCACACTGATGCTATATTCCTGGTCCGACAACTGCAGGAGAAGTACCTAGCTAAAGATAAACCCCTCTACATAGCTTTTGTAGACTTGGAGAAAGCCTTTGACAGGGTTCCCCGTTCCCTTATCTGGTGGTCGGTGCGGAAACTGGAGATTGAAGAATGGCTAATAAGGGCTGTACAGGCTCTATACAGAGAGGCTGTCAGCAAGGTTAGGATTGGCAACGAATATAGTGAAGAATTCCGGGTAGAAGTAGGTGTGCACCAGGGCTCAGCCCTCAGTCCCCTTTTATTCATCATAGTCCTTCAGGCAATAACAGAGGAATTCAAAACGGGATGCCCCTGGGAGCTCCTCTATGCCGATGACCTAGCTCTCATAGCAGAATCACTACCGGAACTAGAAGAGAAATTTCGGGTGTGGAAGCAAGGGTTGGAATCAAAGGGCCTTAGAATAAATGTAGCAAAGACAAAGTATTAGTAAGCAGCAAGAGGTACTCAGCACACATCCCCTCGGGTAGGTGGCCTGCTCAACCTGTAGGAAAGGACAGGTAGAAACTCCATAAGATGCACCCAATGTAAGTTATGGACACATAAGAGGTGCAGCAACATTAAAGGGAAATTAACAGATAAGATAGCTTTCATGTGCGGCAGATGCACAGGGACAATAGACACAACAGACACTCAGAAAACAGATTCCATCACACTCCAGGGAGAGAAACTAGAAGTAGTTGATAGTTTCCGCTACCTGGGTGACCAAGTTAGTAGCGGAGGTGGATGCACAGAGAGTATCACCACTAGAATACGAATAGCCTGGGCAAAGTTCAGAAAGCTCCTACCCCTACTGGCAACAAAAGGTCTCTCCCTCAGAGCAAAAGGTAGATTGTATGATGCATGTGTGCGAACTGCCATGCTTCACGGTAATGAAACTTGGGCTGTGACTGCAGAAGACATGCGTAGACTTGAAAGAAATGAAGCTAGCATGATCCGCTGGATGTGTAGTGTCAGTGTGCACGCAAGACAGAGTGTAAGCATCCTGAGAGAAATGCTGGATATAAGAAGCATCAGATGTGGTGTGCAAGAGCGACGCTTGCGATGGTATGGTCATGTGCTGCGGATGGATGAAGAGAGATGTGTGAAGAAGTGCCACTCCAAACAGTTGAAGGTATCAGGGGGAGAGGTAGGTAGACCCAGGAAGACATGGGATGAGGTGGTCAAGCATGACCTCAGAGCATTGGGCCTCACTGAGGCAATGGCGAAGGACCGAGATCTCTGGAGATATGCTGTGACTACAAAGACCCGGGCTGCTTTCTGCAGCAATTCCACATACCCCCTACCCATTCTAAGTACCCCGGATCCCCAAAGTACCTGGATCCCCAAAGTACCCCGATCCCCAAAGTACCCCGGACCTCGTTGCCCCCGTGCCGCTGACACGTTAAAATGCTCGAACCGATCGTGACCGATGCCAGACCCTCCGGCCCTGTGCAGGTGGCACGTAAAAAGCACCCAATCCACTCACGGAGTGGTTGGCGTTAGGAAGGGCATCCAGCCGTAGAAACTCTGCCAGATTCAGACTGGAGCCTGGAGCGGCCCCTGGCTTCCCAGACCCAGTCGAACCGTCCAACCCGTGCTAGCGCGGAAAGCGGACGTTAAACGATGATGATGATGATGATGATGATATATATATATATATATATATATATATAATTATATATATATATATATATATATTATGTATATATATATATATATGATATATATATATATGTATATATATATATATATATATATATATATATATAATATATATATATACATATTATATACATATATACACACATATATATGAATGTATGTATGTATATATGTATATACATATATATATATATTATATATATGTGGTGTGTGTTTGTGTGTTATATGTACATACATATATAAATACATAATATATATATATATATATATACATATATATATATATATATATGTATACATACATATATATATATATATATATTATATATATATATATATATCATCATCATCATATATATATATATGTATGTGTATATATATAGTACATATATACAAAAGCCAAGAAAAAAGGATAAGAAAACCGGCAAAACTGACAAAAATAATTCATTTGATTACAGTAAATAAATTTTCAGAATAAAATCTGATTTTTACAACGATTTCAAACATGTTTATATAAAAAAAAACAAAAAAAAAAAATGTGCATGTATGTGTATTGGTGTGAGAGAGCATATATATGTATGAGCATGTATGTTTATGAGGATTATGTATATGAAGATGTGTGTATGATCATGTGCGCATGATCATGTGTGTATGAGTATGAGTGTATGTGTCTATAATCAACATTGTCCATTTTGCGTCTATTTTTCCCCCCTTCTATGCTGTCATGGGATTCGCAAGACTTATTGAGGTGGTAACCCTCAGGTGGATGTCCTTCTGGTTGGTAACTCCTCACTGTTTTCCAAGGAAGGTATTTTTATTTTGCTGGCTTTCATACATCAAAGCTACCAAGCTACATGATATATCACGGGAGATGCAAATGTAACATCATTGCCATGAGACCACAGTATAGTAGGGTCAGTTGGGCACTGTCTCTGAGAAAAAAAAGCATCATGACACAATTCACTCTGCCAGAAATTTGGAAACGACATGCTGTACTGCTTGGTATTCATGCCGAAAGCTCTAATATGAACATTTCAGAGTGTTTGGGTGTCGATCTAAGGACAGTGCAATCTGAGGACATGTACT
>NC_042998.1:24204271-24226771 GCF_006345805.1 Octopus sinensis
CTTGATGGGTCTTCTTCTCAAGCAATGCATAAGGCCAAATGTCTCGGTCATTACCTTCGTGATGCCCAACACACGAAAGATGATTTTTACATGCCACTGACATTGGCCACATTAGCTCCATGAGGCTAAATGCTTCAAAGTTGCTTTTTACAAGCCACCGGCATGGGTGCTAGTTACATGACACCAGTATCAGCCTTATCTCTCTTTACTCTTTACTCTTTACTCTTACTCTTTTACTTGTTTCAGTCATTTGACTGTGGCCATGCTGGAGCACCACCTTTAGTCAAGCAAATCGACCCCAAGACTTATTGTTTGTAAGCATAGTACTTATTCTATCAGTCTCTTTTGCTGAAC
This sequence comes from Octopus sinensis, assembly GCF_006345805.1. Taxonomy (NCBI): domain Eukaryota; kingdom Metazoa; phylum Mollusca; class Cephalopoda; order Octopoda; family Octopodidae; genus Octopus; species Octopus sinensis. Next base: position 24,204,626 of record NC_042998.1, read on the forward strand.
TGCTAAGGTACAGGGATGTAAACACACCAGTATCGGTTGTCAAGTGATGGCGGGGGGACAAACACAAACACACAAATATACACACACATATACATATATTTATACAGATATACGATGGGCTTCTTTCAGTTTCCGTTTACCAAATCCACTCACAAGGCTTTGGTCAGCCCGAGGCTATAGCAGAAGACACTTGCCCAAGGTGTCACGCAGTGGGACTGAACCCGGAACCATGTGGTTGGTAAGCAAGCTACTTACCATACAGCCACTCCTACATCTATAAAAAAAAAAAAAAAGTTCAATGAAAAATGGTATTAGTTGGAAAACATTTGAAATGAAGTCACTTTGTCAAGAGCCAAGGAACAACAACAGCAACAGGAGGCGCAATGGCCCAGTGGTTAGGGCAGCAGACACATGGTCGTAAGAAGACGGTTTCGATTCCCAGACCAGGCATTCTGAGTATTTATTGAGCAAAAGCACTTAAGCTCCATGAGGCTCCGGAAGGGGTGGGTGGTGAACCCCGCTGTACTCTTTCACCACAACTTTCTCTCACTCTTTCTTCCTACTTCTGCCACAAAGCAGAGGAACCGTGGTGTAACCCACTATGGTGTGGTAAACTTTCTAGTCTAGATTGCGAATCCTCTGTACCCCGGGATGGTTCAGCTCTCCACCGTTTATGGAATGAGGATAACAATGTAGCTTTGACGCCTGTTTTTGTATATATATATATATATAAATTGTATAAAACAGAGCCAAAATCCGGTAAAGGTCAAAAACTGAAAATCAGTTTTGAAATTATATAACAACAGCAACATCAACAACAACAATAACGATAATCATGGTGATGATGATGATGAGGATAATGGTTAATAATTCATATTTTAAATGCTTAATTCCATAAATAATATTTGCTGGTTGAAGGTAGCCAGCTGGCAGAAATGTTGGCATGCTGGGCAAAATGCTTAGTGGTATTTCGTTTGTCTTTATGTTCTGAGTTCAAATTCCGCTGAGATCGACTTTGCCTTTCATCCTTTCGGAGTCGATAAATTAAGTACCAGTTGCATACTGGGGACGATCTAATCGACTGTACCCCCCCCCCCACCAAAATTTCGTGCCTTGTGCTTAGAGTAGTAAAGAATATTTGCTGGTTTTAAAAAATAGCTATATTACTCTGTAGATATATATATCTCTATGTGAATGTGTGTATGGATATATGTAAGCATATATGTGTTGATGTACACAAATACACATACATACACCCATACACATATACACATATATACATATACAAATACACATCATCATATATATAATATTTCTAAACACACAATTTCAACCTTTTAGAAAATAATATTTCTGTGATGGTTGCAAGAACATGCTCTATTATCTTAGAAAGGGGGAAAAGTATGAAATCCTATGGAATTTCGCATGCAGATGGATCAAGTCAGCAGTTTTGCACTCAACAAACCTGGCATCATTTTCTCCGTGACAAAAATGACAATAAAATATAAATATCTGACATGGCAATATTATTGAGTCACCATTATGTTATACATGTTCGGGTTGAAAAGCTAAAGCTAACCGACTGTGTAAAAGAAGTGTGTACATCATCTGATTTGTAATGGCAATGCACACAAACACAGCTGAAAATGCAGTGACAGGTTATTTATGAAGCATTGATATGGACATTTCCTCTTGTATTTCCTTCTCTTTGCTTCTTGCATATTTCATTATTTTTTGTTCTAAAACAATCATAATAAAAGGATTGGTAAGTGTTGTCAGAGCATTTTTATGAGGTTTATTAATGTTGGGAATTTATTCGTGATGTAATGAAGGTATCTCTTCTGAAACCAGAAAAATAACAAAGGAAAGAATGGTATAAAGGTAAGAAGGATACAATGATGGTGATGATGATGATGGGTGGGTGTATGTGTGTGTAAGCCATACTTCCATGGCCTAAGAACTTTAAAAGTCCTTTTCTGTTTCTCTAATCGATGGATCACATGGATTAGTGATTAGGATGTTCAGCTCACAATTGTAAGGTGATACAAACATTTGTTGGGCTTCAGATATTGAACCTGCCACGTCTGCCTGTTACTGTTGCTGTTGCTGTCGTCTTCTTCTTCTTCTTCTTCTTCTTCTTTCTCCTCCTCTTATTCTTCCTCCTCCTCCTCCTTCTTCTTCTTCTTCTTCTTTTTCCCCTCAGGACTCACGCCAGAATGCCTATGGCAACTTGAAGATCCATCCACCAAACGCGATAGATATACAAAAATATATATACACACATGTATAAATACTTACAGACTTCCATCCATTCATCCATCAATCCACCCATATGCACATGCATACAGAGATACATACATCCAGCCATCCATATGCATTCACACATACATACGTAAATGCAAAATGAACACAAAAAGAAGACAACATAGCCAGGACAAGTTTTAAGAAATATTGTATAATGTTTTTATTATTTTGCTTAGACATTTATTTCTTTATCGCCCACAGGGGGCTAAACATAGAGGGGATAAACAAGGACAGACAAAGGGCTTAAGTCGATTACATCGACCCCAGTGTGTAGCTAGTACAAATTTAATTGATCAGGTGGCAAGCTGGCAGAATCGTTAAGCATGCCGGGCAAAATGCTTAGTCTGCCGTTACGTTCTGAGTTCAAATTCCACCGAGGTCGACTTTACCTTTCATCCTTTCGGGGGTCGATAAATTAAGTACCAGTGATGCACTGGGGTCGATGCAATCGACTTAATCCCTTTGTCTGTCCTTGTTTGTCCCCTCTGTGTTTAGCCCCTTGTAGACAATAAAGAAATAACAAATTTAATCAACCCCAAAAGGATGAAAGGCAAAGTTGACCTCAGTTGAGTTTGAACTCAGAATGTAACAGCAGATGATATATTGCTTAGCATTTCACCCGACGTGCTAATGATTCTGCCAGTTTGCTGCCCTTCTGATTGTGTGTCAAATACCTTAAATACATAGCCACACACCTTCACATATATTAAAAATTGGAATTTGATATTTTGTTTAGACATTGCTAAGACCAATAACCTGCTGGAGGACTCAACACATGTAAGCTTCAAAACAAAGTGTTGGCTGAGTATTGAGTGGTAAGAAGAAAAAGGAATAACAAAAGAATAAAGGATTATCTTATGAACATCATTACCTCGCAGTTGTTTCTGCTATAAGATGCAGTTGACACATGGTTGAGTGCCTGAATAACACTTTATAGCATAATTCTAAAAGGCACCATAAAATCATAGACTACAAAAATTATGTTGATTCAAGATTCAAATTTGGCCAAGACAAAACGTGATAGTCGAGGTTTTATTACTACAATTGGCTCATTCATGGCCTCTGACATTTGTTATTCATTCAGAATTTCCTGTAAGACAGTACTAGACAGGCCAACAACCAATGTGCATTCAAGCCCAAAAAAAAACAAAGATGAATATATCAATGCATAGGATGTAAAATTGATTATCTTCTTAAATCAGGTTTTTCTTCAGCTTTCAAAATTTTGATACTGCATTACAAATATTCAATATCAGTTTTATTCATTTAATATTTATAATAATAAAAGAGTTGCTGTAAGTCTTTTTCATAGTCTGCTTCTAACTTTAACAGTTTTAAAAGTTTTCTTGAGAAAATTAGCAATGTGCTCAAAATTAGAGAATTTTCAAAACAAAAAAATCCCATATAATCAATGATATGCATTAAATTTAAGCTTATACTTTTACTTGTTTCAGTCATTTGACTGTGGCCATGATGGAGCACCACTTTTAGTCAAGCAAATCGACACCAGAGCTTATTTTTTGTAAGCCTGGTACTTATTCTATTGGTCACTTTTGCATATATATGCATATATATCAGTATCTATGCATATATATCTCATATATATATATATATATATATTATATAAAAGGGCTTAGTAAAATAAATTACTTTGCCGCATACTGAACTCGTTAGAAATAGCAGCTAAAGAAACTATTTCTAACACTTAAAGAAAACCTCTCTCATATAGTGTTTGCTCAATTCAACTCAAGAAAGTATGAGGGTAGAGACATTAAAAAATCAAATGCAAAGGTTATTTGAGTACGTACGTTTCAAGATTAGCCAAAATCGACCCTTCTCTCATCAGCTCAGAATGCCCTTGTTTGAATTTGAAAACACTGAAAATGGGAGCATACCCTTCGGCTTGCTATCGCTTCTTAAGATCTGTTCCAAACTAACAGTGCCAACAAACTCAAATATGCAAGAGAAAAATTTCTGCTCTCCCCTTTCCACCAGCGTGGGTTAAAATCAGCAAACACTATGCTTTTTTCGGTAAAATCCGAGACATTTAAGTAGAGAGAGATGAATTATAATTTCAACAATTGAGGGTAAAATTAATTAATTAATTAATCAATTTCACCAAGTATTCAGTATGCAAAGGGACCATTTAAGGCAAATTCAAAATTATTACATTATATAAAAGGGCTTAGTAAAATAAATTACTTTGCCGCATACTGAACTCGTTAGAAATAGCAGCTAAAGAAACTATTTCTAACACTTAAAGAAAACCTCTCTCATATAGTGTTTGCTCAATTCAACTCAAGAAAGTATGAGGGTAGAGACATTAAAAAATCAAATGCAAAGGTTATTTGAGTACGTACGTTTCAAGATTAGCCAAAATCGACCCTTCTCTCATCAGCTCAGAATGCCCTTGTTTGAATTTGAAAACACTGAAAATGGGAGCATACCCTTTCGGCTTGCTATCGCTTCTTAAGATCTGTTCCAAACTAACAGTGCCAACAAACTCAAATATGCAAGAGAAAAATTTCTGCTCTCCCCTTTCCACCAGCGTGGGTTAAAATCAGCAAACACTATGCTTTTTTCGGTAAAATCCGAGACATTTAAGTAGAGAGAGATGAATTATAATTTCAACAATTGAGGGTAAAATTAATTAATTAATTAATCAATTTCACCAAGTATTCAGTATGCAAAGGGACCATTTAAGGCAAATTCAAATTATTACATTATATAAAAGGGCTTAGTAAAATAAATTACTTTGCCGCATACTGAACTCGTTAGAAATAGCAGCTAAAGAAACTATTTCTAACACTTAAAGAAAACCTCTCTCATATAGTGTTTGCTCAATTCAACTCAATTCAACTCAAGAAAGTATGAGGGTAGAGACATTAAAAAATCAAATGCAAAGGTTATTTGAGTACGTACGTTTCAAGATTAGCCAAAATCGACCCTTTTATATAATGTAATAATTTTGAATTTGCCTTAAATGGTCCCTTTGCATACTGAATACTTGGTGAAATTGATTAATTAATTAATTAATTTTACCCTCAATTGTTGAAATTATATATATATATATATATAGCTATAAATATGATATATACATATATATTCATTCACACACATGCATACACATACACGCACACACACACATACACACATATATATCATCATCATCATCGTTTAATGTTCGTCTTCCATGCTAGCATGGGTGAGATATATATATACACACACACACACATACATACATTTATGTATATATTTGTGTGTATATATACACACATACATATACATACAAACATATATATATATATATATATACATACATACACACACACACATATACATATGTGTGTGTGTGTGTGTGTGTCTGTATGTGTGTGTCTGTGTGTATGTATGTGTGTATTCATGTGTGTCCTGATTTTGGAAGAAGTACCCCTGCATGACATAACAGTCAACCTGAAGGGATTGGCATAAGGAAGGGCATCTGACCATAAAAACAATGCCTCAATAAGTCCTATATCTATCTAGCTTATGCATTATAGAATAACAGACATAAAGACAATCACGACGATACAGAACAAGGCTGGAGGGTATATCAGCCGAACGTTGTGTTAACAACAAACAAGATGAGGACAAATATCTGCCGAATGAAAATAATGTAAATAATATAAATAATGTAAATAACCACGACGATGATGTCATATATGTACCGAAAGTTTAAAGACTTTTCCATTTGATATGCAATGCACTCTGTAATGTTTTTCAGTTGCAAATATCTTCTGGTTTTCTCTGCAGTCTCTTCATTCTTTCTTCATCATAATTCCATTTTAACTCATATACAGTATCATCTTATGCAGGAATGATATAACACTTTGATGAATATCTTTTAAGATCTCTGTAATGATGTCAGTTCCAAAAGCTGCCATTTTATAGTTTTTTCCTTCTCCGTCTTTATTCGGTTTTACTCATTGCATTCTTATCTTCCCATGACACTCATATAATGTCTATCTCTCCTTAGGCAGTACATAAATAAAAATTAATGATATTCCTTCTTCCTAAAAGAAAATTCTCTTGATGTTTAACCATTTCTTAGCTGTTAGCACTTCAAGCAAAACCTTGTCTGTTCTCTCCTCTGCCATTCAACTTGTTCTGTTCAAGGAGTGTTTTCAAGGGTTTCTGGAAATTTCACTTGTTATTTAGATCAATAAATTAAAGCTACACACCTATATTTTTTTTTGTACTCTTTCTTTTCCTTTTCAGGCCTGAATATCCATATGTTTTATATATCCATATGTATATATCTGTGTGTGTGTGTCTACATGTGTGTATATTTATTGTTACATACATACATACATGCATACATACATACATACATACATACATACATACATACATATATATATATATATATATATATATATAGATATATATATATATATATATATATATGTATATATATATGTGTGTGTATATATATATTATAATATATATATATATATATATATATATATATATATATATATACCAGAGTAAACACATAAATGTGAAGCAAGATGGAAAAAAGAGTACTCAAATATCAGAGGTAGAGTAATATGCTTTATTTAAAAGCAGCAGAAATTCAACAAAAGCTGAAAAGGGAATGTGAAACTCCGAGTAACAGCTTTTGTTGAATTTCTGCTGCTTTTAAATAAAGTATATATATATATATATAGATTCAGATGAATATGGTAATTGAGTTGAGGCACCAGAATTTAGTACAGTATTATCCATACAATTTCAAAGTAAGGTGATTTAAATCAAAATAACCAACAAGGATACCCAGAGGTAATGCAGTACAATCGTTTCATGCAACTCCATTTATTTGAACAACGCAATCATTACATTAATTTAGAATGTAGAGCAATCTTCAGCTGCACAAAGACAGAATTTAATTAAATTAGAACAGATGGACACATTAGTATAATTATACTTAAAATCTCCAAGAATAGCCTTAAAGCCAGGAACTTTGCAGCTCCCCTTATGTGTGTGTATATATATATATATATACTATATATATATATATATATATATATATATATATATATAGTATATATATATATAATATATATATATATATATATATATATATATATAATATATATATATAATATATATATATATATATGAGAGCTAATGGTATTCAGAAGACCCAAAGAAGCAGGTAAGGCTATGTAAGGACCATAGTTAAACTCTTGGTTTGATAATAATATAAATGAGGAGTCTAATGCAGGTCTTATATGAGCATGTATACATTGTTTCATTTTATTTAATACACATACACACACACACACACACACACATATATATATATATATATATATATATATATAAGTCTGTGTACGTGTATGTGTGTATATCTCTTTTACTCTTTTACTTGTTTCAGTCATTTGATTGCGGCCATGCTGGAACACCACCTTTAGTCAAGCAAATTGACCCCAAGACTTATTCTTTTGTAAGCCAAGTACTTATTCTATCGGTCTCTTTTGCCGAACAGCTAAGTTACAGGGATGTAAACACACCCCCATCAGTTGTCAAGCGATGTTGGTGCGACAAACACAGACACACAAATATACACATGCACATACATATATATTTATATATACATATATACGACAGGCTTCTTTCAGTTTCTGTCTACCAAATCCACTCACAAGACTTTGGTTGGCTCGAGGCTATAGTAGAAAACACTTGTCCAAGGTGCCATGCAGTGGGACTGAACCCGGAACCATGTGGTTGGTAGCACACATACAAACATATATACATTCATATAAATGGATTGTATATAGTCATGTGTGCATAAAGAGAGAGAGAGAGAGAGAGAGACAGAGAGACAGATAGACAAACAGACAGACAGATAGATAAACACACTGAGAAAGAGAAAGTAAAAAAAAAAACAAAGACCAGAATGGCAAGTTATGTAATTTCAAAAACTCTGTGAGATTCGTGTATACAAATTTGGCTTTGATTTGGGTTTAGGAAATAAAATAGATAAGAATATTAACTCATACGGCTATTCTGGTAATGCATCAATACCTACAAATATTTTACACAGACAAGAACTATCAATGTCTCTGGTTATTTACACTTTATTAATACTAATTGAGCTTGTACTCGTTGCCCTCTGTTTCAAGTACAGCTTTTCTTCTCCGATGCAACTCGGATATTTTATTACATTTACACCAACCTCTATTTCGAAAACGTATTTCCAAAGAAACAAGCAAGAATATTTCATTGATATTGCATAGATTCAATGGCTTAGCAATGTTAAGTGGAAATATGATATTTATAGAAATCAATTAATCTTCTTGTTTGCTCGGCTGGAAGATCTGATTTGAACTGGAATGTAAGTTTACTATCTAAATTCTACCTGTGCATTTCATTTTAGATTAAGCTGGAAGTTTCTTGCATTAATTTGCTTGTAATCTGTAATAAATTGCTAATTTTACTCATACTTATTTTCTCCTGCAATTATTCGGCCAAATTGACTACACATTCAGCTGTGCTTGTACCACTCTCAAATAAGGATTATATTCACTGTTTAATTTATAATATTTCATTTCCAATATATGGTTTTAATCCCTTTCATGCAATTATTTCCCGAATTATATTTGAAGTTTTCCTTTTTTTCTTTTTTTGTTATAGTGTTTCATCCGAAACCTTTAAATGTGGTGTTTGTTGCTTTGTTTTTGTTTTTTTTTTAAATAGGAATTAATTTTTTTGGTTTTATTGAACTTAATGCAAAATTCTGAACATTTATTCCCCTGTTGTGATAATCTTGTCAGCATGGGCAACATACATTGCTTGTAGAGAATTGATGAGAAGTTTATGATTAAAACCATTAATATAGGAGTGGTAAGAAGTTTGCTTCTGAACCACATGGTTCTGGGTTTAGTCTCACTGCATGGCACTTTAGGCAAGTGTCTTCTACTATAGCCTCGGGCCGACCAAAGTCTTGCAAGTGGATTTGGTAGATGGAAACTGAAAGAAGCCTGTCGTATGTATATATATGTGTGTGTATGTGTTTGTGTGTCTGTGTCTGTGTTTGTCTCCCCATCATTGCTTGACAACTGATGTTGGTGTGTTTACATCCCCATAACATAGTGTTTCAGCAAAGGAGACTGATAGAATAAGTACTAGGCTTACAAAGAATAAGTCCTGGGGTTGAAAAATTTTAAGCCTTGTGCCTATAAGAGAAAGGATTATTATAGACACTATTTAGGTGGTGAGCTGACAGAATCATTAGTGCACTGGGTGAAATGCTTAGTGGTATTTCGTCTGCCGCTGTGTTCGGAGTTCAAATTCTGCCGAGGTCAACTCCAGCATGGCTGCAGTCAAATGACTGGAACAAATAAAAGAATATATTGCATGTATATATATATATGTACACATATATATTACTCTCTTTTTACTCTTTTACTCTTTTACTTGTTTCAGTCATTTTGACTGTGGCCATGCTGGAGCACCGCCTTTAGTCGAGCAAATCGACCCCGGGACTTATTCTTTGTAAGCCCAGTGCTTATTCTATCGGTCTCTTTTGCCGAACCGCTAAGTGACGGGGACGTGAACACACCAGCATCGGTTGTCAAGCAATGCTAGGGGGACAAACACAGACACACAAACACACACACACACACATATATATATATATACATATATACGACAGGCTTCTTTCAGTTTCCGTCTACCAAATCCACTCACAAGGCATTGGTCGGCCCAGGGCTATAGCAGAAGACACTTGCCCAAGATGCCACGCAGTGGGACTGAACCCAGAACCATGTTGTTGGTTAGCAAGCTACTTACCACACAGCCACTCCTGCGCCTATTAAAGTAACTTTTTTTTTAATAATTTACTGCTCAATACTTTAGAGTGTTCTTATTCAGATATGTGATACATTGAATGTATATATATATATATATATATATATACATATATACATGTATACATATATACATACACACACACATATATATATATATACATACATATATACATACACACATATATAAATATGTATATATATATATATATATATAAGGGTATATAAAGTATTTTCATACACAAAGGGGAGACCATTGACAGGACTCCTTACATGCTAAAAAGGCCAGTTAAAACCCAAACCTTAAACATGAGAATTCATGAGGCCCGTCGATATATCACTAGAATGAACAAATATTGAATTAGTTAATCCTGGACTCAAGTTTCACTATTAATTGTCAAATACACTAATTTGGAATCTGTAGCTCATCAGTAGAATTGCTAATTAATGAATAATTATGTAGTTGCAAATACGTACCGAAAACACATGTGCAAGACAGCTACATCTTTATCCATTTAAGGAATTTCGAACTGAGTGTGCAAATGTAAATATATAGTCCAGCAGCAAATAAAGAAATTTAAAACTGTGTCCAATATAGCCTCAGAATTAGATATCACTATCGTAAATATAAGGGTAAGAAATTAAAATAATTTATTACACTCTTATATTTTTAAAAATATGTTATGTCATATGACTTTTATTTATGCATGCTAACCACTAGTAATAAATTATGTTAATTTATTACCCTCATATTTTCGATAGTATATATATATACATATACATATATATAGTTAATCCAAACAAGAAAGCACAAAAAAACACAACAACGCGAGGACGTGGAACAAATATAGTGTTATTGGACGCTCAGGAAAGAAGGAAAGAAGGAGGGTTTAACGTTTTGAGCAGACCTCTTCGTCGGAAACATAGGAGAAGGAAAGATCCAGAGAAGGGAAGACAGAGGAAAGAAAATCGCCAATGGTACACACGAGGTCATATATATATACACATATATATATATACACATATATATATATACACATATATATATATAAACATATATATATATATATGCATGATGGGCTTCTTTCAGGTTTCATCTACTAAATTCATTCACAAGGCATTGATTATCCTGAGGCTATGGTAGAAGACACTTGCCCAAGGTGCTATGTCGTGGGATTGAACCCAGAACAATGTGGTCGGGAAGCAAGCTTCTTATCACACAGCTATGCTTGCTCCTATTGTATCAAATCTCAAAAAGTTAAGTCAACCAGAGAGTGTCGGTCTACCAAATTCCACTTGCAAATCTGTGGTTCACCTAAGACTATGGAAGAAAGCACTGTACAATGGGTTCAAAACCCAGAACTTCATCATTGCATAGTGAAATTCTTAAACAAACAGCTATGACAGTGTAGATTGTTATTGGAAACATCTGTAATTTCACTGTTGGTTTCCATCAACAGATTATTATCAGATGAGAAAGATAATTCTTTAAAAGTGTGAGACAGCACTGCAGGGTAGTTGGTTAAAATAATAATGGTCTCCATTTTGCCAAGAATTCAAATAAAAGCTTCTGCTTTCTTAGTAAAGAAATATTTTCGACATAATTGTTTACAGTCACTCAATACCAGATGTTTTATACCTTTAACAAGTTAATAAAGGAGTTTTCATTGTCAAAATTTTTTCATGTATTCATTAGTAATTCATACCAATACATATATATTTGTAAGCAAGTCTTTAGAGTTTTCATTTATTTATTTATGTTCCTGCTGTCCGTTCCTGTTTTTTCAGTATTTTCAATATTGCATCACATTTAAGAGTAAATTTTATCAAGATAAAAGTTTTCAGAATCTTAATGAAAAAAGGTGCCATCACCTACGAGTGGTTCTAATTCTGTAGTACAAACCTTCAAGTTTTAGAGTGTTTATATTTAAATTAAGTTAAGGTTTGTGGCCCAGTGGTTAGGGGCATTTAGCTAATGATGGTAAGATTGTGAGTTTGATCCTTGGTGGTGCATTGTATCCTTGAGCAAGACACTTTATTTCACGTTACTCTAGTCCACTCATCTGGCAAAAATGAGTAGTACCTGTATTTTGAAGGGCCACTCTTGTCACATCCTGTGTCATGCTGAATCTCCCTGAGAACTATGTTAAGGTTACATGCGTTTGTGGGGTGCTCAATCACTTGTGTGTTAATTTCATGAGCAGGCTGTTCCATTGATTAAATCAACTGGAACCCTTATTGTTATAACCGACAGAATGTCAGTTATATTTAAATTAAAATCACCTGCCATAATTTTGTATAAGAACGTTTTAATACCTGTTTCAGGTCAGGTGTGGGGCATGCACCATTGCAGTGCATTACTGCATTCACTATTTGTTGCTTAACCTAGGTGACCAAGTCAGTAGTGGGGGAGGGTGCGCTGAAAGTGTAGCTGTTAGAATAAGGATAGCTTGGGCAAAGTTCAGAGAGCTCTTACCTCTTACCGCCTGACTGGCCCTTGTGCCAGTGGCACGTAAAAGCACCCGCTACACTCTTGGAGTAGTTGGCGTTAGGAAGGGCATCCAGCTGTAGAAACTCTGCCAGATCAGATTGGAGACTGGTGCAGCCATCTGGTTTGCCAGTCCTAAGTCAAATCATCCAACCCATGCTAGCATGGAAAGTGGACGTTAAATGATGATGATTCCTGGGCCCTCTTGGGCGACCAATTAAGCAGAGTTACAGTCAGTCTCTATCTCTGGGAGATACTTCTTCATCTGCCATGATCATGTGACAAGTGGTTCTTCAACAATAGCTGTCAACCCAGCCAGATCCTTAGTGAAGCAGGGTCTAACTCAGAAAATTTAGCAACATGGCCAAATAGTCTGAGCTAGCACTTGTTAATCATACAAGTAGCCAGTTTCTGAATAGAGTCATTGGTTGGATATGAAATCCTACCAATGGTAACCCAAAATTCTGTGAAGTATCCTGATATTAAGGGGTTCACACAGCTCCTAAGGGCCCTGAGTGTCCAAGCCTCTCAACTATAGCGCAAAACAGGTAGGACCTGAGACATATAGCCCCTGACCTTTGTCCTCCTATGCAGATATTTGCTGAGCTTCTAAGTTATGGAGATACAAACAAACCATGATTAAGCTGATCTATGACCATTTATTGTGTTGTGTCAGTGGTGCCTAGAAGAATTTTTCATAAATAGCAGGGTATATTTTTGAAGAACATTAGGCTGCTATTTCTAGTAGGTCGATTAACAATGCTCATGAAGAGCAGCAAAATATATACACACTTCCTTCAAGACTTAATTTTTCACAACTATCTAACTCATGTTCTTGTCAAAGAAAACTGAAAAATCTATAGATTCTGAAAAAGAGAAAAACCCAAGTAATTTAAACCAAGTTGTGATGCTAAACTATTACGCAAAGAATGATGACAAATGATAGATTTTTCTCGAATAATAAATAAAAAAAACCCACTTGTTTTTTATTGAAATGGTTTTTGTGTTATAAAATACAGAAATTTTTCAAACTATTACATCCAATATGCTATTTAAAGTTTATATTGTGGAAGATGAATATTAGCTTTTTAAGAACCGACAAAACCTATTAAATTCATTTTCCTTTATTTCTAAATAAAATAGTCTATCATGAAATGTCAAAATATTTTACCACACTTCTTCAACCTTTATCACTGACACTAAATCTATTGAAAACCCGTTTCTGGTAAGTTTTTATAAACCTCCACTCTATTTCCCCTTCTTTTAACCTTTTAGTATTTAAACGGCCATATCCGGCCAAAATATTTAATCTGTTTTATGTTCAAACTGATCAGATCCAGGCCCTCACACCTACCCTACAATGTTACTCTACATTAAGCAATTACACCATCAAGATCTTGAAGATATGAGATAATGCATGATTAATTTAAATCAATGTGAATCAATAAGCATTATGTTTGATAGAATAATCTGAACACTAAAGGGTTAAACCCTTTCTTTTCTTTCCTGTTCTGTGTTTATTTATTACTGAATTATTTTTCAACCCATGCCAGCCCATGACAGCCTTTTCCAGGTTAGCATGAGTTGGACTGGTTCGCATGGAACGGGCCAGCTGGGGAGCAGTCCAGACTCCATTTACCTGTTGAGGCATGGTTTCTACAGCTGGATAACCTTCCTATCTCTCTTTGAGTCACTTGCAAATCCAATACCTTTGTTTACTTTCACTGTAGTGTATATCCAAATATTATATATATATATATATATTATATATATATATATATATATATATATATATATATACATATACATACTCTTTTACTCTTTACTTGTTTCAGCCATTTGACTGCATCCATGCTGGAGCACCACCTTTAGACAGGCAAATCAACCCCAGGACTTATTCCTTGTAAACCCTGTACTTATTCTATCGGTCTTGTTTGCCAAACCACTAAGTTACAGGGACATAAACATACCAGCGATGTTCAGAGGACAAATACAGACACACAAACATACACACACATATATATACATATACATATATACGATGCGCTTCTTTCAGTTTCCATCTACTAAATCCACTCACAAGTCTTTGGTCGACTCAAAGCTATAGTAGAAGACACTTGCCCAAGTGCCACACAGTGGGATTAAACCCAGAACCATGTGTTTGGTAAGCAAGCTTCTTACCACACAGCCACTCCTGTAACCCTGTTTATATTGAGAAGACCCAGCAAGCCAAGTGAGTCCGTAACCATGGCCTATGCCAGTGCAGCATAACCAGCCCATTTAAGAGTACCCTTCAATTATTGCGCTTGTGAAGACTTGTTGAAGCAAGTGAAATCATTGTTGTGGTTGATGGTAGTACCACCTGATTAGCATCCGTGCTAGTGACACAAAAAGCACCATTTGAGCATGGTTGATGCCTGTGCCAGCTGACAGGTCCGTGCTGGTGGCATGTTAAAAGCACCATTTGAGTGTGGTCAATACCAGTGCCATCTGACTGGTAGCACGTTAAAAGTGTCATTTGAGTGTGGTCGATACCAGTGCCGGCTGACCGGTCCTGTGCTGGTGGCACATTAAAAGCACCATTCGAGCATGATCATTGCCAGTGCTGCCTGATTGGCTCCCATGCCAGTGCTACATAAAAGCACCTGCTACACTCTCAGAGTGGTTGGCATTAGAAAGGGCATCCAGCTGTAAAAGCCTTGTCAAATCAGACTGGAGCTTGGTGCAGCCTACTGACTTGCCAGCACTCAGTCAAAACCGTCCAACCCATGCCAGCATGGAAAGCTGACATTAACCGACAATGATGATGATGTTATATGTTCGTTTTTTGCTAATTTTTAAAATTAAATTCGTCATTATTATTTTTGTCGTAGCTGTACTTATTAATAGCAATTTTTTTCTTCACTTGGGGACTGGTTTTGAACCTTTGAAGTGACTTTTTATTACATACAGATAAATAATCGCAAAGTATGTTAGAAGTATCTACTTAAAATACAAATCAATAAATATTGGATTCTTGCTAGTTTCATTTTTGCTTATAAAATTAAGAATAAAATGAAAAAATGATTCAGTAATATATATACATTATGTGTGTTCATGTGTGTATCTGTGTGTACATTTATACATTTATATAGACACACATACATACATACATACATACATACATACATACATACATACATGCACATATATATATATATATATATATATGCACACATGCATATGTATATACTAATATATATATATATCTTGCTCCTGTGCTGGTGGCATGTAGAAAACACCCACTACACTCTCGGAGTGGTTGGCATTAGGAAGGGCATCCAGCTTTTGAAACATTGCCAGATCAGATCGGAGCCTGTTGCAGCTGCTGGCTTTCCAGACCTCAGTCAAACTATCCAACCCATGCCAGCATGGAAAACAGGATTTAAACAATGATGATGATGATAATATATATATATATATATATACATATATATATATATATATTATATATATATATAAATATATATATATATATATATATATATGTATGCATGTATATATGCATGTATATACATAAACACACACACACACACATGCAAAAACACACACACGCAAACACACACATATATATAAATATGTATGCATATGTAGATATATATTAATAATATATAGTATATATATACATGTATAGCAACCTGTATATCTTACTTAATGTAGATGTACTGTAACAAATGCTATAATACTGTGGCATTCGTTTTCAAAATGCATCTTGTATGGACTTATAGTGCTAAAAAGCACAGAAGTATTAATAGCAGATGATAAAATGTTCAGCTTTTTCTGGTGGAACTGTTAGATCACGTGATTTCTGCACATTTCTGCATCATCATCAGCAGGTGTCCACTATTGCTGTATGGTAACGGAACTTCATCTCTACTGATATAGGAAAATAGTGACTACTCAGTAACTGGTGTTACAGATAGTACATCCATGTTAAGTAGGATGTACTGATTGTTGTTTAGTACTAATACTACTTTCATCACTAATAACTAATATATACATACTAGCTGGCCCCCTGCCATCAAAAACGATGGCTAATTGTAGTATATTATATATAAATATGGATGATAAATCAAATTAATACACTTGTCGATGTTCATGTACATTCTCATACTTCCCTTGTACACATACACATATACACACATATACTCGCACAGAGTTGAAACGCTGTTTGATTTTTTTCTTTTCAGTGATGAATGTTCACCATCCCACCAGTCTGCCATCACCCCTTCTTTCCTTATTCATCTATCACCCCTTCCTTTCTCATTCATATGTTGTGACGGAGAAAAACACAAGAGTATTATTATAGTAGATTATATGGTGTGTGTATGTGTGTGTGCGTGTGTGCATGTACATGTGTGGAAGTGCAATAGCCCAGTGGTTGGGGCAGCAGACACGTGGTTGTAGGATCACGGTTTCGATTCTCAGACTGGCCATTGTGAGTGTTTATTGAGTGAAAACACCTAAAGCTTCACAAGGCTCCAGCAGGGGGTGGTGGCAAAGCCTGCCGTAATCTTTCACAACACTCTTTCTTCCTGTTTCTGTTGTACCTGTATTTCAAAGGGCCAGCCTTGTCACACTCTATGTCACGCTGAATCTCCCCAAGAAATTTGTTAACCCTTTTGTTACCAACCCGGCTGAAACCGGCTCTGGCTCTGTTGTACAAATGTCTTGTTTTCTCAAGGTTTCAATTAAAATCTTCCACCAAACCTTAGTCACAATTTATGTTCCTAATACAAGCTGAATGATAACTAAGTTAGTTTACTAAATTCTTTGTTATATTTAAAGTAATTGAAAGAAACACAGAACATCTCAAAATAAATACAGTAACGAAAGGGTTAAGGGTATATGCATCTGTGGAGTGCCAGCCACTTGCATGTTAATTTCACAACCAGGTTGTTCTGTTGATCGGATCACCTGGAACACTCATCGTCGTAACTGATGAAGTGCCATGAATTCATTCACAATGAAATGCACACATGTGCACATACAGTTTTATATAGGAATAAAACTGACTTAGGACAGGATATATGCCCTTCTCAAGTATTTTGCATTGGTTCTAAAATATTTAAACTAACAGTTGAGACTGGTTTTGTACATCCATTTGCCAACTGACTTGTCGTAGCATTCATTGTATCATAAAGCCATGTAATTTAGATATGATAAACGTGCTGTGTATTAAATGAACTTTGGAGTTTATCAAGTGCATATGATGCAGAAATATGCCGAAATCATGTGATCTAGCAGTTCTATCAGAAAAAAGATGAACATTTTATCATCTGCTGCTGATACTTCTGTGCTTTTTCAGCACTATGAGCCAATAAAAGATGCTTTCTCAAGAATAATACCACAATTTTATAGCATTTGTTACAGTATATCTGCATTAATATAAAATATGCATTTGATAAACAAATACAACACTGAAATGTATAACAAGTATTTTGTGCTTCAGGAGACCTATTGAGTCAATATCAAAATAAATATCAAATGGAAATTGTAGTTGTAATACCTGTTCCGGTGGCACGTGAAACGCACCATCCAAGCGTGGCCTATGCCAGCGTCTCCTTGACTGGCATCTGTGCCGGTGGCATGTAAAAAGCACCAACTGACCATGGCTGCTGCCAGCCTCCCCTGGCACCTGTGCCAGTGGCACATAAAAAGCACCCACTACACTCACGGAGTGGTTAGCATTAGGAAGGGCATCCAGCTGTAGAAACACTGCCAGATCAGACTGGAGCCTGGTGAAGCCTCCTGGCTTCCCAGACCCCAGTCAAACCACCCAACCTGTGCTTCACGGAAAATGGACGTTAAACAATGATGATGATGATGATGTATATAGATAAAATTACGTATGTCAAGGGAGTGAGAAGGAGGAAGGCCATCTGGAGTACCACTGATGTGGCAGAGAGGGTCTCAAGATGGCTGTGGATTAAAAGAGGAGAGCCATGGGGTAGCTAGTTGGCCATCTGGACACAAACTGGGTTCTGATCAGCCCCAGCTGGGTCACCTGGAGGTGGGTGTATGATGTTGAAAGACTCGAAATACCTGATGATACCAGGCACATCACTAAAGATGTGTCCAGATGCTTCATTCATTGATGTATGCATGCATCAATCATTCAGCTTGGATTTCACCAAATTCTTCATGTTTGATAGTCATAGCCCTGCTTTAGTTGAGCACTCTCACTAATCAAGAAGCGATGATTTTCATATAAGACGTCTCAGCAATATTTCAAAATTTTTTCCTCTATCAATAGCCACCAATAAATAGAATATTATATTTAAGCAAATCGTTAGAACTTGTTTCACAAGACGTTTTGAAAGTAGGTTGCATAAATATTGAGGAAATGATTTTATTTGAGATTCTATCTCTTGCATAATACAAGAAGTGATAACCACAGGCTGTGCCTATTTTATAAATTGTTATTATTGAAATATGTTCTCTAAACTCACTTAAAACTTTTCTTTTAGTGATCTTGGAGAGCTAGTATGAAGAATTTAATAAGTTAGAAATAATAAGTATTTACATTTTCCCAATTCAAACTTCAAATTGAATTGCTGTGGGCAGGTTTCCTCAGATGAACAGAAAGAAAATAGAAATTAATTCAGTTAAGATGTCTGCTTTCAAACGTGTAAAATATAGTCTTGTTATATTTCTAGATTATAGATAACACATTCATGTCATTTCATTTTTTTTTCTACACAACATTGGTATTAGTTTTATCCAGGAGAAAAAAAACACGATAAATTTTTTCGAAAAGTGACTACCTTGATGGAACCAAAATACCGAATTCCCATGTGACTAAATATTTAATTGATAAATAAGTTTTTAATCATCATATCAGTAATGTCATTAAATGAAAAGTTACAAAAAATCTCAAAAAAACTTCCTTTTTTCTTGATTAAGATAAAATATTCACTAACTGTATTTCTATGTTTTATTGAATTAATTCTATAATTTTTTTATAAAAATAAGATTGTGGTGGACGTGCATGACAGCAGTGGTGTAGCATGGGTTGTGTGGAGTGTACAGAACTCACAGAAGAACTAATTTATATGTATGTTTGTTGTTATTAAAGATATGTTACATTTAACCCTTTTGTTACCATATTTCTGTTGAGATGCTCTGTGTTTCTTTCAATTACTTTTTAAAATAACAAAGAATTCTGTAAATTTAATGATCACTAAGTTTAGTGATCATTAAACTAGTGTTAGGAACATAAATTGTGACTAAGGTTTGGTGAAAGATTTTAATTCAGAATTTTCAATAAGTTATATTTTGATTCCCCTCCACTAAATGCTAATAATTTATGGATAGTGTGGAAATGCACAAAAATAAAAGGGGATCCCTTGGGACCCCGATGGCCTTTTGTGTAATTCCAACTTCACCAGCCCACGAAGGATTAATAAATTTAGAAAATAAATTACCAATATCTTAATCGACAAACTTTGATGCCTGTGTGGTAAGTAGCTCGCTTACCAACTATATGGTTCTGGGTTCAGTTCTACTGCGTGGCACCTTGGGCAAGTATCTCCTACTATGGCTTCGGGCTAACCAAAGCCTTGTGAGTGGATTTGTAGACGAAGATTCCGAGTTTGATTCCAGGCAGTGACCTGAATAATAATAATATTAGGCGTAGGAGTGGCTGTGTGGTTAGTAGATTGCTTACGAACCACATGGTTCAGGGTTCAGTCCCACTGTGTAGCACTTTGGGCAAGTGTCTGCTACTACAGCCTCGGGCCAACCAAAGCCTTGTGAGTGGATTTGGTAGATGGAAACTGAAAGAAGCCCATCGTATATATGTATATATATCCATATGCATGTGTGTGTACATGTTTGTGTATCTGTTTGTCCCCACAACATCACTTGACGACCGATACTGGTGTGTTTACGTCCCCGTAACTTAGTGGTTCGGCAAAAGAGACCAATAGACTAAGTACTAGGCTTATAAAGAATAAGTCCTGGGGTCGATTTGCTCGACAAAAGGCGATGCTCCAGCATGGCTGCAGTCAACTGACTGAAACAAGTAAAAGAGTATGGTTTAACATGGCCACAAACAAACCATAAGAACTAGTAAAAGTGTATGATGAATCAGTAAGTGATGATCATGTGAAAAGATGCATAACAATCTGTAGTTCTAAAATATGAAACACTGAAACAATGGCTTTTCAAAAGGAAGAATAGAATAAATGACTTAATATAGAAATCTTCTGTTCTTAAAATAATCATGTTTTAGAATCTTGTGCAGCTAAGCATAACACCCTCACATCTATCCGTGACAGGATGATTGATCAGTGAGTATTCTCTGATACTTTGTTGACTAGTTTTAGTCCTGTGGTCATGCAATGACACACCAGTGTGAGTAGATGGGTGGCTGGGCTTCCCAACACCTGCTGCAAGAGGGACCCCTTATATATTCATATATATATATATATATAAATTAAATTAGAGATAAAACCACTATTAGGCAAATCAAACAGTGAAAAACACAAACAAAAACATAGAAATAAAAATAATTAATATAATATACAAAATCCGTAAAATACAAAATTTTAAATCTAAGTTATTTAAATTTAAAGTTAAAAATTTTAAATTGTTAAATTATTTTTATAAATTTTTATATATATATATATTTTAATTTTTATTTTTTATATTTATTTATTTATATATATATCTGTGTGTGTGTGTGTGTGTGGTGTGTGTGTGTGTGTGTGGAGGCACGTGGCTTAGTGGTTAGGCTGTCAGTATCATGATCGTAAGATTGTGGTTTCGATTCCTGGACCGGGCAACATGTTGTGTTCTTGAGCAAAATACTTCATCTCATGTTGCTCCAGTCCACTCAGCTGGCAAAAATGAGTAACGCTGTGATGGACTGGCGTCCCATCCAGCTGGGGAACACATACGTCATAGAAACTGGGAAACCAGGCCCATGAGCCTGGCTAGGCTTTAAAAAGGGCGCATTTATTATTTTATTATTATTATTATTGTCATCATCATCATTATTATTATTATATATATATATATTTAGAGATAAAATTCGTCAGAATTTGGAAGAAAAATCTTTTTATTTCTTCATTGTTATTAGCACTTTCGTCCCTTTCTTGAACTTGTCAAATAAAATTTTGTGAATGTACAAGTAGCTTGTTCTTTTATATAAAGCAGTTGTTTTTTAAGGGTTTTGTTTAGAAGGAATATTGTTTTTGCTTTTTTTGGGTGAGGTTCCATGACAATGGAGATGGATAGATAGAAACATAGGTAGGTAGATAGGTTGATAGATAGATAGATAGATAGATAGATAGATAGATAGATAGATAGATAGATAGATAGATAGATAGATAGATAGGTAGAGAGAGAGAGAGAGAGGGGGGGTTCCCCCCTTTTTATTCACCATTCATTTATTTATTTAGTCCTTTGCCATTGTATTGGAATGGGTTTAAGGATGGTGACCTCTTCAGAAAAAAA
>NC_042998.1:24231771-24234271 GCF_006345805.1 Octopus sinensis
GTCTGTCTTTACATTCTGAGTTCATATTCCACCGAGGTCGATTTTACCTTTCATACTTTCGTGGGGGAGTCAATAAATTAAGTACCAGTTGCGTACTAGGGTCAATCTAATTGACTGGCCCCCTCCCCCAAAATTTTGGACCTTGTGCCTAGAGCAGAAAAGAAATGCTTAGCGGTATTTCGTCTCCCTTTATGTTCTGAGTTCATGTTCCACTGAAGTCAATTTTGCCTTTCATCCTTCCAAGGTCAATAAATTAAGTACCAGTTGCGTACTGGAGTCAATCTAATCAACTGACTCCCTCCCCCAAAATTTTGGGCCTTGTGCCTAGAGCAGAAAAGAATAATGAACATGGATTTTCAGAGGGGGAGTGTTTATCTTTTACTTGTTTCAGTCAACTGATTGTGGCCATGCTGGGGCACTGCCTTCAACAGTTTTTAGACAAACAAATCAACTACAGGACTTATTTTTAAAGCCTGGTACTTATTCTATTGGTCTCTTTTGTCAAACCACTAAGTTACAGGAATATAAACACACCAACACCAATTGTCAAGTGGTGGGTGGGGAACAAAGATACAAACAGACATCTCAAACAATATCTCATAATTCTCTCTAAATTTTTATGCAAGGCCAGCAACTTTAATGCTCAATTGATAATAATTTGATTGACTCTGAAAGGATGAAAGGCAAAGTTGATCTCAGAGGAATTTGAAATCAGAACAAGGCAGATGAAATGATGCCAAGCATTTTGTACAATTAATGATAATTTTGCCAACTCACTTCCTTTGATGATATCATATTATTCATATTGGAGGCTCAATGGCTCAGTGGTTAGGGCAGCAGACTCGTGGTCGGAGGATCACAGATTTGATTCCCAGACCGGGCGCTGTGTGTGTTTATTTAGCGAAAACAGCTAAAGCTCCACGAGGCTTCGGCAGGGGGTGGTAGCGTCCTCTGTCGTACTCTTTCACCCCAACTTTCTCTCACTCCTTCTTCCTTCTTCTTGAGTAATGCTGTGATGGACTGGTGTCCCGGCCAGCTGGGGGGAACACATATGCCATAGAAACCGGGAAAACTGGACCCATGAGCCTGGTTAGGCTTGAAAAGGGCGCATAAATAAAAAAAAATATTCATATTATTCAAAAACGATCATCATCATCATCCTTTTCATTTAACATCTGTCTTCCATGCCAGCATGGACTGGATGGTTTGACCAGAGCTGGCGAGGCTGGAGAGCTGCACCAGGCTCCAACTGTCTATTTTGGCATGGTTTCTGCTGCTGGATGCCCTTCCTAATGCCAACCACTTTATGGTATGCACTGGGTGCTGTTTACATGGCACCGGCACAAGTGCTAAAACTAACAGCAAATATGTTACATGGTTTCAAATATTTTATTTAAAAAAAAAAATCAATACTTTCTCTCAACTCTCATCGTCTCCTCATCGTCACAATGCCCCAAAGAAGGCTTCACCACTACACTGACACACAGGCTTCTTTATTGAATCGAAATCGGAATTGAAATCGAAATCAAATTCGATGACTGGCACCCGTGCTAGTGGAGCTCTGAAAGTACCATATGAGTGAGATCGTTGCCAGAGCAACAAGCTGGCCTCTGTGCTGGTGGCACGTGAAAAACATTCAAAGCGAGGTTGTTGCCAGTGTCACTGGACTAGCTCCTGTGCAGGTGGCACATAAAAAGCACCATTTGAGTGTGGCCATTGCCAGTACTGCCTGACTGGCCCTCGTCCCGGTGGCATGTAAAAGCACCCACTACACTCTTGGAGTGGTTGGCGTTAGGAAGGGCATCCAGCTGTAGAAACTCTACCAGATCAGATTGGAGTCTGGTGCAGCCATCTGGTTCGCCAGTCATCAGACAAATCGTCCAACCCATGCCAGCATGGAAAGTGGACATTAAACGATGATGATGATGATCATCATCATCATCATCATCATCATCATCCTCATGTAATTTGATGAGAAAAGCTGCAAATAATTGTGAAAATGAGTCATCTAACTAATTGAATAATGGAGAAAACTTCAAAAATTTTATCTTTCCATAATCGTTGATGCTATCCCTCTCCATAATTTTAATTGGTGTATCTTGTCTTAGTATACTAATTGCATTTTCAATGGTAGATGGATACTAAGTGTTTGGAGGAAGTTTATCAAATAGACATTCAAATTATGGAGCTGTTGGACTTCCATATGTCATCGTAGTCATTGTTTTAATGTCAACTTTTAGATGCTTGCATGAATCAGACGGAATTTGTTGAAGAAGATTTTCAACAGTCAGAAGCTCTGCCTTTTGTCAACCGTCACCTGTTTCCAAGCAAAGAAATATTTCTGCATGGCTGCAGTATTTTTCATGGAAGATTGGGAATGACTGACACTACAGGTAAGTCCATGTTGTACATTTATTAGCGTCCGTTATTACTCACAAGATAAGGAGACACAAATACACACACACACACAAAATCAAGCATGCGAAAGTGGACAATAAAA